>NW_027142251.1:0-321621 GCF_036365525.1 Heterodontus francisci | reverse complement strand
GTCAGTGTGTGTGTTAATATTAATCTGTGTTCTCTGTCAGTGTGTTAATATTACTGAGGACAGTGGGGGTGTTTTACACTTCACAGGGTGTATCTGACTGTAGGTCATGATGTACACAGTGTGTCAGTGAGTGTGTTAATATTAATCTGTGTTCTCTGTCAGTGTGTTAATATTACTGAGGACAGTGGGGGTGTTTTATACTTCACAGGGTGTATCTGACTGTGGGTCATGATGTACACAGTGTGTCAGTGAGAGTGTTAATATTAATCTGTGTTCTCTGTCAGTGTGTTAATATTACTGAGGACAGTGGGGGTGTTTTACACTTCACAGGGTGTATCTGACTGTGGGTCATGATGTACACAGTGTGTCAGTGAGTGTGTTAATATTAATCTGTGTTCTCTGTCAGTGTGTTTATATTCCTGAGGACAGTGGGGGTGTTTTACACTTCACAGGGTTTATCTGACTGTGGGTCATGATATACACAGTGTGTCAGTGAGTGTGTTAATATTAATCTGTGTTCTCTGTCAGTGTGTTAATATTACTGAGGACAGTGGGGGTGTTTTACACTTCACAGGGTGTATCTGACTGTGGGTCATGATGTACACAGTGTGTCAGTGAGTGTGTTAATATCAATCTGTGTTCTCTGTCAGTGTGTTAATATTCCTGAGGACAGTGGGGGTGTTTTACACTTCACAGGGTTTAATCTGACTGTGGGTCATGATGTACACAGTGTGTCAGTGAGTGTGTTAATATTAATCTGTGTTCTCTGTCAGTGTGTTAATATTACTGAGGACAGTGGGGGTGTTTTACACTTCACAGGGTGTATCTGACTGTGGGTCATGATATACACATTGTGTCAGTGAGTGTGCTAATATTAATCTGTGTTCTCTGTCAGTGTGTTAATATTACTGAGGACAGTGGTGATGTTTTACACTTCAGAGGGTGTATCTGACTGTGGGTCATGATATACACAGTGTGTCAGTGAGTGTGTTAATATTAATCTGTGTTCTCTGTCAGTATTTTAATATTACTGAGGACAGTGGGGGTGTTTTACACTTCACAGGGTGTATCTGACTGTGGGTCATGATGTACACAGTGTGTCAGTGAGTGTGTTAATATTAATCTGTGTTCTCTGTCAGTGTGTTAATATTCCTGAGGACAGTGGGGGTGTTTTACACTTCACAGGGTGTATCTGACTGTGGGTCATGATATACACAGTGTTTCAGTGAGTGTGTTAATATTAATCTGTGTTCTCTGTCAGTGTGTTAATATTCCTGAGGACAGTGGGGGTGTTTTACACTTCACAGGGATTATCTGACTGTGGGTCATGATGTACACAGTGTGTCAGTGTGTGTGTTAATATTAATCTGTGTTCTCTGTCAGTGTGTTAATATTACTGAGGACAGTGGGGGTGTTTTACACTTCACAGGGTGTATCTGACTGTAGGTCATGATGTACACAGTGTGTCAGTGAGTGTGTTAATATTAATCTGTGTTCTCTGTCAGTGTGTTAATATTACTGAGGACAGTGGGGGTGTTTTATACTTCACAGGGTGTATCTGACTGTGGGTCATGATGTACACAGTGTGTCAGTGAGAGTGTTAATATTAATCTGTGTTCTCTGTCAGTGTGTTAATATTACTGAGGACAGTGGGGGTGTTTTACACTTCACAGGGTGTATCTGACTGTGGGTCATGATGTACACAGTGTGTCAGTGAGTGTGTTAATATTAATCTGTGTTCTCTGTCAGTGTGTTTATATTCCTGAGGACAGTGGGGGTGTTTTACACTTCACAGGGTTTATCTGACTGTGGGTCATGATATACACAGTGTGTCAGTGAGTGTGTTAATATTAATCTGTGTTCTCTGTCAGTGTGTTAATATTCCTGAGGACAGTGGGGGTGTTTTACACTTCACAGGGTGTATCTGACTGTGGGTCATGATATACACAGTGTGTCAGTGAGTGTGTTAATATTAATCTGTGTTCTCTGTCAGTGTGTTAATATTCCTGAGGACAGTGGGGGTGTTTTACACTTCACAGGGTGTATCTGACTATGGGTCATGATGTACACAGTGTGTCAGTGAGTGTGTTAATATTAATCTGTGTTCTCTGTCAGTGTGTTAATATTCCTGAGGACAGTGGGGGTGTTTTACACTTCACCGGGTGTATCTGACTGTGGGTCATGATGTACACAGTGTGTCAGTGAGTGTGTTAATATTAATCTGTGTTCTCTGTCAGTGTGTTAATATTCCTGAGGACAGTGGGGGTGTTTTACACTTCACAGGGTTTATCTGACTGTGGGTCATGAAATACACAGTGTGTCAGTGAGTGTGTTAATATTAATCTGTGTTCTCTGTCAGTGTGTTAATATTGCTGACGACAGTGGGGGTGTTTTACACTTCACAGGGTTTATCTGACTGTGGGTCATGATATACACAGTGTGTCAGTGAGTGTGTTAATATTAATCTGTGTTCTCTGTCAGTGTGTTAATATTACTGAGGACAGTGGGGGTGTTTTACACTTCACAGGGTGTATCTGACAGTGGGTCATGATATACACAGTGTGTCAGTGAGTGTGTTAATATTAATCTGTGTTCTCTGTCAGTGTGTTAATATTACTGAGGACAGTGGGGGTGTTTTACACTTCACCGGGTGTATCTGACTGTGGGTCATGATATACACAGTGTGTCAGTGAGTGTGTTCATATTAATCTGTGTTCTCTGTCAGTGTGTTAATATTACTGAGGACAGTGGGGGTGTTTTACACTTCACAGGGTTTATCTGACTGTGGGTCATGATATACACAGTGTGTCAGTGAGTGTGTTCATATTAATCTGTGTTCTCTGTTAGTGTGTTAATATTCCTGAGGACAGTGGGGGTGTTTTACACTTCACAGGGTGTATCTGACTGTGGGTCATGATATACACAGTGTGTCAGTGAGTGTGTTAATATTAATCTGTGTACTCTGTCAGTGTGTTAATATTACTGAGGACAGTGGGGGTGTTTTACACTTCACAGGGTGTATCTGACTGTGGGTCATGATATACACAGTGTGTCAGTGAGTGTGTTAATATTAATCTGTGTTCTCTGTCAGTGTGTTAATACTACTGAGGACAGTGGGGGTGTTTTACACTTCACAGGGTGTATCTGACTGTGGGTCATGATATACACAGTGTGTCAGTGAGTGTGTTAATATTAATCTGTGTTCTCTGGCAGTGTGTTAATATTCCTGAGGACAGTGGGGGTGTTTTACACTTCACAGGGTGTATCTGACTGTGGGTCATGATATACACAGTGTGTCAGTGAGAGTGTTAATATGAATCTGTGTTCTCTGTCAGTGTGTTAATATTACTGAGGACAGTGGGGGTGTTTTACACTTCACAGGGTGTATCTGACTGTGGATCATGATGTACACAGTGTGTCAGTGAGTATGTTAATATTAATCTGTGTTCTCTGTCAGTGTGTTAATATTACTGAGGACAGTGGGGGTGTTTTACACTTCACACGGTGTATCTGACTGTGGGTCATGATATACACAGTGTGTCAGTGAGTGTGTTAATATTAATCTGTGTTCTCTGTCAGTGTGTTAATATTACTGAGGACAGTGGGGGTGTTTTACACTTCACAGGGTGTATCTGACTGTGGGTCATGATATACACAGTGTGTCAGTGAGTGTGTTAATATTAATCTGTGTTCTCTGTCAGTGTGTTAATATTACTGAGGACAGTGGGGTTGTTTTACACTTCACAGGGTGTATCTGACTGTGGGTCATGATATACACAGTGTGTCAGTGAGTGTGTTAATATTAATCTGTGTTCTCTGTCAGTGTGTTAATATTCCTGAGGACAGTGGGGGTGTTTTACACTTCACAGGGTTTAATCTGACTGTGGGTCATGATGTACACAGTGTGTCAGTGAGTGTGTTAATATTAATCTGTGTTCTCTGTCAGTGTGTTAATATTACTGAGGACAGTGGGGGTGTTTTACACTTCACAGGGTGTATCTGACTGTGGGTCATGATATACACATTGTGTCAGTGAGTGTGTTAATATTAATCTGTGTTCTCTGTCAGTGTGTTAATATTACAGAGGACAGTGGTGATGTTTTACACTTCACAGGGTGTATCTGACTGTGGGTCATGATATACACAGTGTGTCAGTGAGTGTGTTAATATTAATCTGTGTTCTCTGTCAGTATTTTAATATTACTGAGGACAGTGGGGGTGTTTTACACTTCACAGGGTGTATCTGACTGTGGCTCATGATGTACACAGTGTGTCAGTGAGTGTGTTAATATTAATCTGTGTTCTCTGTCAGTGTGTTAATATTCCTGAGGACAGTGGGGGTGTTTTACACTTCACAGGGTGTATCTGACTGTGGGTCATGATATACACAGTGTTTCAGTGAGTGTGTTAATATTAATCTGTGTTCTCTGTCAGTGTGTTAATATTCCTGAGGACAGTGGGGGTGTTTTACACTTCACAGGGATTATCTGACTGTGGGTCATGATGTACACAGTGTGTCAGTGAGTGTGTTAATATTAATCTGTGTTCTCTGTCAGTGTGTTAATATTACTGAGGACAGTGGGGGTGTTTTACACTTCACAGGGTGTATCTGACTGTGGGTCATGATGTACACAGTGTGTCAGTGAGTGTGTTAATATTAATCTGTGTTCTCTGTCAGTGTGTTAATATTCCTGAGAACAGTGGGGGTGTTTTACACTTCACAGGGTGTATCTGACTGTGGGTCATGATGTACACAGTGTGTCAGTGAGTGTGTTAATATTAATCTGTGTTCTCTGTCAGTGTGTTAATATTACTGAGGACAGTGGGGGTGTTTTACACTTCACAGGGTGTATCTGACTGTGGGTCATGATGTACACAGTGTGTCAGTGAGTGTGTTAATATTAATCTGTGTTCTCTGTCAGTGTGTTTATATTCCTGAGGACAGTGGGGGTGTTTTACACTTCACAGGGTTTATCTGACTGTGGGTCATGATATACACAGTGTGTCAGTGAGTGTGTTAATATTAATCTGTGTTCTCTGTCAGTGTGTTAATATTCCTGAGGACAGTGGGGGTGTTTTACACTTCACAGGGTGTATCTGACTGTGGGTCATGATATACACAGTGTGTCAGTGAGTGTGTTAATATTAATCTGTGTTCTCTGTCAGTGTGTTAATATTCCTGAGGACAGTGGGGGTGTTTTACACTTCACAGGGTGTATCTGACTATGGGTCATGATGTACACAGTGTGTCAGTGAGTGTGTTAATATTAATCTGTGTTCTCTGTCAGTGTGTTAATATTCCTGAGGACAGTGGGGGTGTTTTACACTTCACCGGGTGTATCTGACTGTGGGTCATGATGTACACAGTGTGTCAGTGAGTGTGTTAATATTAATCTGTGTTCTCTGTCAGTGTGTTAATATTCCTGAGGACAGTGGGGGTGTTTTACACTTCACAGGGTTTATCTGACTGTGGGTCATGATATACACAGTGTGTCAGTGAGTGTGTTAATATTAATCTGTGTTCTCTGTCAGTGTGTTAATATTGCTGACGACAGTGGGGTTGTTTTACACTTCACAGGGTTTATCTGACTGTGGGTCATGATATACACAGTGTGTCAGTGAGTGTGTTAATATTAATCTGTGTTCTCTGTCAGTGTTTTAATATTACTGAGGACAGTGGGGGTGTTTTACACTTCACAGGGTGTATCTGACAGTGGGTCATGATATACACAGTGTGTCAGTGAGTGTGTTAATATTAATCTGTGTTCTCTGTCAGTGTGTTAATATTACTGAGGACAGTGGGGATGTTTTACACTTCACCGGGTTTATCTGACTGTGGGTCATGATGTACACAGTGTGTCAGTGAGTGTGTTAATATTAATCTGTGTTCTCTGTCAGTGTGTTAATATTCCTGAGGACAGTGGGGGTGTTTTACACTTCACAGGTTGTATCTGACTGTGGGTCATGATATACACAGTGTGTCAGTGAGTGTGTTAATATTAATCTGTGTTCTCTGTCAGTGTGTTAATATTACTGAGGACAGTGGGGATGTTTTACACTTCACAGGGTGTATCTAACTGTGGGTCATGATGTACACAGTGTGTCAGTGAGTGTGTTAATATTAATCTGTGTTCTCTGTCAGTGTGTTAATATTCCTGAGGACAGTGGGGGTGTTTTACACTTCACAGGGTGTATCTGACTGTGGGTCATGATATACACAGTGTGTCAGTGAGTGTGTTAATATTAATCTGTGTTCTCTGTCAGTGTGTTAATATTCCTGAGGACAGTGGGGGTGTTTTACACTTCACAGGGTGTATCTGACAGTGGGTCATGATATACACAGTGTGTCAGTGAGTGTGTTAATATTAATCTGTGTTCTCTGTCAGTGTGTTAATATTACTGAGGACAGTGGGGGTGTTTTACACTTCACAGGGTGTATCTGACTGTGGGTCATGATATACACAGTGTGTCAGTGTGTGTGTTAATATTAATCTGTGTTCTCTGTCAGTGTGTTAATATTACTGAGGACAGTGGGGGTGTTTTACACTTCACAGGGTGTATCTGACTGTGGGTCATGATATACACAGTGTGTCAGTGAGTGTGTTAATATTAATCTGTGTTCTCTGTCAGTGTGTTAATATTCCTGAGGACAGTGGGGGTGTTTTACACTTCACAGGGTGTATCTGACAGTGGGTCATGATATACACAGTGTGTCAGTGAGTGTGTTAATATTAATCTGTGTTCTCTGTCAGTGTGTTAATATTACTGAGGACAGTGGGAGTGTTTTACACTTCACAGGGTGTATCTGACTGTGGGTCATGGTGCACACAGTGTGTCAGTGAGTGTGTTAATATTAATCTGTGTTCTCTGTCAGTGTGTTAATATTCCTCAGGACAGTGGGGGTGTTTTACACTTCACAGGGTGTATCTGACTGTGGGTCATGATATACACAGTGTGTCAGTGAGTGTGTTAATATTAATCTGTGTTCTCTGTCAGTGTGATAATATTGCTGACGACAGTGGGGGTGTTTTACACTTCACAGGGTGTATCTGACTGTGGGTCATGGTGCACACAGTGTGTCAGTGAGTGTGTTAATATTAATCTGTGTTCTCTGTCAGTGTGTTAATATTCCTCAGGACAGTGGGGGTGTTTTACACTTCACAGGGTGTATCTGACTGTGGGTCATGATATACACAGTGTGTCAGTGAGTGTGTTAATATTAATCTGTGTTCTCTGTCAGGTGTTAATATTACTGAGGACAGTGGGGGTGTTTTACACTTCACAGGGTTTATCTGACTGTGTGTCATGATATACACAGTGTGTCAGTGAGTGTGTTAATATTAATCTGTGTTCCCTGTCAGTGTGTTAATATTACTGAGGACAGTGGGGATGTTTTACACTTCACAGGGTGTATCTGACTGTGGGTCATGATATACACAGTGTGTCAGTGAGTGTGTTAATATTAATCTGTGTTCTCTGTCAGTGTGTTAATATTACTGAGGACAGTGGGGGTGTTTTACACTTCACAGGGTGTATCTGACTGTGGGTCATGATGTACACAGTGTGTCAGTGAGTGTGTTAATATTAATCTGTGTTCCCTGTCAGTGTGTTAATATTACTGAGGACAGTGGGGTGTTTTACACTTCACAGGGTGTATCTGACTGTGGATCATGATATACACAGTGTGTCAGTGAGTGTGTTAATATTAATCTGTGTTCTCTGTCAGTGTGTTAATATTACCGAGGACAGTGGGGGTGTTTTACACTTCACAGGGTGTATCTGACTGTGGGTCATGATATACACAGTGTGTCAGTGAGTGTGTTAATATTAATCTGTGTTCTCTGTCAGTGTGTTAATATTACTGAGGACAGTGGGGGTGTTTTACACTTCACAGGGTGTATCTGACTGTGGGTCATGATGTACACAGTGTGTCAGTGAGTGTGTTAATATTAATCTGTGTTCTCTGTCAGTGTGTTAATATTCCTGAGGACAGTGGGGGTATTTTACACTTCACAGGGTTTATCTGACTGTGGGTCATGATATACACAGTGTGTCAGTGAGTGTGTTAATATTAATCTGTGTTCTCTGTTAGTGTGTTAATATTACTGAGGACAGTGGGGGTGTTTTACACTTCACAGGGTGTATCTGACTGTGGGTCATGATATACACAGTGTGTCAGTGAGTGTGTTAATATTAATCTGTGTTCTCTGTCAGTTTGTTAATATTACTGAGGACAGTGGGGGTGTTTTACACTTCACAGGGTGTATCTGACTGTGGGTCATGATAAACACAGTGTGTCAGTGAGTGTGTTAATATTAATCTGTGTTCTCTGCCAGTGTGTTAATATTACTGAGGACAGTGGGGGTGTTTTACACTTCACAGGGTGTATCTGACTGTGGGTCATGATATACACAGTGTGTCAGTGAGTGTGTTAATATTAATCTGTGTCCTCTGTCAGTGTGTTAATATTACTGAGGACAGTGGGAGTGTTTTACACTTCACAGGGTGTATCTGACTGTGGGTCATGATATACACAGTGTGTCAGTGAGTGTGTTAATATTAATCTGTGTTCTCTGTCAGTGTGTTAATATTACTGAGGACAGTGGGGATGTTTTACACTTCACAGGGTGTATCTGACTGTGGGTCATGATATACACAGTGTGTCAGTGAGTGTGTTAATATTAATCTGTGTTCTCTGTCAGTGTGATAATATTCCTGAGGACAGTGGGGGTGTTTTACACTTCACAGGGTGTATCTGACTGTGGGTCATGATATACACAGTGTGTCAGTGAGTGTGTTAATATTAATCTGTGTTCTCTGTCAGTGTGTTAATATTCCTGAGGACAGTGGGGTTGTTTTACACTTCACAGGGTTTATCTGACTGTGGGTCATGATATACACAGTGTGTCAGTGAGTGTGTTAATATTAATCTGTGTTCTCTGTCAGTGTGTTAATATTCCTGAGGACAGTGGGGGTGTTTTACACTTCACAGGGTGTATCTGACTGTGGGTCATGATATACACAGTGTGTCAGTGAGTGTGTTAATATTAATCTGTGTTCTCTGTCAGTGTGTTAATATTACTGAGGACAGTGGGGGTGTTTTACACTTCACAGGGTGTATCTGACTGTGGGTCATGATGTACACAGTGTGTCAGTGAGTGTGTTAATATTAATCTGTGTTCCCTGTCAGTGTGTTAATATTACTGAGGACAGTGGGGTGTTTTACACTTCACAGGGTGTATCTGACTGTGGATCATGATATACACAGTGTGTCAGTGAGTGTGTTAATATTAATCTGTGTTCTCTGTCAGTGTGTTAATATTACTGAGGACAGTGGGAGTGTTTTACACTTCACAGGGTGTATCTGACTGTGGGTCATGATATACACAGTGTGTCAGTGAGTGTGTTAATATTAATCTGTGTTCTCTGTCAGTGTGTTAATATTACTGAGGACAGTGGGGGTGTTTTACACTTCACAGGGTGTATCTGACTGTGGGTCATGATGTACACAGTGTGTCAGTGAGTGTGTTAATATTAATCTGTGTTCTCTGTCAGTGTGTTAATATTCCTGAGGACAGTGGGGGTGTTTTACACTTCACAGGGTTTATCTGACTGTGGGTCATGATATACACAGTGTGTCAGTGAGTGTGTTAATATTAATCTATGTTCTCTGTTAGTGTGTTAATATTACTGAGGACAGTGGGGGTGTTTTACACTTCACAGGGTGTATCTGACTGTGGGTCATGATATACACAGTGTGTCAGTGAGTGTGTTAATATTAATCTGTGTTCTCTGTCAGTTTGTTAATATTACTGAGGACAGTGGGGGTGTTTTACACTTCACAGGGTGTATCTGACTGTGGGTCATGATATACACAGTGTGTCAGTGAGTGTGTTAATATTAATCTGTGTTCTCTGCCAGTGTGTTAATATTACTGAAGACAGTGGGGGTGTTTTACACTTCACAGGGTGTATCTGACTGTGGGTCATGATATACACAGTGTGTCAGTGAGTGTGTTAATATTAATCTGTGTTCTCTGTCAGTGTGTTAATATTACTGAGGACAGTGGGAGTGTTTTACACTTCACAGGGTGTATCTGACTGTGGGTCATGATATACACAGTGTGTCAGTGAGTGTGTTAATATTAATCTGTGTTCTCTGTCAGTGTGTTAATATTACTGAGGACAGTGGGGATGTTTTACACTTCACAGGGTGTATCTGACTGTGGGTCATGATATACACAGTGTGTCAGTGAGTGTGTTAATATTAATCTGTGTTCTCTGTCAGTGTGATAATATTGCTGAGGACAGTGGGGGTGTTTTACACTTCACAGGGTGTATCTGACTGTGGGTCATGATATACACAGTGTGTCAGTGAGTGTGTTAATATTAATCTGTGTTCTCTGTCAGTGTGTTAATATTCCTGAGGACAGTGGGGATGTTTTACACTTCACAGGGTTTATCTGACTGTGGGTCATGATATACACAGTGTGTCAGTGAGTGTGTTAATATTAATCTGTGTTCTCTGTCAGTGTGTTAATATTCCTGAGGACAGTGGGGGTGTTTTACACTTCACAGGGTGTATCTGACTGTGGGTCATGATATACACAGTGTGTCAGTGAGTGTGTTAATATTAATCTGTGTTCTCTCTCAGTGTGTTAATATTCCTGAGGACAGTGGGGGTGTTTTATACTTCACAGGGTGTATCTGACTGTGGGTCATGATATACACAGTGTGTCAGTGAGTGTGTTAATATTAATCTGTGTTCTCTGTCAGTGTGTTAATATTCCTGAGGACAGTGGGGGTGTTTTACACTTCACAGGGTGTATCTGACTGTGGGTCATGATATACACAGTGTGTCAGTGAGTGTGTTAATATTAATCTGTGTTCTCTGTCAGTGTGTTAATATTCCTGAGGACATTGGGGGTGTTTTACACTTCACAGGGTGTATCTGACTGTGGGTCATGATATACACAGTGTGGCAGTGAGTGTGTTAATATTAATCTGTGTTCTCTGTCAGTGTGTTAATATTGCTGAGGACAGTGGGGGTGTTTTACACTTCACTGGGTTTATCTGACTGTGGGTCATGATATACACAGTGTGTCAGTGAGTGTGTTAATATTAATCTGTGTTCTCTGTCAGTGTGTTAATATTACTGAGGACAGTGGGGGTGTTTTACACTTCACAGGGTGTAACTGACTGTGGGTCATGATATACACAGTGTATCAGTGAGTGTGTTAATATTAATCTGTGTTCTCTGTCAGTGTGTTAATATTACTGAGGACAGTGGGGGTGTTTTACACTTCACAGGGTGTATCTGACTGTGGGTCATGATGTACACAGTGTGTCAGTGAGTGTGTTAATATTAATCTGTGTTCCCTGTCAGTGTGTTAATATTACTGAGGACAGTGGGGTGTTTTACACTTCACAGGGTGTATCTGACTGTGGATCATGATATACACAGTGTGTCAGTGAGTGTGTTAATATTAATCTGTGTTCTCTGTCAGTGTGTTAATATTACCGAGGACAGTGGGGGTGTTTTACACTTCACAGGGTGTATCTGACTGTGGGTCATGATATACACAGTGTGTCAGTGAGTGTGTTAATATTAATCTGTGTTCTCTGTCAGTGTGTTAATATTACTGAGGACAGTGGGGGTGTTTTACACTTCACAGGGTGTATCTGACTGTGGGTCATGATGTACACAGTGTGTCAGTGAGTGTGTTAATATTAATCTGTGTTCTCTGTCAGTGTGTTAATATTCCTGAGGACAGTGGGGGTGTTTTACACTTCACAGGGTTTATCTGACTGTGGGTCATGATATACACAGTGTGTCAGTGAGTGTGTTAATATTAATCTGTGTTCTCTGTTAGTGTGTTAATATTACTGAGGACAGTGGGGGTGTTTTACACTTCACAGGGTGTATCTGACTGTGGGTCATGATATACACAGTGTGTCAGTGAGTGTGTTAATATTAATCTGTGTTCTCTGTCAGTGTGTTAATATTACTGAGGACAGTGGGGGTGTTTTACACTTCACAGGGTGTATCTGACTGTGGGTCATGATATACACAGTGTGTCAGTGAGTGTGTTAATATTAATCTGTGTTCTCTGCCAGTGTGTTAATATTACTGAGGACAGTGGGGGTGTTTTACACTTCACAGGGTGTATCTGACTGTGGGTCATGATATACACAGTGTGTCAGTGAGTGTGTTAATATTAATCTGTGTTCTCTGTCAGTGTGTTAATATTACTGAGGACAGTGGGAGTGTTTTACACTTCACAGGGTGTATCTGACTGTGGGTCATGATATACACAGTGTGTCAGTGAGTGTGTTAATATTAATCTGTGTTCTCTGTCAGTGTGATAATATTGCTGAGGACAGTGGGGGTGTTTTACACTTCACAGGGTGTATCTGACTGTGGGTCATGATATACACAGTGTGTCAGTGAGTGTGTTAATATTAATCTGTGTTCTCTGTCAGTGTGTTAATATTCCTGAGGACAGTGGGGATGTTTTACACTTCACAGGGTTTATCTGACTGTGGGTCATGATATACACAGTGTGTCAGTGAGTGTGTTAATATTAATCTGTGTTCTCTGTCAGTGTGTTAATATTCCTGAGGACAGTGGGGGTGTTTTACACTTCACAGGGTGTATCTGACTGTGGGTCATGATATACACAGTGTGTCAGTGAGTGTGTTAATATTAATCTGTGTTCTCTCTCAGTGTGTTAATATTCCTGAGGACAGTGGGGGTGTTTTATACTTCACAGGGTGTATCTGACTGTGGGTCATGATATACACAGTGTGTCAGTGAGTGTGTTAATATTAATCTGTGTTCTCTGTCAGTGTGTTAATATTCCTGAGGACAGTGGGGGTGTTTTACACTTCACAGGGTGTATCTGACTGTGGGTCATGATATACACAGTGTGTCAGTGAGTGTGTTAATATTAATCTGTGTTCTCTGTCAGTGTGTTAATATTCCTGAGGACAGTGGGGGTGTTTTACACTTCACAGGGTGTATCTGACTGTGGGTCATGATATACACAGTGTGGCAGTGAGTGTGTTAATATTAATCTGTGTTCTCTGTCAGTGTGTTAATATTGCTGAGGACAGTGGGGGTGTTTTACACTTCACTGGGTTTATCTGACTGTGGGTCATGATATACACAGTGTGTCAGTGAGTGTGTTAATATTAATCTGTGTTCTCTGTCAGTGTGTTAATATTACTGAGGACAGTGGGGGTGTTTTACACTTCACAGGGTGTATCTGACTGTGGGTCATGATGTACACAGTGTGTCAGTGAGTGTGTTAATATTAATCTGTGTTCTCTGTCAGTGTGTTAATATTCCTGAGGACAGTGGGGGTGTTTTACACTTCACAGGGTGTATCTGACTGTGGGTCATGATGTACACAGTGTGTCAGTGAGTGTGTTAATATTAATCTGTGTTCTCTGTCAGTGTGTTAATATTACTGAGGACAGTGGGGATGTTTTACACTTCACAGGGTGTATCTGACTGTGGGTCATGATATACACAGTGTGTCAGTGAGTGTGTTAATATTAATCTGTGTTCTCTGTCAGTGTGCTAATATTACTGAGGACAGTGGGGATGTTTTACACTTCACAGGGTGTATCTGACTGTGGGTCCTGATATACACAGTGTGTCAGTGAGTGTGTTAATATTAATCTGTGTTCTCTGTCAGGTGTTAATATTACTGAGGACAGTGGGGATGTTTTACACTTCACAGGGTGTATCTGACTGTGGGTCATGATATACACAGTGTGTCAGTGAGTGTGTTAATATTAATCTGTGTTCTCTGTCAGTGTGTTAATATTCCTGAGGGCAGTGGGGGTGTTTTACACTTCACCGGGTGTATCTGACTGTGGGTCATGATATACACAGTGTGTCAGTGAGTGTGTTAATATTAATCTGTGTTTTTTTTCAGTGTGTTAATATTACTGAGGACAGTGGGGGTGTTTTACACTTCACAGGGTGTAACTGACTGTGGGTCATGATATACACAGTGTGTCAGTTAGTGTGTTAATATTAATCTGTGTTCTCTGTCAGTGTGTTAATATTCCTGAGGACTGTGGGGGTGTTTTACACTTCACAGGGTGTATCTGACTGTGGGTCATGATATACACAGTGTGTCAGTGAGTGTGTTAATATTAATCTGTGTTCTCTGTCGGTGTGTTAATATTCCTGAGGACAGTGGGGGTGTTTTACACTTCACAGGGTGTATCTGACTGTGGGTCATGATATACACAGTGTGTCAGTGAGTGTGTTAATATTAATCTGTGTTCTCTGTCAGTGTGTTAATATTCCTGAGGACATTGGAGGTGTTTTACACTTCACAGGGTGTATCTGACTGTGGGTCATGATATACACAGTGTGTCAGTGAGTGTGTTAATATTAATCTGTGTTCTCTGTCAGTGTGTTAATATTCCTGAGGACAGTGGGGGTGTTTTACACATCACAGGGTGTATCTGACTGTGGGTCATGATATACACAGTGTGTCAGTGAGAGTGTTAATATTAATCTGTGTTCTCTGTCAGTGTGTTAATATTCCTGAGGACAGTGGGGGTGTTTTACACTTCACAGGGTGTATCTGACTGTGGGTCATGATATACACAGTGTGTCAGTGAGTGTGTTAATATTAATCTGTGTTCTCTGTCAGTGTGTTAATATTCCTGAGGACAGTGGAGGTGTTTTACACATCACAGGGTGTATCTGACTGTGGGTCATGATATACACAGTGTGTCAGTGAGTGTGTTAATATTAATCTGTGTTCTCTGTCAGTGTGTTAATATTACTGAGGACAGTGGGGGTGTTTTACACTTCACAGGGTGTATCTGACTGTGGGTCATGATGTACACAGTGTGTCAGTGAGTGTGTTAATATTAATCTGTGTTCTCTGTCAGGTGTTAATATTCCTGAGGACAGTGGGGGTGTTTTACACTTCACAGGGTGTATCTGACTGTGAGACATGATATACACAGTGTGTCAGTGAGTGTGTTAATATTAATCTGTGTTCTCTGTCAGTGTGTTAATATTACTGAGGACAGTGGGGGTGTTTTACACTTCACAGGGTGTATCTGACAGTGGGTCATGATATACACAGTTTGTCAGTGAGTGTGTTAATATTAATCTGTGTTCTCTGTCAGTGTGTTAATATTACTGAGGACAGTGGGGATGTTTTACACTTCACAGGGTGCATCTGACTGTGAGTCATGATATACACAGTGTGTCAGTGACTGTGTTAATATTAATCTGTGTTCTCTTTCAGTGTGTTAATATTCCTGAGGACAGTGGGGGTGTTTTACACTTCACAGGGTGTATCTGACTGTGAGTCATGATATACACAGTGTGTCAGTGAGTGTGTTAATATTAATCTGTGTTCTCTGTCAGGTGTTAATATTACTGAGGACAGTGGGGATGTTTTACACTTCACAGGGGGTATCTGACTGTGGGTCATGATATACACAGTGTGTCAGTGAGTGTGTTAATATTAATCTGTGTTCTCTGTCAGTGTGTTAATATTCCTGAGGGCAGTGGGGGTGTTTTACACTTCACAGGGTGTATCTGACTGTGGGTCATGATATACACAGTGTGTCAGTGAGTGTGTTAATATTAATCTGTGTTCTCTGTCAGTGTGTTAATATTCCTGAGGGCAGTGGGGGTGTTTTACACTTCACCGGGTGTATCTGACTGTGGGTCATGATATACACAGTGTGTCAGTGAGTGTGTTAATATTAATCTGTGTTCTCTGTCAGTGTGTTAATATTCCTGAGGACAGTGGGGGTGTTTTACACTTCACAGGCTTTATCTGGCTGTGGGTCATGATATACACAGTGTGTCAGTGAGTGTGTTAATATTAATCTGTGTTCTCTGTCAGTGTGTTAATATTCCTGAGGACAGTGGGGGTGTTTTACACTTCACAGGGTGTATCTGACTGTGGGTCATGATATACACAGTGTGTCAGTGTGTGTGTTAATATTAATCTGTGTTCTCTGTCAGTGTGTTAATATTACTGAGGACAGTGGGGGTGTTTTACACTTCACAGGGTGTAACTGACTGTGGGTCATGATATACACAGTGTGTCAGTTAGTGTGTTAATATTAATCTGTGTTCTCTGTCAGTGTGTTAATATTCCTGAGGACTGTGGGGGTGTTTTACACTTCACAGGGTGTATCTGACTGTGGGTCATGATATACACAGTGTGTCAGTGAGTGTGTTAATATTAATCTGTGTTCTCTGTCGGTGTGTTAATATTCCTGAGGACAGTGGGGGTGTTTTACACTTCACAGGGTGTATCTGACTGTGGGTCATGATATACACAGTGTGTCAGTGAGTGTGTTAATATTAATCTGTGTTCTCTGTCAGTGTGTTAATATTCCTGAGGACAGTGGAGGTGTTTTACACTTCACAGGGTGTATCTGACTGTGGGTCATGATGTACACAGTGTGTCAGTGAGTGTGTTAATATTAATCTGTGTTCTCTGTCAGTGTGTTAATATTCCTGAGGACAGTGGGGGTGTTTTACACTTCACAGGGTTTATCTGACTGTGGGTCATGATATACACAGTGTGTCAGTGAGTGTGTTAATATTAATCTGTGTTCTCTGTTAGTGTGTTAATATTACTGAGGACAGTGGGGGTGTTTTACACTTCACAGGGTGTATCTGACTGTGGGTCATGATATACACAGTGTGTCAGTGAGTGTGTTAATATTAATCTGTGTTCTCTGTCAGTGTGTTAATATTACTGAGGACAGTGGGGGTGTTTTACACTTCACAGGGTGTATCTGACTGTGGGTCATGATATACACAGTGTGTCAGTGAGTGTGTTAATATTAATCTGTGTTCTCTGCCAGTGTGTTAATATTACTGAGGACAGTGGGGGTGTTTTACACTTCACAGGGTGTATCTGACTGTGGGTCATGATATACACAGTGTGTCAGTGAGTGTGTTAATATTAATCTGTGTTCTCTGTCAGTGTGTTAATATTACTGAGGACAGTGGGAGTGTTTTACACTTCACAGGGTGTATCTGACTGTGGGTCATGATATACACAGTGTGTCAGTGAGTGTGTTAATATTAATCTGTGTTCTCTGTCAGTGTGTTAATATTACTGAGGACAGTGGGGATGTTTTACACTTCACAGGGTGTATCTGACTGTGGGTCATGATATACACAGTGTGTCAGTGAGTGTGTTAATATTAATCTGTGTTCTCTGTCAGTGTGATAATATTGCTGAGGACAGTGGGGGTGTTTTACACTTCACAGGGTGTATCTGACTGTGGGTCATGATATACACAGTGTGTCAGTGAGTGTGTTAATATTAATCTGTGTTCTCTGTCAGTGTGTTAATATTCCTGAGGACAGTGGGGATGTTTTACACTTCACAGGGTTTATCTGACTGTGGGTCATGATATACACAGTGTGTCAGTGAGTGTGTTAATATTAATCTGTGTTCTCTGTCAGTGTGTTAATATTCCTGAGGACAGTGGGGGTGTTTTACACTTCACAGGGTGTATCTGACTGTGGGTCATGATATACACAGTGTGTCAGTGAGTGTGTTAATATTAATCTGTGTTCTCTCTCAGTGTGTTAATATTCCTGAGGACAGTGGGGGTGTTTTATACTTCACAGGGTGTATCTGACTGTGGGTCATTATATACACAGTGTGTCAGTGAGTGTGTTAATATTAATCTGTGTTCTCTGTCAGTGTGTTAATATTCCTGAGGACAGTGGGGGTGTTTTACACTTCACAGGGTGTATCTGACTGTGGGTCATGATATACACAGTGTGTCAGTGAGTGTGTTAATATTAATCTGTGTTCTCTGTCAGTGTGTTAATATTCCTGAGGACAGTGGGGGTGTTTTACACTTCACAGGGTGTATCTGACTGTGGGTCATGATATACACAGTGTGGCAGTGAGTGTGTTAATATTAATCTGTGTTCTCTGTCAGTGTGTTAATATTGCTGAGGACAGTGGGGGTGTTTTACACTTCACTGGGTTTATCTGACTGTGGGTCATGATATACACAGTGTGTCAGTGAGTGTGTTAATATTAATCTGTGTTCTCTGTCAGTGTGTTAATATTACTGAGGACAGTGGGGGTGTTTTACACTTCACAGGGTGTATCTGACTGTGGGTCATGATGTACACAGTGTGTCAGTGAGTGTGTTAATATTAATCTGTGTTCTCTGTCAGTGTGTTAATATTCCTGAGGACAGTGGGGGTGTTTTACACTTCACAGGGTGTATCTGACTGTGGGTCATGATGTACACAGTGTGTCAGTGAGTGTGTTAATATTAATCTGTGTTCTCTGTCAGTGTGTTAATATTACTGAGGACAGTGGGGATGTTTTACACTTCACAGGGTGTATCTGACTGTGGGTCATGATATACACAGTGTGTCAGTGAGTGTGTTAATATTAATCTGTGTTCTCTGTCAGTGTGCTAATATTACTGAGGACAGTGGGGATGTTTTACACTTCACAGGGTGTATCTGACTGTGGGTCCTGATATACACAGTGTGTCAGTGAGTGTGTTAATATTAATCTGTGTTCTCTGTCAGGTGTTAATATTACTGAGGACAGTGGGGATGTTTTACACTTCACAGGGTGTATCTGACTGTGGGTCATGATATACACAGTGTGTCAGTGAGTGTGTTAATATTAATCTGTGTTCTCTGTCAGTGTGTTAATATTCCTGAGGGCAGTGGGGGTGTTTTACACTTCACCGGGTGTATCTGACTGTGGGTCATGATATACACAGTGTGTCAGTGAGTGTGTTAATATTAATCTGTGTTCTTTGTCAGTGTGTTAATATTACTGAGGACAGTGGGGGTGTTTTACACTTCACAGGGTGTAACTGACTGTGGGTCATGATATACACAGTGTGTCAGTTAGTGTGTTAATATTAATCTGTGTTCTCTGTCAGTGTGTTAATATTCCTGAGGACTGTGGGGGTGTTTTACACTTCACAGGGTGTATCTGACTCTGGGTCATGATATACACAGTGTGTCAGTGAGTGTGTTAATATTAATCTGTGTTCTCTGTCGGTGTGTTAATATTCCTGAGGACAGTGGGGGTGTTTTACACTTCACAGGGTGTATCTGACTGTGGGTCATGATATACACAGTGTGTCAGTGAGTGTGTTAATATTAATCTGTGTTCTCTGTCAGTGTGTTAATATTCCTGAGGACATTGGAGGTGTTTTACACTTCACAGGGTGTATCTGACTGTGGGTCATGATATACACAGTGTGTCAGTGAGTGTGTTAATATTAATCTGTGTTCTCTGTCAGTGTGTTAATATTCCTGAGGACAGTGGGGGTGTTTTACACATCACAGGGTGTATCTGACTGTGGGTCATGATATACACAGTGTGTCAGTGAGAGTGTTAATATTAATCTGTGTTCTCTGTCAGTGTGTTAATATTCCTGAGGACAGTGGGGGTGTTTTACACTTCACAGGGTGTATCTGACTGTGGGTCATGATATACACAGTGTGTCAGTGAGTGTGTTAATATTAATCTGTGTTCTCTGTCAGTGTGTTAATATTCCTGAGGACAGTGGAGGTGTTTTACACATCACAGGGTGTATCTGACTGTGGGTCATGATATACACAGTGTGTCAGTGAGTGTGTTAATATTAATCTGTGTTCTCTGTCAGTGTGTTAATATTACTGAGGACAGTGGGGGTGTTTTACACTTCACAGGGTGTATCTGACTGTGGGTCATGATGTACACAGTGTGTCAGTGAGTGTGTTAATATTAATCTGTGTTCTCTGTCAGGTGTTAATATTCCTGAGGACAGTGGGGGTGTTTTACACTTCACAGGGTGTATCTGACAGTGAGACATGATATACACAGTGTGTCAGTGAGTGTGTTAATATTAATCTGTGTTCTCTGTCAGTGTGTTAATATTACTGAGGACAGTGGGGGTGTTTTACACTTCACAGGGTGTATCTGACAGTGGGTCATGATATACACAGTTTGTCAGTGAGTGTGTTAATATTAATCTGTGTTCTCTGTCAGTGTGTTAATATTACTGAGGACAGTGGGGATGTTTTACACTTCACAGGGTGCATCTGACTGTGAGTCATGATATACACAGTGTGTCAGTGACTGTGTTAATATTAATCTGTGTTCTCTTTCAGTGTGTTAATATTCCTGAGGACAGTGGGGGTGTTTTACACTTCACAGGGTGTATCTAACTGTGAGTCATGATATACACAGTGTGTCAGTCAGTGTGTTAATATTAATCTGTGTTCTCTGTCAGCTTTTAATATTACTGAGGACAGTGGGGATGTTTTACACTTCACAGGGGGTATCTGACTGTGGGTCATGATATACACAGTGTGTCAGTGAGTGTGTTAATATTAATCTGTGTTCTCTGTCAGTGTGTTAATATTCCTGAGGGCAGTGGGGGTGTTTTACACTTCACAGGGTGTATCTGACTGTGGGTCATGATATACACAGTGTGTCAGTGAGTGTGTTAATATTAATCTGTGTTCTCTGTCAGTGTGTTAATATTCCTGAGGGCAGTGGGGGTGTTTTACACTTCACCGGGTGTATCTGACTGTGGGTCATGATATACACAGTGTGTCAGTGAGTGTGTTAATATTAATCTGTGTTCTCTGTCAGTGTGTTAATATTCCTGAGGACAGTGGGGGTGTTTTACACTTCACAGGCTTTATCTGGCTGTGGGTCATGATATACACAGTGTGTCAGTGAGTGTGTTAATATTAATCTGTGTTCTCTGTCAGTGTGTTAATATTCCTGAGGACAGTGGGGGTGTTTTACACTTCACAGGGTGTATCTGACTGTGGGTCATGATATACACAGTGTGTCAGTGAGTGTGTTAATATTAATCTGTGTTCTCTGTCAGTGTGTTAATATTACTGAGGACAGTGGGGGTGGTTTACACTTCACAGGGTGTAACTGACTGTGGGTCATGATATACACAGTGTGTCAGTTAGTGTGTTAATATTAATCTGTGTTCTCTGTCAGTGTGTTAATATTCCTGAGGACTGTGGGGGTGTTTTACACTTCACAGGGTGTATCTGACTCTGGGTCATGATATACACAGTGTGTCAGTGAGTGTGTTAATATTAATCTGTGTTCTCTGTCGGTGTGTTAATATTCCTGAGGACAGTGGGGGTGTTTTACACTTCACAGGGTGTATCTGACTGTGGGTCATGATATACACAGTGTGTCAGTGAGTGTGTTAATATTAATCTGTGTTCTCTGTCAGTGTGTTAATATTCCTGAGGACAGTGGAGGTGTTTTACACTTCACAGGGTGTATCTGACTGTGGGTCATGATATACACAGTGTGTCAGTGAGTGTGTTAATATTAATCTGTGTTCTCTGTCAGTGTGTTAATATTCCTGAGGACAGTGGGGGTGTTTTACACATCACAGGGTGTATCTGACTGTGGGTCATGATATACACAGTGTGTCAGTGAGAGTGTTAATATTAATCTGTGTTCTCTGTCAGTGTGTTAATATTCCTGAGGACAGTGGGGGTGTTTTACACTTCACAGGGTGTATCTGACTGTGGGTCATGATATACACAGTGTGTCAGTGAGTGTGTTAATATTAATCTGTGTTCTCTGTCAGTGTGTTAATATTCCTGAGGACAGTGGAGGTGTTTTACACATCACAGGGTGTATCTGACTGTGGGTCATGATATACACAGTGTGTCAGTGAGTGTGTTAATATTAATCTGTGTTCTCTGTCAGTGTGTTAATATTACTGAGGACAGTGGGGGTGTTTTACACTTCACAGGGTGTATCTGACTGTGGGTCATGATGTACACAGTGTGTCAGTGAGTGTGTTAATATTAATCTGTTTTCTCTGTCAGGTGTTAATATTCCTGAGGACAGTGGGGGTGTTTTACACTTCACAGGGTGTATCTGACTGTGAGTCATGATATACACAGTGTGTCAGTGAGTGTGTTAATATTAATCTGTGTTCTCTGTCAGTGTGTTAATATTACTGAGGACAGTGGGCATGTTTTACACTTCACAGGGTGTATCTGACAGTGGGTCATGATATACACAGTTTGTCAGTGAGTGTGTTAATATTAATCTGTGTTCTCTGTCAGTGTGTTAATATTACTGAGGACAGTGGGGATGTTTTACACTTCACAGGGTGTATCTGACAGTGGGTCATGATATACACAGTTTGTCAGTGAGTGTGTTAATATTAATCTGTGTTCTCTGTCAGTGTGTTAATATTACTGAGGACAGTGGGGATGTTTTACACTTCACAGGGTGCATCTGACTGTGAGTCATGATATACACAGTGTGTCAGTGACTGTGTTAATATTAATCTGTGTTCTCTTTCAGTGTGTTAATATTCCTGAGGACAGTGGGGGTGTTTTACACTTCACAGGGTGTATCTGACTGTGAGTCATGATATACACAGTGTGTCAGTGAGTGTGTTAATATTAATCTGTGTTCTCTGTCAGTGTGTTAATATTACTGAGGACAGTGGGGGTGTTTTACACTTCACAGGGTGTATCTGACTGTGGGTCATGATATACACAGTGTGTCAGTGAGTGTGTTAATATTAATCTGTGTTCTCTCTCAGTTTGTTAATATGCCTGAGGACAGTGGGGGTGTTTTACACTTCACAGGGTGTATCTGACTGTGAGTCATGATATACACAGTGTGTCAGTGAGTGTGTTAATATTAATCTGTGTTCTCTGTCAGTGTGTTAATATTACTGAGGACAGTGGGGGTGTTTTACACTTCACAGGGTGTATCTGACTGTGGGTCATGATATACACAGTGTGTCAGTGAGTGTGTTAATATTAATCTGTGTTCTCTGTCAGTGTGTTAATATTCCTGAGGACAGTGGGGGTGTTTTACACTTCACAGGGTGTATCTGACTGTGGATCATGATATACACAGTGTGTCAGTGAGTGTGTTAATATTAATCTGTGTTCTCTGTCAGTGTGTTAATATTGCTGAGGACAGTGGGGGTGTTTTACACTTCACAGGGTGTATCTGACTCTGGGTCATGATATACACAGTGTGTCAGTGAGTGTGTTAATATTAATCTGTGTTCTCTGTCAGTGTGTTAATATGCCTGAGGACAGTGGGGGTGTTTTACACTTCACAGGGTGTATCTGACTGTGGGTCATGATATACACAGTGTGTCAGTGAGTGTGTTAATATTAATCTGTGTTCTCTGTCAGTGTGTTAATATTACTGAGGACAGTGGGGGTGTTTTACACTTCACAGGGTGTATCTGACTGTGGGTCATGATATACACAGTGTGTCAGTGAGTGTGTTAATATTAATCTGTGTTCTCTGTCAGTGTGTTAATATTACTGAGGACAGTGGGGGTGTTTTACACTTCACCTGGTGTATCTGACTGTGGGTCATGATGTACACAGTGTGTCAGTGAGTGTGTTAATATTAATCTGTGTTCTCTGTCAGTGTGTTAATATTACTGAGGACAGTGGGGGTGTTTTACACTTCACAGGGTTTATCTGACTGTGGGTCATGATATACACAGTGTGTCAGTGAGTGTGTTAATATTAATCTGTGTTCTCTGTCAGTGTGTTAATATTCCTGAGGACAGTGGGGGCGTTTTACACTTCACAGGGTTTATCTGACTGTGGGTCATGATATACACAGTGTGTCAGTGAGCGTGTTAATATTAATCTGTGTTCTCTGTCAGTGTGTTAATATTCCTGAGGACAGTGGGGGTGTTTTACACTTCACAGGGTGTATCTGACTGTGGGTCATGATATACACAGTGTGTCAGTGAGTGTGTTAATATTAATCTGTGTTCTCTGTCAGTGTGTTAATATTACTGAGGACAGTGGGGATGTTTTACACTTCACAGGGTGTATCTGACTGTGGGTCATGATATACACAGTGTATCAGTGAGTGTGTTAATATTAATCTGTGTTCTCTGTCAGTGTGTTAATATTACTGAGGACAGTGGGTGTGTTTTACACTTCACAGTGTGTATCTGACTGTGGGTCATGATATACACAGTGTGTCAGTGAGTGTGTTAATATAAATCTGTGTTCTCTGTCAGTGTGTTAATATTACTGAGGACAGTGGGGGTGTTTTACACTTCACAGGGTGTATCTGACTCTGGGTCATGATATACACAGTGTGTCAGTGAGTGTGTTCATATTAATCTGTGTTCTCTGTCAGTGTGTTAATATTACTGAGGACAGTGGGGGTGTTTTACACTTCACAGGGTGTATCTGACTGTGGGTCATGATATACACAGTGTGTCAGTGAGTGTGTTAATATTAATCTGTGTTCTCTGTCAGTGTGTTAATATTCCTGAGGACAGTGGGGGTGTTTTACACTTCACAGGGTGTATCTGACTGTGGGTCATGATATACACAGTGTGTCAGTGAGTGTGTTAATATTAATCTGTGTACTCTGTCAGTGTGTTAATATTACTGAGGACAGTGGGGGTGTTTTACACTTCACAGGGTGTATCTGACTGTGGGTCATGATATACACAGTGTGTCAGTGAGTGTGTTAATATTAATCTGTGTTCTCTGTCAGTGTGTTAATATTCCTGAGGACAGTGGGGATGTTTTACACTTCACAGGGTGTATCTGACTGTGGGTCATGATGTACACAGTGTGTCAGTGAGTGTGTTAATATTAATCTGTGTTCTCTGTCAGTGTGTTAATATTACTGAGGACAGTGGGGGTGTTTTACACTTCACAGGGTTTATCTGACTGTGGGTCATGATATACACAGTGTGTCAGTGAGTGTGTTAATATTAATCTGTGTTCTCCGTCAGTGTGTTAATATTACCGAGGACAGTGGGGGTATTTTACACTTCACAGGGTTTATCTGACTGTGGGTCATGATATACACAGTGTGTCAGTGAGTGTGTTAATATTAATCTGTGTTCTCTGTCAGTGTGTTAATATTGCTGAGGACAGTGGGGGTGTTTTACACTTCACAGGGTGTATCTGACTCTGGGTCATGATATACACAGTGTGTCAGTGAGTGTGTTAATATTAATCTGTGTTCTCTGTCAGTGTGTTAATATGCCTGAGGACAGTGGGGGTGTTTTACACTTCACAGGATGTATCTGACTGTGGGTCATGATATACACAGTCTGTCAGTGAGTGTGTTAATATTAATCTGTGTTCTCTGTCAGTGTGTTAATATTACTGAGGACAGTGGGGGTGTTTTACACTTCACAGGGTGTATCTGACTGTGGGTCATGATGTACACAGTGTGTCAGTGAGTGTGTTAATATTAATCTGTGTTCTCTGTCAGTGTGTTAATATTACTGAGGACAGTGGGGGTGTTTTACACTTCACAGGGTGTATCTGACTGTGGGTCATGATATACACAGTGTGTCAGTGATTGTGTTAATATTAATCTGTGTTCTCTGTCAGTGTGTTAATATTACTGAGGACAGTGAGGGTGTTTTACACTTCACCTGGTGTATCTGACTGTGGGTCATGATGTACACAGTGTGTCAGTGAGTGTGTTAATATTAATCTGTGTTCTCTGTCAGTGTGTTAATATTACTGAGGACAGTGGGGGTGTTTTACACTTCACAGGGTTTATCTGACTGTGGGTCATGATATACACAGTGTGTCAGTGAGTGTGTTAATATTAATCTGTGTTCTCTGTCAGTGTGTTAATATTCCTGAGGACAGTGGGGGCGTTTTACACTTCACAGGGTTTATCTGACTGTGGGTCATGATATACACAGTGTGTTAGTGAGCGTGTTAATATTAATCTGTGTTCTCTGTCAGTGTGTTAATATTCCTGAGGACAGTGGGGATGTTTTACACTTCACAGGGTGTATCTGACTGTGGGTCATGATATACACAGTGTGTCAGTGAGTGTGTTAATATTAATCTGTGTTCTCTGTCAGTGTGTTAATATTACTGAGGACAGTGGGGGTGTTTTACACTTCACAGGGTGTATCTGACTGTGGGTCATGATATACACAGTGTGTCAGTGAGTGTGTTAATATTAATCTGTGTTCTCTGTCAGTGTGTTAATATTCCTGAGGACAGTGGGGGTGTTTTACACTTCACAGGGTGTATCTGACTGTGGGTCATGATATACACAGTGTGTCAGTGAGTGTGTTAATATTAATCTGTGTTCTCTGTCAGTGTGTTAATATTCCTGAGGACAGTGGGGGTGTTTTACACTTCACAGGGTGTATCTGACTGTGGGTCATGATATACACAGTGTGTCAGTGAGTGTGTCAATATTAATCTGTGTTCTCTGTCAGTCTGTTAATATTCCTGAGGACAGTGGGGGTGTTTTACACTTCACAGGGTGTATCTGACTGTGGGTCATGATGTACACAGTGTGTCAGTGAGTGTGTTAATATTAATCTGTGTTCTCTGTCAGTGTGTTAATATTACTGAGGACAGTGGGGGTGTTTTACACTTCACAGGGTGTATCTGACTGTGGGTCATGATATACACAGTGTGTCAGTGAGTGTGTTAATATTAATCTGTGTTCTCTGTCAGTGTGTTAATATTACCGAGGACAGTGGGGGTATTTTACACTTCACAGGGTTTATCTGACTGTGGGTCATGATATACACAGTGTGTCAGTGAGTGTGTTAATATTAATCTGTGTTCTCTGTCAGTCTGTTAATATTACTGAGGACAGTGGGGGTGTTTTACACTTCACAGGGTGTATCTGACTGTGGGTCATGATATACACAGTGTGTCAGTGAGTGTGTTAATATTAATCTGTGTTCTCTGTCAGTGTGTTAATATTGCTGTGGACAGTGGGGGTGTTTTACACTTCACTGGGTTTATCTGACTGTGGGTCATGATATACACAGTGTGTCAGTGAGTGTGTTAATATTAATCTGTGTTCTCTGTCAGTGTGTTAATATTCCTGAGGACAGTGGGGGTGTTTTACACTTCACAGGGTGTATCTGACTGTGGGTCATGATATACACAGTGTGTCAGTGAGTGTGTTAATATTAATCTGTGTTCTCTGTCAGTGTGTTAATATTCCTGAGGACAGTGGGGGTGTTTTACACTTCACCGGGTGTATCTGACTGAGGGTCATGATGTAGACAGTGTGTCAGTGAGTGTGTTAATATTAATCTGTGTTCTCTGTCAGTGTGTTAATATTACTGAGGACAGTGGGGGTGTTTTACACTTCACAGGGTTTATCTGACTGTGAGTCATGATGTACACAGTGTGTCAGTGAGTGTGTTAATATTAATCTGTGTTCTCTGTCAGTGTGTTAATATTCCTGAGGACAGTGGAGGTGTTTTACACTTCACCGGGTGTATCTGACTGTGGGTCATGATGTACACAGTGTGTCAGTGAGTGTGTTAATATTAATCTGTGTTCTCTGTCAGTGTGTTAATATTACTGAGGACAGTGGGGATGTTTTACACTTCACCGGGTGTATCTGACTGTGGGTCATGATGTACTCAGTGTGTCAGTGAGTGTGTTAATATTAATCTGTGTTCTCTGTCAGTGTGTTAATATTACTGAGGACAGTGGGGATGTTTTACACTTCACAGGGTGTATCTGACTGTGGGTCATGATATACACAGTGTGTCAGTGAGTGTGTTAATATTAATCTGTGTTCTCTGTCAGTGTGTTAATATTACTGAGGACAGTGGGGGTGTTTTACACTTCACAGGGTGTATCTGACTGTGAGTCATGATATACACAGTGTGTCAGTGAGTGTGTTAATATTAATCTGTGTTCTCTGTCAGTGTGTTAATATTACTGAGGACAGTGGGGATGTTTTACACTTCACAGGGTTTATCTGACTGTGAGTCATGATATACACAGTGTGTCAGTGAGTGTGTTAATATTAATCTGTGTTCTCTGTCAGTGTGTTAATATTCCTGAGGACAGTGGGGGTGTTTTACACTTCACAGGGTGTATCTGACTGTGGGTCATGATATACACAGTGTGTCAGTGAGTGTGTTAATATTAATCTGTGTTCTCTGTCAGTGTGTTAATATTACTGAGGACAGTGGGGGTGTTTTACACTTCACAGGGTTTATCTGACGGTGGGTCATGATGGACACAGTGTGTCAGTGAGTGTGTTAATATTAATCTGTGTTCTCTGTCAGTGTGTTAATATTACTGAGGACAGTGGGGGTGTTTTACACTTCACCGCGTGCATCTGACTGTGGGTCATGATGTACACAGTGTGTCAGTGAGTGTGTTAATATTAATCTGTGTTCTCTGTCAGTGTGTTAATATTACTGAGGACAGTGGGGGTGTTTTACACTTCACAGGGTTTATCTGACTGTGGGTCATGATATACACAGTGTGTCAGTGAGTGTGTTAATATTAATCTGTGTTCTCTGTCAGTGTGTTAATATTACTGAGGACAGTGGGGGTGTTTTACACTTCACAGGGTGTATCTGACTCTGGGTCATGATATACACAGTGTGTCAGTGAGTGTGTTAATATTAATCTGTGTACTCTGTCAGTATGTTAATATTACTGAGGACAGTGGGGGTGTTTTACACTTCACAGGGTGTATCTGACTGTGGGTCATGACATACACAGTGTGTCAGTGAGTGTGTTAATATTAATCTGTGTTCTCTGTCAGTGTGTTAATATTCGTGAGGACAGTGGGGGTGTTTTACACTTCACAGGGTGTATCTGACTGTGGGTCATGATATACACAGTGTGTCAGTGAGTGTGTTAATATTAATCTGTGTTCTCTGTCACTGTGTTAATATTACTGAGGACAGTGGGGGTGTTTTACAATTCACAGGGTGTATCTGACTGTGGGTCATGATATACACAGTGTGTCAGTGAGTGTGTTAATATTAATCTGTGTTCTCTGTCAGTGTGTTAATATTACTGAGGACAGTGGGGGTGTTTTACACTTCACAGGGTGTATCTGACTGTGGGTCATGATATACACAGTGTGTCAGTGAGTGTGTTAATATTAATCTGTGTTCTCTGTCAGTGTGTTAATATTACTGAGGACAGTGGGGGTGTTTTACACTTCACAGGGTGTATCTGACTGTGGGTCATGATATACACAGTGTGTCAGTGAGTGTGTTAATATTAATCTGTGTTCTCTGTCAGTGTGTTAATATTCCTGAGGACAGTGGGGGTGTTTTACACTTCACAGGGTGTATCTGACTGTGGGTCATGATATACAAGTGTGTCAGTGAGTGTGTTAATATTAATCTGTGTTCTCTGTCAGTGTGTTAATATTCCTGAGGACAGTGGGGGTGTTTTGCACTTCACAGGGTGTATCTGACTGTGGGTCATGATATACACAGTGTGTCAGTGAGTGTGTTAATATTAATCTGTGTTCTCTGTCAGTGTGTTAATATTACTGAGGACAGTGGGGGTGTTTTACACTTCACAGGGTGTAACTGACTGTGGGTCATGATATACACAGTGTGTCAGTTAGTGTGTTAATATTAATCTGTGTTCTCTGTCAGTGTGTTAATATTCCTGAGGACTGTGGGGGTGTTTTACACTTCACAGGGTGTATCTGACTCTGGGTCATGATATACACAGTGTGTCAGTGAGTGTGTTAATATTAATCTGTGTTCTCTGTCGGTGTGTTAATATTCCTGAGGACAGTGGGGGTGTTTTACACTTCACAGGGTGTATCTGACTGTGGGTCATGATATACACAGTGTGTCAGTGAGTGTGTTAATATTAATCTGTGTTCTCTGTCAGTGTGTTAATATTCCTGAGGACAGTGGGGGTGTTTTACACTTCACAGGGTGTATCTGACTGTGGGTCATGATATACACAGTGTGTCAGTGAGTGTGTTAATATTAATCTGTGTTCTCTGTCAGTGTGTTAATATTCCTGAGGACAGTGGGGGTGTTTTACACTTCACCGGGTGAATCTGACTGAGGGTCATGATGTACACAGTGTGTCAGTGAGTGTGTTAATATTAATCTGTGTTCTCTGTCAGTGTGTTAATATTACTGAGGACAGTGGGGGTGTTTTACACTTCACAGGGTTTGTCTGACTGTGAGTCATGATGTACACAGTGTGTCAGTGAGTGTGTTAATATTAATCTGTGTTCTCTGTCAGTGTGTTAATATTCCTGAGGACAGTGGGGGTGTTTTACACTTCACCGGGTGTATCTGACTGTGGGTCATGATGTACACAGTGTGTCAGTGAGTGTGTTAATATTAATCTGTGTTCTCTGTTAGTGTGTTAATATTACTGAGGACAGTGGGGATGTTTTACACTTCACCGGGTGTATCTGACTGTGCATCATGATGTACTCAGTGTGTCAGTGAGTGTGTTAATATTAATCTGTGTTCTCTGTCAGTGTGTTAATATTACTGAGGACAGTGGGGATGTTTTACACTTCACAGGGTGTATCTGACTGTGGGTCATGATATACACAGTGTGTCAGTGAGTGTGTTAATATTAATCTGTGTTCTCTGTCAGTGTGTTAATATTACTGAGGACAGTGGGGGTGTTTTACACTTCACAGGGTGTATCTGACTGTGAGTCATGATATACACAGTGTGTCAGTGAGTGTGTTAATATTAATCTGTGTTCTCTGTCAGTGTGTTAATATTACTGAGGACAGTGGGGATGTTTTACACTTCACAGGGTTTATCTGACTGTGAGTCATGATATACACAGTGTGTCAGTGAGTGTGTTAATATTAATCTGTGTTCTCTGTCAGTTTGTTAATATTCCTGAGGACAGTGGGGGTGTTTTACACTTCACAGGGTGTATCTGACTGTGGGTCATGATATACACAGTGTGTCAGTGAGTGTGTTAATATTAATCTGTGTTCTCTGTCAGTGTGTTAATATTACTGAGGACAGTGGGGGTGTTTTACACTTCACAGGGTTTATCTGACGGTGGGTCATGATGGACACAGTGTGTCAGTGAGTGTGTTAATATTAATCTGTGTTCTCTGTCAGTGTGTTAATATTACTGAGGACAGTGGGGGTGTTTTACACTTCACCGGTTGTATCTGACTGTGGGTCATGATGTACACAGTGTGTCAGTGAGTGTGTTAATATTAATCTGTGTTCTCTGTCAGTGTGTTAATATTACTGAGGACAGTGGGGGTGTTTTACACTTCACAGGGTTTATCTGACTGTGGGTCATGATATACACAGTGTGTCAGTGAGTGTGTTAATATTAATCTGTGTTCTCTGTCAGTGTGTTAATATTACTGAGGACAGTGGGGGTGTTTTACACTTCACAGGGTGTATCTGACTCTGGGTCATGATATACACAGTGTGTCAGTGAGTGTGTTAATATTAATCTGTGTACTCTGTCAGTATGTTAATATTACTGAGGACAGTGGGGGTGTTTTACACTTCACAGGGTGTATCTGACTGTGGGTCATGACATACACAGTGTGTCAGTGAGTGTGTTAATATTAATCTGTGTTCTCTGTCAGTGTGTTAATATTCCTGAGGACAGTGGGGGTGTTTTACACTTCACAGGGTGTATCTGACTGTGGGTCATGATATACACAGTGTGTCAGTGAGTGTGTTAATATTAATCTGTGTTCTCTGTCAGTGTGTTAATATTACTGAGGACAGTGGGGGTGTTTTACAATTCACAGGGTGTATCTGACTGTGGGTCATGATATACACAGTGTGTCAGTGAGTGTGTTAATATTAATCTGTGTTCTCTGTCAGTGTGTTAATATTACTGAGGACAGTGGGGGTGTTTTACACTTCACAGGGTGTATCTGACTGTGGGTCATGATATACACAGTGTGTCAGTGAGTGTGTTAATATTAATCTGTGTTCTCTGTCAGTGTGTTAATATTACTGAGGACAGTGGGGGTGTTTTACACTTCACAGGGTGTATCTGACTGTGGGTCATGATATACACAGTGTGTCAGTGAGTGTGTTAATATTAATCTGTGTTCTCTGTCAGTATGTTAATATTACTGAGGACAGTGGGGGTGTTTTACACTTCACCGGGTGTATCTGACTGTGGGTCATGATATACACAGTGTGTCAGTGAGTGTGTTAATATTAATCTGTGTACTCTGTCAGTGTGTTAATATTCCTGAGGACAGTGGGGATGTTTTACACTTCACAGGGTGTATCTGGCTGTAGGTCATGATGTACACAGTGTGTCAGTGAGTGTGTTAATATTAATCTGTGTTCTCTGTCAGTGTGTTAATATTCCTGAGGACAGTGGGGGTGTTTTACACTTCACAGGGTGTATCTGACTGTGAGTCATGATATACACAGTGTGTCAGTGAGTGTGTTAATATTAATCTGTGTTCCCTGTCAGTGTGTTAATATTCCTGAGGACAGTGGGGGTGTTTTACACTTCACAGGGTGTATCTGACTGTGAGTCATGATATACACAGTGTGTCAGTGAGTGTGTTAATATTAATCTGTGTTCTCTGTCAGTGTGTTAATATTCCTGAGGACAGTGCGTCTGTTTTACACTTCACATGGTGTATCTGACTGTGGGTCATGATATACACAGTGTGTCAGTGAGTGTGTTAATATTAATCTGTGTTCTCTTTCAGTGTGTTAATATTACTGAGGACAGTGGGGGTGTTTTACACTTCACAGGGTGTATCTGACTGTGGGTCATGATATACACAGTGTGTCAGTGAGTGTGTTAATATTAATCTGTGTTCTCTGTCAGTGTGTTAATATTACTGAGGACAGTGGGGGTGTTTTACACTTCACAGGGTTCATCTGACTGTGGGTCATGATATACACAGTGTGTCAGTGAGTGTGTTGATATTAATCTGTGTTCTCTGTCAGTCTGTTAATATTACTGAGGACAGTGGGGGTGTTTTACACTTCACAGAGTGTATCTGACTGTGGGTCATGATATACACAGTGTGTCAGTGAGTGTGTTAATATTAATCTGTGTTCTCTGTCAGTGTGTTAATATTACTGAGGACAGTGGGGGTGTTTTACACTTCACAGGGTTTATCTGACTGTGGGTCATGATATACACAGTGTGTCAGTGAGTGTGTTAATATTAATCTGTGTTCTCTGTCAGTGTGTTAATATTGCTGAGGACAGTGGGGGTGTTTTACACTTCACAGGGTGTATCTGACTGTGGGTCATGATGTACACAGTGTGTCAGTGAGTGTGTTAATATTAATCTGTGTTCTCTGTCAGTGTGTTATTATTACTGAGGACAGTGGGGGTGTTTTACACTTCGCAGGGTTTATCTGACTGTGGTCATGATATACACAGTGTGTCAGTGAGTGTGTTAATATTAATCTGTGTTCTCTGTCAGTGTGTTAATATTACTGAGGACAGTGGGAATGTTTTACACTTCACAGGGTTTATCTGACTGTGGGTCATGATATACACAGTGTGTCAGTGAATGTGTTCATATTAATCTGTGTTCTCTGTCAGTGTGTTAATATTACTGAGGACAGTGGGGGCGTTTTACACTTCACAGGGTGTATCTGGCTGTGGGTCATGATATACACAGTGTGTCAGTGAGTGTGTTAATATTAATCTGTGTTCTCTGTCAGTGTGTTAATATTCCTGAGGACAGTGGGGGTGTTTTACACTTCACAGGGTGTATCTGACTGTGGGTCATGATATACACAGTGTGTCAGTGAGTGTGTTAATATTAATCTGTGTTCTCTGTCAGTGTGTTAATATTACCGAGGACAGTGGGGGTGTTTTACACTTCACCGGGTGTATCTGACTGTGGGTCATGATGTACACAGTGTGTCAGTGAGTGTGTTAATATTAATCTGTGTTCTCTGTCAGTGTGTTAATATTACTGAGGACAGTGGGGGTGTTTTACACTTCACAGGGTGTATCTGACTGTGAGTCATGATGTACACAGTGTGTCAGTGAGTGTGTTAATATTAATCTGTGTTCTCTGTCAGTGTGTTAATATTCCTGAGGACAGTGGGGGTGTTTTACACTTCACAGGGTGTATCTGACTGTGGGTCATGATATACACAGTGTGTCAGTGAGTGTGTTAATATTAATCTGTGTTCTCTGTCAGTGTGTTAATATTCCTGAGGACAGTGGAGGTGTTTTACACATCACAGGGTGTATCTGACTGTGGGTCATGATATACACAGTGTGTCAGTGAGTGTGTTAATATTAATCTGTGTTCTCTGTCAGTGTGTTAATATTACTGAGGACAGTGGGGGTGTTTTACACTTCACAGGGTGTATCTGACTGTGGGTCATGATATACACAGTGTGTCAGTGAGTGTGTTAATATTAATCTGTGTTCTCTGTCAGTGTGTTAATATTCCTGAGGACAGTGGGGGTGTTTTACACTTCACAGGGTGTATCTGACTGTGGGTCATGATATACACAGTGTGTCAGTGAGTGTGTTGATATTAATCTGTGTTCTCTGTCAGTGTGTTAATATTGCTGAGGACAGTGGGGGTGTTTTACACTTCACAGTGTGTATCTGACTGTGGGTCATGATATAGACAGTGTGTCAGTGAGTGTGTTAATATTTATCTGTGCTCTCTGTTAGTGTGTTAATATTACTGAGGACAGTGGGAATGTTTTACACTTCACAGGGTTTATCTGACTGTGGGTCATGATATACACAGTGTGTCAGTGAGTTTGTTAATATTAATCTGTGTTCTCTGTCAGTGTGTTAATATTCCTGAGGACAGTGGAGGTGTTTTACACATCACAGGGTGTATCTGACTGTGGGTCATGATATACACAGTGTGTCAGTGAGTGTGTTAATATTAATCTGTGTTCTCTGTCAGTGTGTTAATATTCCTGAGGACAGTGGGGGTGTTTTACACTTCACAGGGTGTATCTGACTGTGGGTCATGATATACACAGTGTGTCAGTGAGTGTGTTAATATTAATCTGTGTTCTCTGTCAGTGTGTTAATATTCCTGAGGACAGTGGGGGTGTTTTACACTTCACAGGGTGTATCTGACTGTGGGTCATGATATACACAGTGTGTCAGTGAGTGTGTTAATATTAATCTGTGTTCTCTGTCAGTGTGTTAATATTACTGAGGACAGTGGGGGTGTTTTACACTTCACAGGGTGTATCTGACTGTGGGTCATGATATACACAGTGTGTCAGTGAGTGTGTTAATATTAATCTGTGTTCTCTGTCAGTGTGTTAATATTCCTGAGGACAGTGGGGGTGTTTTACACTTCACAGGGTGTATCTGGCTGTGGGTCATGATATACACAGTGTGTCAGTGAGTGTGTTAATATTAATCTGTGCTCTCTGTCAGTGTGTTAATATTACTGAGGACTGTGGGAATGTTTTACACTTCACAGGGTTTATCTGACTGTGGGTGATGATGTACACAGTGTGTCAGTGAGTGTGTTAATATTAATCTGTGTTCTCTGTCAGTGTGTTAATATTCCTGAGGACAGTGGGGATGTTTCACACTTCACAGGGTGTATCTGACTCTGGGTCATGATATACACAGTGTGTCAGTGAGTGTGTTAATATTAATCTGTGTTCTCTGTCAGTGTGTTAATATTCCTGAGGACAGTGGGGGTGTTTTACACTTCACAGGGTGTATCTGACTGTGGGTCATGATATACACAGTGTGTCAGTGAGTGTGTTAATATTAATCTGTGTTCTCTGTCAGTGTGTTAATATTACTGAGGACAGCGGGGATGTTTTGCACTTCACAGGGTTTATCTGACTGTGGGTCATGATATACACAGTGTGTCAGTGAGTGTGTTAATATTAATCTGTGCTCTCTGTCAGTGTGTTAATATTACTGAGGACAGTGGGGGTGTTTTACACTTCACAGGGTGTATCTGACTGTGGGTCATGATATACACAGTGTGTCAGTGAGTGTGTTAATATTAATCTGTATTCTCTGTCAGTTTGTTAATATTACTGAGGACAGCGGGGATGTTTTGCACTTCACAGGGTTTATCTGACTGTTCTTTCTTTCTTTCTTTTTTCTTTAGGGCCTCCTTATCTCGAGAGACAATGGATACGCGCCTGGAGGTGGTCAGTGGTTTGTGAAGCAGCGCCTGGAGTTGCTATAAAGGCCAATTCTGGAGTGACAGGCTCTTCCACAGGTGCTGCAGAGAAGTTTGTTTGTTGGGGCTGTTGCACAGTTGGCTCTCCCCTTGCGCCTCTGTCTTTTTTCCTGCCAACTACTAAGTCTCTTCGACTCGCCACAATTTAGCCCTGTCTTTATGGCTGCCCGCCAGCTCTGGCGAATGCTGGCAACTGACTCCCACGACTTGTGATCAATGTCACACGATTTCATGTCGCGTTTGCAGACGTCTTTATAACGGAGACATGGACGGCCGGTGGGTCTGATACCAGTGGCGAGCTCGCTGTACAATGTGTCTTTGGGGATCCTGCCATCTTCCATGCGGCTCACATGGCCAAGCCATCTCAAGCGCCGCTGACTCAGTAGTGTGTATAAGCTGGGGATGTTGGCCGCTTCAAGGACTTCTGTGTTGGAGATATAGTCCTGCCACCTGATGCCAAGTATTCTCCGAAGGCAGCGAAGATGGAATGAATTGAGACGTCGCTCTTGGCTGGCATACGTTGTCCAGGCCTCGCTGCCGTAGAGCAAGGTACTGAGGACACAGGCCTGATACACTCGGACTTTTGTGTTCCGTGTCAGTGCGCCATTTTCCCACACTCTCTTGGCCAGTCTGGACATAGCAGTGGAAGCCTTACCCATGCGCTTGTTGATTTCTGCATCTAGAGACAGGTTACTGGTGATAGTTGAGCCTAGGTAGGTGAACTCTTGAACCACTTCCAGAGCGTGGTCGCCAATATTGATGGATGGAGCATTTCTGACATCCTGCCCCATGATGTTCGTTTTCTTGAGGCTGATGGTTAGGCCAAATTCATTGCAGGCAGACGCAAACCTGTCGATGAGACTCTGCAGGCATTCTTCAGTGTGAGATGTTAAAGCAGCATCGTCAGCAAAGAGGAGTTCTCTGATGAGGACTTTCCGTACTTTGGACTTCGCTCTTAGACGGGCAAGAACATAGAACATAGAACATAGAAAATACAGCACAGAACAGGCCCTTCGGCCCACGATGTTGTGCCGATCCTTTGTCCTCTGTCAAGGACAATTTAATCTATACCCCATCATTCTCCTTTATCCATATACCTATCTAAAAGCCGTTTGAAAGTCCCTAAAGTTTCCGACTCAACAACTTCCCCAGGCAAGGCATTCCATGCCCCGACCACTCTCTGGGTAAAGAACCTTCCCCTGACATCCCCCTTATATCTCCCACCCTTCACCTTAAATTTATGACCCCTTGTAACGCTTTGCTCCACCCGGGGAAAAAGTTTCTGACTGTCTACCCTATCTATTCCCCTGATCATCTTATAAACCTCTATCATGTCACCCCTCATCCTTCTCCGTTCTAATGAGAAGAGGCCTAGAATGTTCAGCCTTTCCTCGTAAGACTTATTCTCCATTCCAGGCAACATCCTGGTAAATCTCCTCTGCACCCTCTCCAAGGCTTCCACATCCTTCCTAAAATGAGGCGACCAGAACTGCACACAGTACTCCAAATGAGGCCTTACCAAGGTCCTGTACAGCTGCATCATCACCTCACGGCTCTTAAATTCAATCCCTCTGCTAATGAACGCTAACACCCCATATGCCTTCTTCACAGCCCTATCCACTTGAGTTGCAACTTTCAACGATCTATGCACATAGACCCCAAGGTCTCTCTGCTCCTCCACATGCCCAAGAACCCTACCATTAACCCAGTATTTTGCATTCGTGTTTGTCCTTCCAAAATGGACGACCTCACACTTTTCAGGGTTAAACTCCATCTGCCACTTTTCAGCCCAGCACTGCAACCTATCCAAGTCCCTTTGCAGACGACAATAGCCCTCCTCGGTATCCACAACTCCACCAACCTTTGTATCATCTGCAAATTTACTGACCCACCCTTCGACTTCCTCATCCAAGTCGTTAATAAAAATCACAAACAGGAGAGGACCCAGAACTGATCCCTGTGGCACGCCACTGGTAACTGGGCTCCAGGCTGAGTATTTACCATCTAAGACCACTCTCTGCCTTCTATCAGTTAGCCAATTCTTAATCCAACTGGCCACATTCCCCACTATCCCATGCCTCCTGACTTTCTCCATAAGTCTACCATGGGGGACCTTATCAAATGCCTTACTAAAATCCATGTACACCACATCCACTGGTTTACCCTTATCCACTTGCTTGGTCACCTGCTCAAAGAATTCAATCAGGCTTGTGAGGCAAGACCTACCCCTCACAAAACCGTGCTGACTGTCCCGAATCAAGCAGTGTCTTTCCAGATGCTCAGAAATCCTATCCCTCAGCACCTTTTCCATCAACTTGCCTACCACCGAAGTAAGACTAACTGGCCTGTAATTCCCAGGGTTGTTCCTATTCCCTTTCTTGAACAGGGGCACAACATTTGCCACCCTCCAATCACCTGGTACCACCCCCGTCAACAGAGAAGATGAAAAGATCATTGCCAGCGGCTCTGCAATTTCATCCCTTGCTTCCCATAACATCCTTGGATATACCCCGTCAGGCCCGGGAGACTTGTCTATCTTCAAGTTATTCAAAAACCCCAACACATCTTCCCTCCTAACGAGCACTTCCTCGAGCTTACCAGTCTGTTTCACACCGTCCTCTTCAGTAATACACCCCTTCTCATTCGTAAATACCGAAGAGAAGTACTCATTCAAAACCTCACTTATCTCTTCCGGCTCAACACACAGTCTCCCGCTATTGTCCTTGACCGGACCTACGGTCCCCCTAGTCATCCTCATATTTCTGACATACGCGTAAAAGGCCTTGGGGTTTTCTTTTATCCTACCCGCCAAGCATTTTTCATGCCCTCTCTTAGCTCTCCTAATCCCTTTCTTCAGATCCTTCCTGGCCATCTTGTATCCCTCCAGAGCTATGCCTGTGCCCTTTTTCCTCAACTTTATATACGCATCCTTCTTCTTCCTAACAAGACTCTCAACCTCTCTTGTCAACCACGGTTCCCTCACATGACCATCCCTTCCCTGTCTGACAGGGACATGCTTATCAATGGCCTCTACTATCTGCTCCTTGAAAAAGTTCCACATTTCGACCGTGCCCTTCCCTGCCAGCATATGCTCCCAACTTATGCTCCTCAGTTCCTGCCTGACAGCATCATATCTACCCTTCCCCCAATTGTAAACCTTGCCCTGTTGCACATACCTATCCCTCTCCATTACCACAGTGAATGCTACAGAATTGTGATCACTATCTCCAAAGTGCTCGCCCACCAACAGCTCTATCACTTGCCCTGGTTCATTACCTAGTACCAAATCCAATATTGCCTCCCCTCTGGTCGGGCAGTCTACATACTGAGTCAGAAAAGCTTCCTGGACATACTGCACAAACACTACCCCATCCAAACTATTCGATCTAAAGAGTTGCCAATCAATATTTGGGAAGTTGAAATCCCCCATAATTACTACCCTGTGACTTCTGCTCCTTTCCAAAATCTGTTTCCCAATCTGCTCTTCCACCTCCCTGCTGCTATTGGGGGGCCGATAGAAAACTCCCATCAAGGTGACTGCTCCTTTCCTGTTCCTGACCTCAACCCACAGTGCCTCAGTCGGCAGATCCTCCTCGAAAATTCTTTCAGCAGTTGTTACACTATTTCTAACTAACAATGCCACCCCCCCACCTCTTTTACCACCATTCCTAATCTTATGAAAACATCTATAACCAGGTACCTCCAAGAACCATTCCTCCCCCTCACCTATCCACGTTTCAGTGATGGCCACAACATCGTAGTCCCAAGTGCCCATCCACGCCTTCAATTCACTCACCTTATTCCTGATGCTTCTTGCGTTGAAGTATACGCACTTTAACCCTTCTCCGTGCCCATCTGTCCTCTGCGACAGTGCTACCTTCCCCAATACCTCACTACACTCTTTGTCTTTCTGAGTGGACCCACTGGTCCCTGGATTACAAGTCCGGTTCCCATCCCCCTCCCAAACTAGTTTAAACCCTCCCGAACAGTACTAGCAAACCTCCCTCCCAGGATATTGGTGCCCCTCTGGTTCAGATGCAGCCCGTCCTGTTTGAACAGGTCCCATCTTCCCCAGAATGCAGTCCAATTATCCAAGAACTGGAAGCCCTCCCTCCTACACCATTCCTGCAGCCACGTGTTCAGCTGTGCTCTCTCCCTATTCCTAGCCTCACTATCACGTGGCGCCGGCAACAAACCAGAGATAACAACTCTGTCCGTCCGAGCTTTCAACTTCCAGCCTAACTCCCTAAACTCACTTCTAACATCTGTGCCACCCTTCCTTCCTACGTCGTTGGTGCCAATGTGCACCACGACCTCTGGCTGCTCCCCCTCCCCTTTAAGGATCCTGAAGACGCGATCACAAACATCACGGACCCTGGCACCAGGTAGGCAACAAACCATCCGTGCGTCTCGCTTGCTCCCACAGAACCGCCTGTCGGTACTCCTCACCATCGAGTCCCCGATGACTAGTGCTCTCCCGTTCTCCCTCCTTCCCTTCTGAGCCACAGTGCAGGACCCCGTGCCAGAGGCCCGTTCACTGCAGCCTGCCCCCGATAGGCCGTCCCCCCCAACAGTATCTAAAACTGTATACTTGTTGTTGAGGGGAACGACCACAGGAGATCCCTGCACTGACCTCTTCCCACCTCTAACTGTTACCCAGCTGCCTTTGTTTTGTGGAGTAACGACATCCCTGTAGCTTCTATCTATCACCCCCTCAGCTTCCCGAATGATCCTCAGTTCATCCAGCTCCAGCTCCAATTCCCTAACACGGTCTGATAGGAGCTGGAGACGGATGCACTTCCAGCAGGTGAACTCTGCTCCGCACCTTTAAAGAAAATACCTACCCAGGAGTCCTTGCTGCCGTCCAGCTTCCGGTTCCTCCCGCGCCAAAAGTAACTTGAACACAAGGAAAACAGTAAGTACAACTTTTGAAACACAGCTCCTGGTGCCTTCACTTACCCACCGAAGAGTCGCTACCTTCTCCTGCTGCTCCGCCGGGAAATGAGGCCGAGTCCACGGAGCTCCGCACCTTTAAAGAAAATACCTACCCAGGAGTCCTTGCTGCCGTCCAGCTTCCGGTTCCTCCCGCGCCAAAAGTAACTTGAACACAAGGAAAACAGTAAGTACAACTTTTGAAACACAGCTCCTGGTGCCTTCACTTACCCACCGAAGAGTCGCTACCTTCTCCTGCTGCTCCGCCGGGAAATGAGGCCGAGTCCACGGAGCTCCGCACCTTTAAAGAAAATACCTACCCAGGAGTCCTTGCTGCCGTCCAGCTTCCGGTTCCTCCCGCGCCAAAAGTAACTTGAACACAAGGAATACAGTAAGTACAACTTTTAAAACACAGCTCCTGGTGCCTTCAATTACCCACCGAAGAGTCGCTACCTTCTCCTGCTGCTCCGCCGGGAAATGAGCAGGTTGAACAACCTGCCCCCTGATCTTGTGTGGAGGAAAATTCCTTCTTCAGAGGATTTGAACGCATGTGAAAGCAGCAGGGAGAAGAAAATCCCAAAAAGTGTGGGTGCGAGAACACAGCCCTGTTTCACACCACTCAGGATAGCAAAGGGCTCTGATGAGGAGCCACCATGTTGAATTGTGCCTTTCATATTGTCATGGAATGAGGTGATGATACTTAGTAGCTTTGGTGGACATCCGATCTTTTCTAGTAGTCTGAAGAGACCACGTCTGCTGACGAGGTCAAAGGCTTTGATGAGATCAATGAAAGCAATGTAGAGGGGCATCTGTTGTTCACGGCATTTCTCCTGTATCTGACTGTGGGTCATGATATACACAGTGTGTCAGTGAGTGTGTTAATATTAATCTGTGCTCTCTGTCAGTGTGTTAATATTACTGAGGACAGTGGGGGTGTTTTACACTTCACAGGGTGTATCTGACTGTGGGTCATGATATACACAGTGTGTCAGTGAGTGTGTTAATATTAATCTGTGCTCTCTGTCAGTGTGTTAATATTACTGAGGACAGTGGGAATGTTTTACACTTCACAGGGTTTATCTGACTGTGGGTGATGATGTACACAGTGTGTCAGTGAGTGTGTTAATATTAATCTGTGTTCTCTGTCAGTGTGTTAATATTCCTGAGGACAGTGGGGATGTTTTACACTTCACAGGGTGTATCTGACTGTGGGTCATGATATTCACAGTGTGTCAGTGAGTGTGTTAATATTAATCTGTGTTCTCTGTCAGTGTGTTAATATTCCTGAGGACAGTGGGGGTGTTTTACACTTCACAGGGTGTATCTGACTGTGGGTCATGATATACACAGTGTGTGAGTGAGTGTGTTAATATTAATCTGTGTTCTCTGTCAGTGTGTTAATATTCCTGAGGACAGTGGGGGTGTTTTACACTTCACAGGGTGTATCTGACTGTGGGTCATGATATACACAGTGTGTCAGTGAGTGTGTTAATATTAATCTGTGTTCTCTGTCAGTGTGTTAATATTCCTGAGGACAGTGGGGGTGTTTTACACTTCACAGGGTTTATCTGACTGTGGGTCATGATATACACAGAGTGTCAGTGAGTGTGTTAATATTAATCTGTGTTCTCTGTCAGTGTGTTAATATTGCTGAGGACAGTGGGGGTGTTTTACACTTCACAGGGTGTATCTGACTGTGGGTCATGATATACACAGTGTGTGAGTGAGTGTGTTAATATTAATCTGTGTTCTCTGTCAGTGTGTTAATATTCCTGAGGACAGTGGGGGTGTTTTACACTTCACAGGGTGTATCTGACTGTGGGTCATGATATACACAGTGTGTCAGTGAGTGTGTTAATATTAATCTGTGTTCTCTGTCAGTGTGTTAATATTCCTGAGGACAGTGGGGGTGTTTTACACTTCACAGGGTTTATCTGACTGTGGGTCATGATATACACAGAGTGTCAGTGAGTGTGTTAATATTAATCTGTGTTCTCTGTCAGTGTGTTAATAATACTGAGGACAGTGGGGGCGTTTTACACTTCACAGGGTGTATCTGACTGTGAGTCATGATATACACAGTGTGTCAGTGAGTGTGTTAATATTAATCTGTGTTCTCTGTCAGTGTGTTAATATTGCTGAGGACAGTGGGAATGTTTTACACTTCACAGGGTGTATCTGACTGTGGGTCATGATATACACAGTGTGTCAGTGAGTGTGTTAATATTAATCTGTGTTCTCTGTCAGTGTGTTAATATTCCTGAGGACAGTGGGGGTGTTTTACACTTCACAGGGTGTATCTGACTGTGGGTCATGATGTACACAGTGTGTCAGTGAGTGTGTTAATATTAATCTGTGTTCTCTGTCAGTGTGTTAATATTGCTGATGACAGTGGGGGTGTTTTACACTTCAAAGGGTGTATCTGACTGTGGGTCATGATATACACAGTGTGTCAGTGAGTCTGTTAATATTAATCTGTGTTCTCTGTCAGTGTGTTAATATTACTGAGGACAGTGGGGATGTTTTACACATCGCAGGGTGTATCTGACTGTGGGTCATGATATACACAGTGTGTCAGTGAGTGTGTTAATATTAATCTGTGTTCTCTGTCAGTGTGTTAATATTACTGACGACAGTGGGGGTGTTTTACACTTCACAGGGTGTATCTGACTGTGGGTCATGATATACACAGTGTGTCAGTGAGTGTGTTAATATTAATCTGTGTTCTCTGTCAGTGTGTTAATATTACTGAGGACAGTGGGGGTGTTTTACACTTCACAGGGTGTATCTGACTGTGGGTCATGATGTACACAGTGTGTCAGTTGGTGTGTTAATATTAATCTGTGTTCTCTGTCAGTGTGTTAATATTCCTGAGGACAGTGGGAGTGTTTTACACTTCACCGGGTGTATCTGACTGTGGGTCATGATATACACAGTGTGTCAGTGATTGTGTTAATATTAATCTGTGTTCTCTGTCAGTGTGTTAATATTACTGAGGACAGTGGGGGTGTTTTACACTTCACAGGGTGTATCTGACTGTGGGTCATGATATACACAGTGTGTCAGTGAGTGTGTTAATATTAATCTGTGTTCTCTGTCAGTGTGTTAATATTACTGAGGACAATGGGGGTGTTTTACACTTCACAGGGTGTATCTGACTGTGGGTCATGATGTACACAGTGTGTCAGTGAGTGTGTTAATATTAATCTGTGTTCTCTGTCAGTGTGTTAATATTCCTGAGGACAGTGGGGATGTTTTACACTTCACAGGGTGTATCTGACTGTGGGTCATGATATACACAGTGTGTCAGTGAGTGTGTTAATATTAATCTGTGTTCTCTGTCAGTGTGTTAATATTCCTGAGGACAGTGGGGGTGTTTTACACTTCACAGGGTGTATCTGACTGTGGGTCATGATGTACACAGTGTGTCAGTTGGTGTGTTAATATTAATCTGTGTTCTCTGTCAGTGTGTTAATATTCCTGAGGACAGTCGGAGTGTTTTACACTTCACCGGGTGTATCTGACTGTGGGTCATGATATACACAGTGTGTCAGTGATTGTGTTAATATTAATCTGTGTTCTCTGTCAGTGTGTTAATATTACTGAGGACAGTGGGGGTGTTTTACACTTCACAGGGTGTATCTGACTGTGGGTCATGATATACACAGTGTGTCAGTGAGTGTGTTAATATTAATCTGTGTTCTCTGTCAGTGTGTTAATATTACTGAGGACAATGGGGGTGTTTTACACTTCACAGGGTATATCTGACTGTGGGTCATGATGTACACAGTGTGTCAGTGAGTGTGTTAATATTAATCTGTGTTCTCTGTCAGTGTGTTAATATTCCTGAGGACAGTGGGGATGTTTTACACTTCACAGGGTGTATCTGACTGTGGGTCATGATATACACAGTGTGTCAGTGAGTGTGTTAATATTAATCTGTGTTCTCTGTCAGTGTGTTAATATTCCTGAGGACAGTGGGGGTGTTTTACACTTCACAGGGTGTATCTGACTGTGGGTCATGATGTACACAGTGTGTCAGTGAGAGTGTTCATATTAATCTGTGTTCTCTGTCAGTGTGTTAATATTCCTGAGGACAGTGGGGGTGTTTTACACTTCACAGGGTGTATCTGACTGTGGGTCATGATATACACAGTGTGTCAGTGAGTGTGTTAATATTAATCTGTGTTCTCTGTCAGTGTGTTAATATTCCTGAGGACAGTGGGGGTGTTTTACACTTCACAGGGTGTATCTGACTGTGGGTCATGATATACACAGTGTGTCAGTGAGTGTGTTAATATTAATCTGTGTTCTCTGTCAGTGTGTTAATATTGCTGAGGACAGTGGGAATGTTTTACACTTCACAGGGTGTATCTGACTGTGGGTCATGATATACACAGTGTGTCAGTGAGTGTGTTAATATTAATCTGTGTTCTCTGTCAGTGTGTTAATATTCCTGAGGACAGTGGGGGTGTTTTACACTTCACAGGGTGTATCTGACTGTGGGTCATGATGTACACAGTGTGTCAGTGAGTGTGTTAATATTAATCTGTGTTCTCTGTCAGTGTGTTAATATTGCTGATGACAGTGGGGGTGTTTTACACTTCAAAGGGTGTATCTGACTGTGGGTCATGATATACACAGTGTGTCAGTGAGTCTGTTAATATTAATCTGTGTTCTCTGTCAGTGTGTTAATATTACTGAGGACAGTGGGGATGTTTTACACATCGCAGGGTGTATCTGACTGTGGGTCATGATATACACAGTGTGTCAGTGAGTGTGTTAATATTAATCTGTGTTCTCTGTCAGTGTGTTAATATTACTGACGACAGTGGGGGTGTTTTACACTTCACAGGGTGTAACTGACTGTGGGTCATGATATACACAGTGTGTCAGTGAGTGTGTTAATATTAATCTGTGTTCTCTGTCAGTGTGTTAATATTACTGAGGACAGTGGGGGTGTTTTACACTTCACAGGGTGTATCTGACTGTGGGTCATGATGTACACAGTGTGTCAGTTGGTGTGTTAATATTAATCTGTGTTCTCTGTCAGTGTGTTAATATTCCTGAGGACAGTGGGAGTGTTTTACACTTCACCGGGTGTATCTGACTGTGGGTCATGATATACACAGTGTGTCAGTGATTGTGTTAATATTAATCTGTGTTCTCTGTCAGTGTGTTAATATTACTGAGGACAGTGGGGGTGTTTTACACTTCACAGGGTGTATCTGACTGTGGGTCATGATATACACAGTGTGTCAGTGAGTGTGTTAATATTAATCTGTGTTCTCTGTCAGTGTGTTAATATTACTGAGGACAATGGGGGTGTTTTACACTTCACAGGGTGTATCTGACTGTGGGTCATGATGTACACAGTGTGTCAGTGAGTGTGTTAATATTAATCTGTGTTCTCTGTCAGTGTGTTAATATTCCTGAGGACAGTGGGGATGTTTTACACTTCACAGGGTGTATCTGACTGTGGGTCATGATATACACAGTGTGTCAGTGAGTGTGTTAATATTAATCTGTGTTCTCTGTCAGTGTGTTAATATTCCTGAGGACAGTGGGGGTGTTTTACACTTCACAGGGTGTATCTGACTGTGGGTCATGATGTACACAGTGTGTCAGTTGGTGTGTTAATATTAATCTGTGTTCTCTGTCAGTGTGTTAATATTCCTGAGGACAGTGGGAGTGTTTTACACTTCACCGGGTGTATCTGACTGTGGGTCATGATATACACAGTGTGTCAGTGATTGTGTTAATATTAATCTGTGTTCTCTGTCAGTGTGTTAATATTACTGAGGACAGTGGGGGTGTTTTACACTTCACAGGGTGTATCTGACTGTGGGTCATGATATACACAGTGTGTCAGTGAGTGTGTTAATATTAATCTGTGTTCTCTGTCAGTGTGTTAATATTACTGAGGACAATGGGGGTGTTTTACACTTCACAGGGTATATCTGACTGTGGGTCATGATGTACACAGTGTGTCAGTGAGTGTGTTAATATTAATCTGTGTTCTCTGTCAGTGTGTTAATATTCCTGAGGACAGTGGGGATGTTTTACACTTCACAGGGTGTATCTGACTGTGGGTCATGATATACACAGTGTGTCAGTGAGTGTGTTAATATTAATCTGTGTTCTCTGTCAGTGTGTTAATATTCCTGAGGACAGTGGGGGTGTTTTACACTTCACAGGGTGTATCTGACTGTGGGTCATGATGTACACAGTGTGTCAGTGAGAGTGTTCATATTAATCTGTGTTCTCTGTCAGTGTGTTAATATTCCTGAGGACAGTGGGGGTGTTTTACACTTCACAGGGTGTATCTGACTGTGGGTCATGATATACACAGTGTGTCAGTGAGTGTGTTAATATTAATCTGTGTTCTCTGTCAGTGTGTTAATATTCCTGAGGACAGTGGGGGTGTTTTACACTTCACAGGGTGTATCTGACTGTGGGTCATGATATACACAGTGTGTCAGTGAGTGTGTTAATATTAATCTGTGTTCTCTGTCAGTGTGTTAATATTGCTGAGGACAGTGGGAATGTTTTACACTTCACAGGGTGTATCTGACTGTGGGTCATGATATACACAGTGTGTCAGTGAGTGTGTTAATATTAATCTGTGTTCTCTGTCAGTGTGTTAATATTCCTGAGGACAGTGGGGGTGTTTTACACTTCACAGGGTGTATCTGACTGTGGGTCATGATGTACACAGTGTGTCAGTGAGTGTGTTAATATTAATCTGTGTTCTCTGTCAGTGTGTTAATATTGCTGATGACAGTGGGGGTGTTTTACACTTCAAAGGGTGTATCTGACTGTGGGTCATGATATACACAGTGTGTCAGTGAGTCTGTTAATATTAATCTGTGTTCTCTGTCAGTGTGTTAATATTACTGAGGACAGTGGGGATGTTTTACACATCGCAGGGTGTATCTGACTGTGGGTCATGATATACACAGTGTGTCAGTGAGTGTGTTAATATTAATCTGTGTTCTCTGTCAGTGTGTTAATATTACTGACGACAGTGGGGGTGTTTTACACTTCACAGGGTGTATCTGACTGTGGGTCATGATATACACAGTGTGTCAGTGAGTGTGTTAATATTAATCTGTGTTCTCTGTCAGTGTATTAATATTACTGAGGACAGTGGGGGTGTTTTACACTTCACAGGGTGTATCTGACTGTGGGTCATGATGTACACAGTGTGTCAGTTGGTGTGTTAATATTAATCTGTGTTCTCTGTCAGTGTGTTAATATTCCTGAGGACAGTGGGAGTGTTTTACACTTCACCGGGTGTATCTGACTGTGGGTCATGATATACACAGTGTGTCAGTGATTGTGTTAATATTAATCTGTGTTCTCTGTCAGTGTGTTAATATTACTGAGGACAGTGGGGGTGTTTTACACTTCACAGGGTGTATCTGACTGTGGGTCATGATATACACAGTGTGTCAGTGAGTGTGTTAATATTAATCTGTGTTCTCTGTCAGTGTGTTAATATTACTGAGGACAATGGGGGTGTTTTACACTTCACAGGGTGTATCTGACTGTGGGTCATGATGTACACAGTGTGTCAGTGAGTGTGTTAATATTAATCTGTGTTCTCTGTCAGTGTGTTAATATTCCTGAGGACAGTGGGGATGTTTTACACTTCACAGGGTGTATCTGACTGTGGGTCATGATATACACAGTGTGTCAGTGAGTGTGTTAATATTAATCTGTGTTCTCTGTCAGTGTGTTAATATTCCTGAGGACAGTGGGGGTGTTTTACACTTCACAGGGTGTATCTGACTGTGGGTCATGATGTACACAGTGTGTCAGTTGGTGTGTTAATATTAATCTGTGTTCTCTGTCAGTGTGTTAATATTCCTGAGGACAGTGGGAGTGTTTTACACTTCACCGGGTGTATCTGACTGTGGGTCATGATATACACAGTGTGTCAGTGATTGTGTTAATATTAATCTGTGTTCTCTGTCAGTGTGTTAATATTACTGAGGACAGTGGGGGTGTTTTACACTTCACAGGGTGTATCTGACTGTGGGTCATGATATACACAGTGTGTCAGTGAGTGTGTTAATATTAATCTGTGTTCTCTGTCAGTGTGTTAATATTACTGAGGACAATGGGGGTGTTTTACACTTCACAGGGTATATCTGACTGTGGGTCATGATGTACACAGTGTGTCAGTGAGTGTGTTAATATTAATCTGTGTTCTCTGTCAGTGTGTTAATATTCCTGAGGACAGTGGGGATGTTTTACACTTCACAGGGTGTATCTGACTGTGGGTCATGATATACACAGTGTGTCAGTGAGTGTGTTAATATTAATCTGTGTTCTCTGTCAGTGTGTTAATATTCCTGAGGACAGTGGGGGTGTTTTACACTTCACAGGGTGTATCTGACTGTGGGTCATGATGTACACAGTGTGTCAGTGAGAGTGTTCATATTAATCTGTGTTCTCTGTCAGTGTGTTAATATTCCTGAGGACAGTGGGGGTGTTTTACACTTCACAGGGTGTATCTGACTGTGGGTCATGATATACACAGTGTGTCAGTGAGTGTGTTAATATTAATCTGTGTTCTCTGTCAGTGTGTTAATATTCCTGAGGACAGTGGGGGTGTTTTACACTTCACAGGGTGTATCTGACTGTGGGTCATGATATACACAGTGTGTCAGTGAGTGTGTTAATATTAATCTGTGTTCTCTGTCAGTGTGTTAATATTGCTGAGGACAGTGGGAATGTTTTACACTTCACAGGGTGTATCTGACTGTGGGTCATGATATACACAGTGTGTCAGTGAGTGTGTTAATATTAATCTGTGTTCTCTGTCAGTGTGTTAATATTCCTGAGGACAGTGGGGGTGTTTTACACTTCACAGGGTGTATCTGACTGTGGGTCATGATGTACACAGTGTGTCAGTGAGTGTGTTAATATTAATCTGTGTTCTCTGTCAGTGTGTTAATATTGCTGATGACAGTGGGGGTGTTTTACACTTCAAAGGGTGTATCTGACTGTGGGTCATGATATACACAGTGTGTCAGTGAGTCTGTTAATATTAATCTGTGTTCTCTGTCAGTGTGTTAATATTACTGAGGACAGTGGGGATGTTTTACACATCGCAGGGTGTATCTGACTGTGGGTCATGATATACACAGTGTGTCAGTGAGTGTGTTAATATTAATCTGTGTTCTCTGTCAGTGTGTTAATATTACTGACGACAGTGGGGGTGTTTTACACTTCACAGGGTGTATCTGACTGTGGGTCATGATATACACAGTGTGTCAGTGAGTGTGTTAATATTAATCTGTGTTCTCTGTCAGTGTATTAATATTACTGAGGACAGTGGGGGTGTTTTACACTTCACAGGGTGTATCTGACTGTGGGTCATGATGTACACAGTGTGTCAGTTGGTGTGTTAATATTAATCTGTGTTCTCTGTCAGTGTGTTAATATTCCTGAGGACAGTGGGAGTGTTTTACACTTCACCGGGTGTATCTGACTGTGGGTCATGATATACACAGTGTGTCAGTGATTGTGTTAATATTAATCTGTGTTCTCTGTCAGTGTGTTAATATTACTGAGGACAGTGGGGGTGTTTTACACTTCACAGGGTGTATCTGACTGTGGGTCATGATATACACAGTGTGTCAGTGAGTGTGTTAATATTAATCTGTGTTCTCTGTCAGTGTGTTAATATTACTGAGGACAATGGGGGTGTTTTACACTTCACAGGGTGTATCTGACTGTGGGTCATGATGTACACAGTGTGTCAGTGAGTGTGTTAATATTAATCTGTGTTCTCTGTCAGTGTGTTAATATTCCTGAGGACAGTGGGGATGTTTTACACTTCACAGGGTGTATCTGACTGTGGGTCATGATATACACAGTGTGTCAGTGAGTGTGTTAATATTAATCTGTGTTCTCTGTCAGTGTGTTAATATTCCTGAGGACAGTGGGGGTGTTTTACACTTCACAGGGTGTATCTGACTGTGGGTCATGATGTACACAGTGTGTCAGTTGGTGTGTTAATATTAATCTGTGTTCTCTGTCAGTGTGTTAATATTCCTGAGGACAGTGGGAGTGTTTTACACTTCACCGGGTGTATCTGACTGTGGGTCATGATATACACAGTGTGTCAGTGATTGTGTTAATATTAATCTGTGTTCTCTGTCAGTGTGTTAATATTACTGAGGACAGTGGGGGTGTTTTACACTTCACAGGGTGTATCTGACTGTGGGTCATGATATACACAGTGTGTCAGTGAGTGTGTTAATATTAATCTGTGTTCTCTGTCAGTGTGTTAATATTACTGAGGACAATGGGGGTGTTTTACACTTCACAGGGTATATCTGACTGTGGGTCATGATGTACACAGTGTGTCAGTGAGTGTGTTAATATTAATCTGTGTTCTCTGTCAGTGTGTTAATATTACTGAGGACAATGGGGGTGTTTTACACTTCACAGGGTATATCTGACTGTGGGTCATGATGTACACAGTGTGTCAGTGAGTGTGTTAATATTAATCTGTGTTCTCTGTCAGTGTGTTAATATTACTGAGGACAATGGGGGTGTTTTACACTTCACAGGGTGTATCTGACTGTGGGTCATGATATACACAGTGTGTCAGTGAGTGTGTTAATATTAATCTGTGTTCTCTGTCAGTGTGTTAATATTACTGAGGACAATGGGGGTGTTTTACACTTCACAGGGTATATCTGACTGTGGGTCATGATGTACACAGTGTGTCAGTGAGTGTGTTAATATTAATCTGTGTTCTCTGTCAGTGTGTTAATATTCCTGAGGACAGTGGGGATGTTTTACACTTCACAGGGTGTATCTGACTGTGGGTCATGATATACACAGTGTGTCAGTGAGTGTGTTAATATTAATCTGTGTTCTCTGTCAGTGTGTTAATATTCCTGAGGACAGTGGGGGTGTTTTACACTTCACAGGGTGTATCTGACTGTGGGTCATGATGTACACAGTGTGTCAGTGAGAGTGTTCATATTAATCTGTGTTCTCTGTCAGTGTGTTAATATTCCTGAGGACAGTGGGGGTGTTTTACACTTCACAGGGTGTATCTGACTGTGGGTCATGATATACACAGTGTGTCAGTGAGTGTGTTAATATTAATCTGTGTTCTCTGTCAGTGTGTTAATATTCCTGAGGACAGTGGGGGTGTTTTACACTTCACAGGGTGTATCTGACTGTGGGTCATGATATACACAGTGTGTCAGTGAGTGTGTTAATATTAATCTGTGTTCTCTGTCAGTGTGTTAATATTGCTGAGGACAGTGGGGGTGTTTTACACTTCACAGGGTGTATCTGACTGTGGGTCATGATATACACAGTGTGTCAGTGAGTGTGTTAATATTAATCTGTGTTCTCTGTCAGTGTGTTAATATTGCTGAGGACAGTGGGGGTGTTTTACACTTCACAGGGTGTATCTGACTGTGGGTCATGATGTACACAGTGTGTCAGTGAGTGTGTTAATATTAATCTGTGTTCTCTGTCAGTGTGTTAATATTCCTGAGGACAGTGGGGGTGTTTTACACTTCACAGGGTTTATCTGACTGTGGGTCATGATATACACAGAGTGTCAGTGAGTGTGTTAATATTAATCTGTGTTCTCTGTCAGTGTGTTAATAATACTGAGGACAGTGGGGGCGTTTTACACTTCACAGGGTGTATCTGACTGTGAGTCATGATATACACAGTGTGTCAGTGAGTGTGTTAATATTAATCTGTGTTCTCTGTCAGTGTGTTAATATTGCTGAGGACAGTGGGAATGTTTTACACTTCACAGGGTGTATCTGACTGTGGGTCATGATATACACAGTGTGTCAGTGAGTGTGTTAATATTAATCTGTGTTCTCTGTCAGTGTGTTAATATTCCTGAGGACAGTGGGGGTGTTTTACACTTCACAGGGTGTATCTGACTGTGGGTCATGATATACACAGTGTGTCAGTGAGTGTGTTAATATTAATCTGTGTTCTCTGTCAGTGTGTTAATATTGCTGAGGACAGTGGGGGTGTTTTACACTTCACAGGGTGTATCTGACTGTGGGTCATGATGTACACAGTGTGTCAGTGAGTGTGTTAATATTAATCTGTGTTCTCTGTCAGTGTGTTAATATTGCTGATGACAGTGGGGGTGTTTTACACTTCAAAGGGTGTATCTGACTGTGGGTCATGATATACACAGTGGGTCAGTGAGTCTGTTAATATTAATCTGTGTTCTCTGTCAGTGTGTTAATATTACTGAGGACAGTGGGGATGTTTTACACATCGCAGGGTGTATCTGACTGTGGGTCATGATATACACAGTGTGTCAGTGAGTGTGTTAATATTAATCTGTGTTCTCTGTCAGTGTGTTAATATTACTGAGGACAGTGGGGGTGTTTTACACTTCACAGGGTGTATCTGACTGTGGGTCATGATATACACAGTGTGTCAGTGAGTGTGTTAATATTAATCTGTGTTCTCTGTCAGTGTGTTAATATTACTGAGGGCAGTGGGGGTGTTTTACACTTCACAGGGTGTATCTGACTGTGGGTCATGTTGTACACAGTGTGTCAGTTGGTGTGTTAATATTAATCTGTGTTCTCTGTCAGTGTGTTAATATTCCTGAGGACAGTGGGAGTGTTTTACACTTCACCGGGTGTATCTGACTGTGGGTCATGATATACACAGTGTGTCAGTGATTGTGTTAATATTAATCTGTGTTCTCTGTCAGTGTGTTAATATTACTGAGGACAGTGGGGGTGTTTTACACTTCACAGGGTGTATCTGACTGTGGGTCATGATATACACAGTGTGTCAGTGAGTGTGTTAATATTAATCTGTGTTCTCTGTCAGTGTGTTAATATTACTGAGGACAATGAGGGTGTTTTACACTTCACAGGGTGTATCTGACTGTGGGTCATGATGTACACAGTGTGTCAGTGAGTGTGTTAATATTAATCTGTGTTCTCTGTCAGTGTGTTAATATTCCTGAGGACAGTGGGGATGTTTTACACTTCACAGGGTGTATCTGACTGTGGGTCATGATATACACAGTGTGTCAGTGAGTGTGTTAATATTAATCTGTGTTCTCTGTCAGTGTGTTAATATTCCTGAGGACAGTGGGGGTGTTTTACACTTCACAGGGTGTATCTGACTGTGGGTCATGATGTACACAGTGTGTCAGTTGGTGTGTTAATATTAATCTGTGTTCTCTGTCAGTGTGTTAATATTCCTGAGGACAGTGGGAGTGTTTTACACTTCACCGGGTGTATCTGACTGTGGGTCATGATATACACAGTGTGTCAGTGATTGTGTTAATATTAATCTGTGTTCTCTGTCAGTGTGTTAATATTACTGAGGACAGTGGGGGTGTTTTACACTTCACAGGGTGTATCTGACTGTGGGTCATGATATACACAGTGTGTCAGTGAGTGTGTTAATATTAATCTGTGTTCTCTGTCAGTGTGTTAATATTACTGAGGACAATGGGGGTGTTTTACACTTCACAGGGTATATCTGACTGTGGGTCATGATGTACACAGTGTGTCAGTGAGTGTGTTAATATTAATCTGTGTTCTCTGTCAGTGTGTTAATATTCCTGAGGACAGTGGGGATGTTTTACACTTCACAGGGTGTATCTGACTGTGGGTCATGATATACACAGTGTGTCAGTGAGTGTGTTAATATTAATCTGTGTTCTCTGTCAGTGTGTTAATATTCCTGAGGACAGTGGGGGTGTTTTACACTTCACAGGGTGTATCTGACTGTGGGTCATGATGTACACAGTGTGTCAGTGAGAGTGTTCATATTAATCTGTGTTCTCTGTCAGTGTGTTAATATTCCTGAGGACAGTGGGGGTGTTTTACACTTCACAGGGTGTATCTGACTGTGGGTCATGATATACACAGTGTGTCAGTGATTGTGTTAATATTAATCTGTGTTCTCTGTCAGTGTGTTAATATTACTGAGGACAGTGGGGGTGTTTTACACTTCACAGGGTGTATCTGACTGTGGGTCATGATATACACAGTGTGTCAGTGAGTGTGTTAATATTAATCTGTGTTCTCTGTCAGTGTGTTAATATTCCTGAGGACAGTGGGGGTGTTTTACACTTCACAGGGTGTATCTGACTGTGGGTCATGATGTACACAGTGTGTCAGTGAGAGTGTTCATATTAATCTGTGTTCTCTGTCAGTGTGTTAATATTCCTGAGGACAGTGGGGGTGTTTTACACTTCACAGGGTGTATCTGACTGTGGGTCATGATATACACAGTGTGTCAGTGATTGTGTTAATATTAATCTGTGTTCTCTGTCAGTGTGTTAATATTACTGAGGACAGTGGGGGTGTTTTACACTTCACAGGGTGTATCTGACTGTGGGTCATGATATACACAGTGTGTCAGTGAGTGTGTTAATATTAATCTGTGTTCTCTGTCAGTGTGTTAATATTACTGAGGACAGTGGGGGTGTTTTACACTTCACAGGGTGTATCTGACTGTGGGTCATGATATACACAGTGTGTCAGTGAGTGTGTTAATATTAATCTGTGTTCTCTGTCAGTGTGTTAATATTCCTGAGGACAGTGGGGGTGTTTTACACTTCACAGGGTGTATCTGACTGTGGGTCATGATATACACAGTGTGTCAGTGAGTGTGTTAATATTAATCTGTGTTCTCTGTCAGTGTGTTAATATTACTGAGGAAAGTGGGGGTGTTTTACACTTCACAGGGTGTATCTGACTGTGGGTCATGATATACACAGTGTGTCAGTGAGTGTGTTAATATTAATCTGTGTTCTCTGTCAGTGTGTTAATATTCCTGAGGACAGTGGGGGTGTTTTACACTTCACAGGGTGTATCTGACTGTGGGTCATGATATACACAGTGTGTCAGTGAGTGTGTTAATATTAATCTGTGTTCTCTGTCAGTGTGTTAATATTACTGAGGACAGTGGGAATGTTTTAAACTTCACAGGGTGTATCTGACTGTGGGTCATGATGTACACAGTGTGTCAGTGAGTGTGTTAATATTAATCTGTGTTCTCTGTCAGTGTGTTAATATTACTGAGGACAGTGGGAATGTTTTAAACTTCACAGGGTGTATCTGACTGTGGGTCATGATATACACAGTGTGTCAGTGAGTGTGTTAATATTAATCTGTGTTCTCTGTCAGTGTGTTAATATTACTGAGGACAGTGGGGGTGTTTTACACTTCACAGGGTGTATCTGACTGTGGGTCATGATATACACAGTGTGTCAGTGAGTGTGTTAATATTAATCTGTGTTCTCTGTCAGTGTGTTAATATTACTGAGGACAGTGGGGGTGTTTTACACTTCACAGGGTGTATCTGACTGTGGGTAATGATATACACAGTGTGTCAGTGAGTGTGTTAATATTAATCTGTGTTCTCTGTCAGTGTGTTAATATTCCTGAGGACAGTGGGGGTGTTTTACACTTCACAGGGTTTATCTAACTGTGGGTCATGATATACACAGTGTGTCAGTGAGTGTGTTAATATTAATCTGTGTTCTCTGTCAGTGTGTTAATATTCCTGAGGACAGTGGGGGTGTTGTACACTTCACAGGGTGTATCTGACTGTGAGTCATGATATACACAGTGTGTCAGTGAGAGTGTTAATATTAATCTGTGTTCTCTGTCAGTGTGTTAATATTAATGAGGACAGTGGGGGTGTTTTACACTTCACAGGGTGTATCTGACTGTGGGTTATGATAGACACAGTGTGTCAGTGAGTGTGTTAATATTAATCTGTGTTCTCTGTCGGTGTGTTAATATTACTGAGGACAGTGGGGGTGTTTTACACATCACAGGGTGTATCTGACTGTGGGTCATGATGTACACAGTGTGTCAGTGAGTGTGTTAATATTAATCTGTGTTCTCTGTCAGTGTGTTAATATTACTGAGGACAGTGGGGGTGTTTTACACTTCACAGGGTGTATCTGACTGTGGGTCATGATATACACAGTGTGTCAGTGAGTGTGTTAATATTAATCTGTGTTCTCTGTCAGTGTGTTAATATTCCTGAGGACAGTGGGGGTGTTTTACACTTCACAGGGTGTATCTGACTGTGGGTCATGATATACACAGTGTGTCAGTGAGTGTGTTAATATTAATCTGTGTTCTCTGTCAGTGTGTTAATATTCCTGAGGACAGTGGGGGTGTTTTACACTTCACAGGGTGTATCTGACTGTGGGTCATGATGTACACAGTGTGTCAGTGAGTGTGTTAATATTAATCTGTGTTCTCTGTCAGTGTGTTAATATTACTGAGGACAGTGGGGGTGTTTTACACTTCACAGGGTGTATCTGACTGTGGGTCATGATGTACACAGTGTGTCAGTGAGTGTGTTAATATTAATCTGTGTTCTCTGTCAGTGTGTTAATATTACTGAGGACAGTGGGGGTGTTTTACACTTCACAGGGTTTATCTGACTGTGGGTCATGATATACACAGTGTGTCAGTGAGTGTGTTAATATTAATCTGTGTTCTCTGTCAGTGTGTTAATATTACTGAGGACAGTGGGGGTGTTTTACACTTCACAGGGTGTATCTGACTGTGGGTCATGATATACACAGTGTGTCAGTGAGTGTGTTAATATTAATCTGTGTTCTCTGTCAGTGTGTTGATATTACTGAGGACAGTGGGGGTGTTTTACACTTCACAGGGTGTATCTGACTGTGGGTCATGATATACACAGTGTGTCAGTGAGTGTGTTAATATTAATCTGTGTTCTCAGTCAGTGTGTTAATATTACCGAGGACAGTGGGTATGTTTTACACTTCACAGGGTGTATCTGACTGTGGGTCATGATGTACACAGTGTGTCAGTGAGTGTGTTAATATTAATCTGTGTTCTCTGTCAGTGTGTTAATATTACTGAGGACAGTGGGGGTGTTTTACACTTCACAGGGTGTATCTGACTGTGGGTCATGATGTACACAGTGTGTCAGTGAGTGTGTTAATATTAATCTGTGTACTCTGTCAGTGTGTTAATATTCCTGAGGACAGTGGGGGTGTTTTACACTTCACAGGGTGTATCTGACTGTGGGTCATCATATACACAGTGTGTCAGTGAGTGTGTTAATATTAATCTGTGTTCTCTGTCAGTGTGTTAATATTACTGAAGACAGTGGGGGTGTTTTACACTTCACAGGGTGTATCTGACTGTGAGTCATGATGTACACAGTATGTCAGTGAGTGTGTTAATATTAATCTGTGTTCTCTGTCAGTGTGTTAATATTACTGAGGACAGTGGGGGTGTTTTACACTTCACAGGGTGTATCTGACTGTGGGTCATGATATACACAGTGTGTCAGTGAGTGTGTTAATATTAATCTGTGTTCTCTGTCAGTGTGTTAATATTACTGACGACAGTGGGGGTGTTTTACACTTCACAGGGTGTATCTGACTGTGGGTCATGATATACACAGTGTGTCAGTGAGTGTGTTAATATTAATCTGTGTTCTCTGTCAGTGTGTTAATATTACTGAGGACAGTGGGGGTGTTTTACACTTCACAGGGTGTATCTGACTGTGGGTCATGATATACACAGTGTGTCAGTGAGTGTGTTAATATTAATCTGTGTTCTCTGTCAGTGTGTTAATATTGCTGAGGACAGTGGGGGTGTTTTACACTTCACAGGGTGTATCTGACTGTGGGTCGTGATGTACACAGTGTGTCAGTGAGTGTGTTAATATTAATCTGTGTTCTCTGTCAGTGTGTTAATATTACTGAGGACAGTGGGGGTGTTTTACACTTCACAGGGTGTATCTGACTGTGGGTCATGATATACACAGTGTGTCAGTGAGTGTGTTAATATTAATCTGTGTTCTCTGTCAGTGTGTTAATATTCCTGAGGACAGTGGGGGTGTTTTACACTTCACAGGGTGTATCTGACTGTGGGTCATGATATACACAGTGTGTCAGTGAGTGTGTTAATATTAATCTGTGTTCTCTGTCAGTGTGTTAATATTACTGAGGACAGTGGGAATGTTTTAAACTTCACAGGGTGTATCTGACTGTGGGTCATGATATACACAGTGTGTCAGTGAGTGTGTTAATATTAATCTGTGTTCTCTGTCAGTGTGTTAAAATTACTGAGGACAGTGGGGGTGTTTTACACTTCACAGGGTGTATCTGACTGTGGGTAATGATATACACAGTGTGTCAGTGAGTGTGTTAATATTAATCTGTGTTCTCTGTCAGTGTGTTAATATTCCTGAGGACAGTGAGGGTGTTTTACACTTCACAGGGTTTATCTAACTGTGGGTCATGATATACACAGTGTGTCAGTGAGTGTGTTAATATTAATCTGTGTTCTCTGTCAGTGTGTTAATATTCCTGAGGACAGTGGGAGTGTTTTACACTTCACAGGGTGTATCTGACTGTGGGTCATGATATACACAGTGTGTCAGTGAGTGTGTTAATATTAATCTGTGTTCTCTGTCAGTGTGTTAATATTCCTGAGGACAGTGGGGGTGTTGTACACTTCACAGGGTGTATCTGACTGTGAGTCATGATATACACAGTGTGTCAGTGAGAGTGTTAATATTAATCTGTGTTCTCTGTCAGTGTGTTAATATTAATGAGGACAGTGGGGGTGTTTTACACTTCACAGGGTGTATCTGACTGTGGGTCATGATAGACACAGTGTGTCAGTGAGTGTGTTAATATTAATCTGTGTTCTCTGTCAGTGTGTTAATATTACTGAGGACAGTGGGGGTGTTTTACACTTCACAGGGTGTATCTGACTGTGGGTCATGATGTACACAGTGTGTCAGTGAGTGTGTTAATATTAATCTGTGTTCTCTGTCAGTGTGTTAATATTACTGAGGACAGTGGGGGTGTTTTACACTTCACAGGGTGTATCTGACTGTGGGTCATGATATACACAGTGTGTCAGTGAGTGTGTTAATATTAATCTGTGTTCTCTGTCAGTGTGTTAATATTACTGAGGACAGTGGGGGTGTTTTACACTTCACAGGGTGTATCTGACTGTGGGTCATGATATACACAGTGTGTCAGTGAGTGTGTTAATATTAATCTGTGTTCTCTGTCAGTGTGAATATTCCTGAGGACAGTGGGGGTGTTTTACACTTCACAGGGTGTATCTGACTGTGGGTCATGATATACACAGTGTGTCAGTGAGTGTGTTAATATTAATCTGTGTTCTCTGTCAGTGTGTTAATATTCCTGAGGACAGTGGGGGTGTTTTACACTTCACAGGGTGTATCTGACTGTGGGTCATGATGTACACAGTGTGTCAGTGAGTGTGTTAATATTAATCTGTGTTCTCTGTCAGTGTGTTAATATTACTGAGGACAGTGGGCGTGTTTTACACTTCACAGGGTGTATCTGACTGTGGGTCATGATATACACAGTGTGTCAGTGAGTGTGTTAATATTAATCTGTGTTCTCTGTCAGTGTGTTAATATTACTGAGGACAGTGGGGGTGTTTTACACTTCACAGGGTTTATCTGACTGTGGGTCATGATATACACAGTGTGTCAGTGAGTGTGTTAATATTAATCTGTGTTCTCTGTCAGTGTGTTAATATTACTGAGGACAGTGGGGGTGTTTTACACTTCACAGGGTGTATCTGACTGTGGGTCATGATATACACAGTGTGTCAGTGAGTGTGTTAATATTAATCTGTGTTCTCAGTCAGTGTGTTAATATTACCGAGGACAGTGGGTATGTTTTACACTTCACAGGGTGTATCTGACTGTGGGTCATGATGTACACAGTGTGTCAGTGAGTGTGTTAATATTAATCTGTGTTCTCTGTCAGTGTGTTAATATTACTGAGGACAGTGGGGGTGTTTTACACTTTACAGGGTGTATCTGACTGTGGGTCATGATGTACACAGTGTGTCAGTGAGTGTGTTAATATTAATCTGTGTTCTCTGTCAGTGTGTTAATATTACTGAAGACAGTGGGGGTGTTTTACACTTCACAGGGTGTATCTGACTGTGAGTCATGATGTACACAGTGTGTCAGTGAGTGTGTTAATATTAATCTGTGTTCTCTGTCAGTGTGTTAATATTACTGAGGACAGTGGGGGTGTTTTACACTTCACAGGGTGTATCTGACTGTGGGTCATGATATACACAGTGTGTCAGTGAGTGTGTTAATATTAATCTGTGTTCTCTGTCAGTGTGTTAATATTACTGACGACAGTGGGGGTGTTTTACACTTCACAGGGTGTATCTGACTGTGGGTCATGATATACACAGTGTGTCAGTGAGTGTGTTAATATTAATCTGTGTTCTCTGTCAGTGTGTTAATATTACTGAGGACAGTGGGGGTGTTTTACACTTCACAGGGTGTATCTGACTGTGGGTCATGATATACACAGTGTGTCAGTGAGTGTGTTAATATTAATCTGTGTTCTCTGTCAGTGTGTTAATATTCCTGAGGACAGTGGGGGTGTTTTACACTTCACAGGGTGTATCTGACTGTGGGTCATGATATACACAGTGTGTCAGTGAGTGTGTTAATATTAATCTGTGTTCTCTGTCAGTGTGTTAATATTACCGAGGACAGTGGGTATGTTTTACACTTCACAGGGTGTATCTGACTGTGGGTCATGATGTACACAGTGTGTCAGTGAGTGTGTTAATATTAATCTGTGTTCTCTGTCAGTGTGTTAATATTACTGAGGACAGTGGGGGTGTTTTACACTTCACAGGGTGTATCTGACTGTGGGTCATGATGTACACAGTGTGTCAGTGAGTGTGTTAATATTAATCTGTGTTCTCTGTCAGTGTGTTAATATTACTGAAGACAGTGGGGGTGTTTTACACTTCACAGGGTGTATCTGACTGTGAGTCATGATGTACACAGTGTGTCAGTGAGTGTGTTAATATTAATCTGTGTTCTCTGTCAGTGTGTTAATATTACTGAGGACAGTGGGGGTGTTTTACACTTCACAGGGTGTATCTGACTGTGGGTCATGATATACACAGTGTGTCAGTGAGTGTGTTAATATTAATCTGTGTTCTCTGTCAGTGTGTTAATATTACTGACGACAGTGGGGGTGTTTTACACTTCACAGGGTGTATCTGACTGTGGGTCATGATATACACAGTGTGTCAGTGAGTGTGTTAATATTAATCTGTGTTCTCTGTCAGTGTGTTAATATTACTGAGGACATTGGGGTGTTTTACACTTCACAGGGTGTATCTGACTGTGGGTCATGAGATACACAGTGTGTCAGTGAGTGTGTTAATATTAATCTGTGTTCTCTGTCAGTGTGTTAATATTCCTGAGGACAGTGGGGGTGTTTTACACTTCACAAGGTGTATCTGACTATGGGTCATGATATACACAGTGTGTCAGTGAGTGTGTTAATATTAATCTGTGTTCTCTGTCAGTGTGTTAATATTACTGAGGACAGTGGGGTTGTTTTACACTTCACAGGGTGTATCTGACTGTGGGTCATGATGTACACAGTGTGTCAGTGAGTGTGTTAATATTAATCTGTGTTCTCTGTCAGTGTGTTAATATTACTGAGGACAGTGGGGGTGTTTTACACTTCACAGGGTGTATCTGACTGTGGGTCATGATATACACAGTGTGTCAGTGAGAGTGTTAATATTAATCTGTGTTCTCTGTCAGTGTGTTAATATTACTGAGGACAGTGGGGGTGTTTTACACTTCACAGGGTGTATCTGACTGTGGGTCATGATATACACAGTGTGTCAGTGAGTGTGTTAATATTAATCTGTGTTCTCTGTCAGTGTGTTAATATTCCTGAGGACAGTGGGGGTGTTTTACACTTCTCTGTGTGTATCTGACTGTGGGTCATGATATACACAGTGTGTCAGTGAGAGTGTTAATATTAATCTGTGTTCTCTGTCAGTGTGTTAATATTACTGAGGACAGTGGGGGTGTTTTACACTTCACAGGGTGTATCTGACTGTGGGTCATGATATACACAGTGTGTCAGTGAGTGTGTTAATATTAATCTGTGTTCTCTGTCAGGTGTTAATATTACCGAGGACAGTGGGGTGTTTTACACTTCACAGGGTGTATCTGACTGTGGGTCATGATATACACAGTGTGTCAGTGAGTGTGTTAATATTAATCTGTGTTCTCTGTCAGTGTGTTAATATTACTGAGGACAGTGGGGGTGTTTTACACTTCACAGGGTGTATCTAACTGTGGGTCATGATGTACACAGTGTGTCAGTGAGTGTGTTAATATTAATCTGTGTTCTCTGTCAGTGTGTTAATATTCCCGAGGAGAGTGGGGGTGTTTTACACTTCACAGGGTGTATCTGACTGTGGGTCATGATATACACAGTGTGTCAGTGAGTGTGTTAATATTAATCTGTGTTCTCTGTCAGTGTGTTAATATTCCTGAGGACAGTGGGGGTGTTTTACACTTCACAGGGTTTATCTGACTGTGGGTCATGATATACACAGTGTGTCAGTGAGTGTGTTAATATTAATCTGTGTTCTCTGTCAGTGTGTTAATATTACTGAGGACAGTGGGGTGTTTTACACTTCACAGGGTGTATCTGACTGTGGGCCATGATGTACACAGTGTGTCAGTGAGTGTGTTAATATTAATCTGTGTTCTCTGTCAGTGTGTTAATATTCCTGAGGACAGTGGGGGTGTTTTACACTTCACAGGGTGTATCTGACTGTGGGTCATGATGTATACAGTGTGTCAGTGAGTGTGTTAATATTAATCTGTGTTCTCTGTCAGTGTGTTAATATTCCTGAGGACAGTGGGGGTGTTTTACACTTCACAAGGTGTATCTGACTGTGGGTCATGATGTGCACAGTGTGTCAGTGAGTGTGTTAATATTAATCTGTGTTCTCTGTCAGTGTGTTAATATTCCTGAGGACAGTGGGGGTGTTTTACACTTCACAGGGTGTATCTGACTGTGGGTCATGATATACACAGTGTGTCAGTGAGTGTGTTAATATTAATCTGTGTTCTCTGTCAGTGTGTTAATATTCCTGAGGACAGTGGGGGTGTTTTACACTTCACAGGGTGTATCTGACTGTGGGTCATGATATACACAGTGTGTCAGTGAGTGTGTTAATATTAATCTGTGTTCTCTGTCAGTGTGTTAATATTCCTGAGGACAGTGGGGGTGTTTTACACTTCACAGGGTTTATCTGACTGTGGGTCATGATATACACAGTGTGTCAGTGAGTGTGTTAATATTAATCTGTGTTCTCTGTCAGTGTGTTAATATTCCTGAGGACAGTGGGGGTGTTTTACACTTCACAGGGTTTATCTGACTGTGGGTCATGATATACACAGTGTGTCAGTGAGTGTGTTAATATTAATCTGTGTTCTCTGTCAGTGTGTTAATATTACTGAGGACAGTGGGGTGTTTTACACTTCACAGGGTGTATCTGACTGTGGGTCATGATGTACACAGTGTGTCAGTGAGTGTGTTAATATTAATCTGTGTTCTCTGTCAGTGTGTTAATATTCCTGAGGACAGTGGGGGTGTTTTACACTTCACAGGGTGTATCTGACTGTGGGTCATGATATACACAGTGTGTCAGTGAGTGTGTTAATATTAATCTGTGTTCTCTGTCAGTGTGTTAATATTCCTGAGGACGGTGGGGATGTTTTACACTTCACAGGGTGTATCTGACTGTGGGTCATGATGTACACAGTGTGTCAGTGAGAGTGTTAATATTAATCTGTGTTCTCTGTCAGAGTGTTAATATTACTGAGGACAGTGGGGGTGTTTTACACTTCACAGGGTGTATCTGACTGTGGGTCATGATGTACACATTGTGTCAGTGAGTGTGTTAATATTAATCTGTATTCTCTGTCAGTATGTTAATATTCCTGAGGACAGTGGGGATGTTTTACACTTCACAGGGTTTATCTGACTGTGGGTCATGATATACACAGTGTGTCAGTGAGTGTGTTAATATTAATCTGTGTTCTCTGTCAGTGTGTTAATATTACTGAGGACAGTGGGGGTGTTTTACACTTCACCGGGTGTATCTGACTGTGGGTCATGATGTACACATTGTGTCAGTGAGTGTGTTAATATTAATCTGTGTTCTCTGTCAGTGTGTTAATATTCCTGAGGACAGTGGGGGTGTTTTACACTTCACAGGGTGTATCTGACTGTGGGTCATGATATTCACAGTGTTTCAGTGAGTGTGTTAATATTAATCTGTGTTCTCTGTCAGTGTGTTAATATTCCTGAGGACAGTGGGGGTGTTTTACACTTCACAGGGTGTATCTGACTGTGGGTCATGATGTACACAGTGTGTCAGTGAGTGTGTTAATATTAATCTGTGTTCTCTGTCAGTGTGTTAATATTGCTGAGGACAGTGGGGGTGTTTTACACTTCACAGGGTGTATCTGACTGTGGGTCATGATGTACACAGTGTGTCAGTGAGTGTGTTAATATTAATCTGTGTTCTCTGTCAGTGTGTTAATATTCCTGAGGACAGTGGGGGTGTTTTACACTTCACAGGGTGTATCTGACTGTGGGTCATGATATACACAGTGTGTCAGTGAGTGTGTTAATATTAATCTGTGTTCTCTGTCAGTGTGTTAATATTCCTGAGGACAGTGCGGGTGTTTTACACTTCACAGGGTGTATCTGACTGTGGGTCATGATGTACACAGTATGTCAGTCAGTGTGTTAATATTAATCTGTGTTCTCTGTCAGTGTGTTAATATTGCTGAGGACAGTGGGGGTGTTTTACACTTCACAGGGTGTATCTGACTGTGGGTCATGATGTACACAGTGTGTCAGTGAGTGTGTTAATATTAATCTGTGTTCTCTGTCAGTGTGTTAATATTCCTGAGGACAGTGGGGGTGTTTTACACTTCACAGGGTGTATCTGACTGTGGGTCATGATGTACACAGTGTGTCAGTGAGTGTGTTAATATTAATCTGTGTTCTCTGTCAGTGTGTTAATATTACTGAGGACAGTGGGGGTGTTTTACACTTCACAGGGTTTATCTGACTGTGGGTCATGATATACACAGTGTGTCAGTGAGTGTGTTAATATTAATCTGTGTTCTCTGTCAGTGTGTTAATATTACTGAGGACAGTCAGGATGTTCTACACTTCACAGGGTTTATCTGACTGTGGGTCATGATATACACAGTGTGTCAGTGAGTGTGTTAATATTAATCTGTGTTCTCTGTCAGTGTGTTAATATTCCTGAGGACAGTGGGGTGTTTTACACTTCACAGGGTGTATCTGACTGTGGGTCATGATATACACAGTGTGTCAGTGAGTGTGTTAATATTAATCTGTGTTCTCTGTCAGTGTGTTAATATTCCTGAGGACAGTGGGGATGTTTTACACTTCACAGGGTGTATCTGACTGTGGGTCATGATATACACAGTGTGTCAGTGAGTGTGTTAATATTAATCTGTGTTCTCTGTCAGTGTGTTAATATTACTGAGGACAGTGGGGGTGTTTTCCACTTCACCGGGTGTATCTGGCTGTGAGTCATGTTATACACAGTGTGTCAGTGAGTGTGTTAATATTAATCTGTGTTCTCTGTCAGTGTGTTAATATTACTGAGGACAGTGGGGGTGTTTTACACTTCACAGGGTTTATCTGACTGTGGGTCATGATATACACAGTGTGTCAGTGAGTGTGTTAATATTAATCTGTGTTCTCTGTCAGTGTGTTAATATTCCTGAGGACAGTGGGGGTGTTTTACACTTCACAAGGTGTATCTGACTGTGGGTCATGATGTGCACAGTGTGTCAGTGAGTGTGTTAATATTAATCTGTGTTCTCTGTCAGTGTGTTAATATTCCTGAGGACAGTGGGGGTGTTTTACACTTCACAGGGTGTATCTGACTGTGGGTCATGATATACACAGTGTGTCAGTGAGTGTGTTAATATTAATCTGTGTTCTCTGTCAGTGTGTTAATATTCCTGAGGACAGTGCGGGTGTTTTACACTTCACAGGGTGTATCTGACTGTGGGTCATGATGTACACAGTATGTCAGTCAGTGTGTTAATATTAATCTGTGTTCTCTGTCAGTGTGTTAATATTGCTGAGGACAGTGGGGGTGTTTTACACTTCACAGGGTGTATCTGACTGTGGGTCATGATGTACACAGTGTGTCAGTGAGTGTGTTAATATTAATCTGTGTTCTCTGTCAGTGTGTTAATATTCCTGAGGACAGTGGGGGTGTTTTACACTTCACAAGGTGTATCTGACTGTGGGTCATGATGTGCACAGTGTGTCAGTGAGTGTGTTAATATTAATCTGTGTTCTCTGTCAGTGTGTTAATATTACTGAGGACAGTGGGGGTGTTTTACACTTCACAGGGTTTATCTGACTGTGGGTCATGATATACACAGTGTGTCAGTGAGTGTGTTAATATTAATCTGTGTTCTCTGTCAGTGTGTTAATATTCCTGAGGACAGTGGGGGTGTTTTACACTTCACAAGGTGTATCTGACTGTGGGTCATGATGTGCACAGTGTGTCAGTGAGTGTGTTAATATTAATCTGTGTTCTCTGTCAGTGTGTTAATATTCCTGAGGACAGTGGGGGTGTTTTACACTTCACAGGGTGTATCTGACTGTGGGTCATGATATACACAGTGTGTCAGTGAGTGTGTTAATATTAATCTGTGTTCTCTGTCAGTGTGTTAATATTCCTGAGGACAGTGCGGGTGTTTTACACTTCACAGGGTGTATCTGACTGTGGGTCATGATGTACACAGTATGTCAGTCAGTGTGTTAATATTAATCTGTGTTCTCTGTCAGTGTGTTAATATTGCTGAGGACAGTGGGGGTGTTTTACACTTCACAGGGTGTATCTGACTGTGGGTCATGATGTACACAGTGTGTCAGTGAGTGTGTTAATATTAATCTGTGTTCTCTGTCAGTGTGTTAATATTCCTGAGGACAGTGGGGGTGTTTTACACTTCACAGGGTGTATCTGACTGTGGGTCATGATGTACACAGTGTGTCAGTGAGTGTGTTAATATTAATCTGTGTTCTCTGTCAGTGTGTTAATATTACTGAGGACAGTGGGGGTGTTTTACACTTCACAGGGTTTATCTGACTGTGGGTCATGATATACACAGTGTGTCAGTGAGTGTGTTAATATTAATCTGTGTTCTCTGTCAGTGTGTTAATATTACTGAGGACAGTCAGGATGTTCTACACTTCACAGGGTTTATCTGACTGTGGGTCATGATATACACAGTGTGTCAGTGAGTGTGTTAATATTAATCTGTGTTCTCTGTCAGTGTGTTAATATTCCTGAGGACAGTGGGGTGTTTTACACTTCACAGGGTGTATCTGACTGTGGGTCATGATATACACAGTGTGTCAGTGAGTGTGTTAATATTAATCTGTGTTCTCTGTCAGTGTGTTAATATTCCTGAGGACAGTGGGGATGTTTTACACTTCACAGGGTGTATCTGACTGTGGGTCATGATATACACAGTGTGTCAGTGAGTGTGTTAATATTAATCTGTGTTCTCTGTCAGTGTGTTAATATTACTGAGGACAGTGGGGGTGTTTTCCACTTCACCGGGTGTATCTGGCTGTGAGTCATGTTATACACAGTGTGTCAGTGAGTGTGTTAATATTAATCTGTGTTCTCTGTCAGTGTGTTAATATTACTGAGGACAGTGGGGGTGTTTTACACTTCACAGGGTTTATCTGACTGTGGGTCATGATATACACAGTGTGTCAGTGAGTGTGTTAATATTAATCTGTGTTCTCTGTCAGTGTGTTAATATTCCTGAGGACAGTGGGGGTGTTTTACACTTCACAAGGTGTATCTGACTGTGGGTCATGATGTGCACAGTGTGTCAGTGAGTGTGTTAATATTAATCTGTGTTCTCTGTCAGTGTGTTAATATTCCTGAGGACAGTGGGGGTGTTTTACACTTCACAGGGTGTATCTGACTGTGGGTCATGATATACACAGTGTGTCAGTGAGTGTGTTAATATTAATCTGTGTTCTCTGTCAGTGTGTTAATATTCCTGAGGACAGTGGGGGTGTTTTACACTTCACAGGGTGTATCTGACTGTGGGTCATGATATACACAGTGTGTCAGTGAGTGTGTTAATATTAATCTGTGTTCTCTGTCAGTGTGTTAATATTCCTGAGGACAGTGGGGGTGTTTTACACTTCACAGGGTTTATCTGACTGTGGGTCATGATATACACAGTGTGTCAGTGAGTGTGTTAATATTAATCTGTGTTCTCTGTCAGTGTGTTAATATTCCTGAGGACAGTGGGGGTGTTTTACACTTCACAGGGTTTATCTGACTGTGGGTCATGATATACACAGTGTGTCAGTGAGTGTGTTAATATTAATCTGTGTTCTCTGTCAGTGTGTTAATATTACTGAGAACAGTGGGGTGTTTTACACTTCACAGGGTGTATCTGACTGTGGGTCATGATGTACACAGTGTGTCAGTGAGTGTGTTAATATTAATCTGTGTTCTCTGTCAGTGTGTTAATATTCCTGAGGACAGTGGGGGTGTTTTACACTTCACAGGGTGTATCTGACTGTGGGTCATGATATCCACAGTGTGTCAGTGAGTGTGTTAATATTAATCTGTGTTCTCTGTCAGTGTGTTAATATTCCTGAGGACGGTGGGGATGTTTTACACTTCACAGGGTGTATCTGACTGTGGGTCATGATGTACACAGTGTGTCAGTGAGAGTGTTAATATTAATCTGTGTTCTCTGTCAGAGTGTTAATATTACTGAGGACAGTGGGGGTGTTTTACACTTCACAGGGTGTATCTGACTGTGGGTCATGATGTACACATTGTGTCAGTGAGTGTGTTAATATTAATCTGTATTCTCTGTCAGTATGTTAATATTCCTGAGGACAGTGGGGATGTTTTACACTTCACAGGGTTTATCTGACTGTGGGTCATGATATACACAGTGTGTCAGTGAGTGTGTTAATATTAATCTGTGTTCTCTGTCAGTGTGTTAATATTACTGAGGACAGTGGGGGTGTTTTACACTTCACCGGGTGTATCTGACTGTGGGTCATGATGTACACATTGTGTCATTGAGTGTGTTAATATTAATCTGTGTTCTCTGTCAGTGTGTTAATATTCCTGAGGACAGTGGGGGTGTTTTACACTTCACAGGGTATATCTGACTGTGGGTCATGATATTCACAGTGTTTCAGTGAGTGTGTTAATATTAATCTGTGTTCTCTGTCAGTGTGTTAATATTCCTGAGGACAGTGGGGGTGTTTTACACTTCACAGGGTGTATCTGACTGTGGGTCATGATGTACACAGTGTGTCAGTGAGTGTGTTAATATTAATCTGTGTTCTCTGTCAGTGTGTTAATATTGCTGAGGACAGTGGGGGTGTTTTACACTTCACAGGGTGTATCTGACTGTGGGTCATGATGTACACAGTTTGTCAGTGAGTGTGTTAATATTAATCTGTGTTCTCTGTCAGTGTGTTAATATTCCTGAGGACAGTGGGGGTGTTTTACACTTCACAGGGTGTATCTGACTGTGGGTCATGATATACACAGTGTGTCAGTGAGTGTGTTAATATTAATCTGTGTTCTCTGTCAGTGTGTTAATATTCCTGAGGACAGTGCGGGTGTTTTACACTTCACAGGGTGTATCTGACTGTGGGTCATGATGTACACAGTATGTCAGTCAGTGTGTTAATATTAATCTGTGTTCTCTGTCAGTGTGTTAATATTGCTGAGGACAGTGGGGGTGTTTTACACTTCACAGGGTGTATCTGACTGTGGGTCATGATGTACACAGTGTGTCAGTGAGTGTGTTAATATTAATCTGTGTTCTCTGTCAGTGTGGTAATATTCCTGAAGACAGTGGGGGTGTTTTACACTTCACAGGGTGTATCTGACTGTGGGTCATGATGTACACAGTGTGTCAGTGAGTGTGTTAATATTAATCTGTGTTCTCTGTCAGTGTGTTAATATTACTGAGGACAGTGGGGGTGTTTTACACTTCACAGGGTTTATCTGACTGTGGGTCATGATATACACAGTGTGTCAGTGAGTGTGTTAATATTAATCTGTGTTCTCTGTCAGTGTGTTAATATTACTGAGGACAGTCAGGATGTTCTACACTTCACAGGGTTTATCTGACTGTGGGTCATGATATACACAGTGTGTCAGTGAGTGTGTTAATATTAATCTGTGTTCTCTGTCAGTGTGTTAATATTCCTGAGGACAGTGGGGGTGTTTTACACTTCACAGGGTGTATCTGACTGTGGGTCATGATGTACACAGTGTGTCAGTGAGTGTGTTAATATTAATCTGTGTTCTCTGTCAGTGTGTTAATATTCCTGAGGACAGTGGGGTGTTTTGCACTTCACAGGGTGTATCTGACTGTGGGTCATGATATACACAGTGTGTCAGTGAGTGTGTTAATATTAATCTGTGTTCTCTGTCAGTGTGTTAATATTCCTGAGGACAGTGGGGGTGTTTTACACTTCACAGGGTGTATCTGACTGTGGGTCATGATATACACAGTGTGTCAGTGAGTGTGTTAATATTAATCTGTGTTCTCTGTCAGTGTGTTAATATTCCTGAGGATAGTGGGGGTGTTTTACACTTCACAGGGTGTATCTGACTGTGGGTCATGATATACACAGTGTGTCAGTGAGTGTGTTAATATTAATCTGTGTTCTCTGTCAGTGTGTTAATATACCTGAGGACAGTGGGGGTGTTTTACACTTCACAGGGTGTATCTGACTGTGGGTCACGATGGACACAGTATGTCAGTGAGTGTGTTAATATTAATCTGTGTTCTCTGTCAGTGTGTTAATATTACTGAGGACAGTGGGGATGTTTTACACTTCACAGGGTGTGTCTGACTGTGGGTCATGATATACACAGTGTGTCAGTGAGTGTGTTAATATTAATCTGTGTTCTCTGTCAGTGTGTTAATATTACTGAGGACAGTGGGGGTGTTTTACACTTCACACGGTGTATCTGACTGTGGATCATGATATACACAGTGTGTCAGTGAGTGTGTTAATATTAATCTGTGTTCTCTGTCAGTGTGTTAATATTACTGAGGACAGTGGGAGTGTTTTACACTTCACAGGGTGTATCTGACTGTGGGTCATGATATACACAGTGTGTCAGTGAGAGTTTTAATATTAATCTGTGTTCTCTGTCAGTGTGTTAATATTCCTGAGGACAGTGGGGATGTTTTACACTTCACAGGGTGTATCTGACTGTGGGTCATGATGTACACAGTGTGTCAGTGAGAGTGTTAATATTAATCTGTGTTCTCTGTCAGAGTGTTAATATTACTGAGGACAGTGGGGGTGTTTTACACTTCACAGGGTGTATCTGAGTGTGGGTCATGATGTACACATTGTGTCAGTGAGTGTGTTAATATTAATCTGTATTCTCTGTCAGTATGTTAATATTCCTGAGGACAGTGGGGATGTTTTACACTTCACAGGGTTTATCTGACTGTGGGTCATGATATACACAGTGTGTCAGTGAGTGTGTTAATATTAATCTGTGTTCTCTGTCAGTGTGTTAATATTACTGAGGACAGTGGGGGTGTTTTACACTTCACAGGGTGCATCTGACTGTGGGTCATGATGTACACATTGTGTCAGTGAGTGTGTTAATATTAATCTGTGTTCTCTGTCGGTGTGTTAATATTCCTGAGGACAGTGGGGGTGTTTTACACTTCACAGGGTGTATCTGACTGTGGGTCATGATATTCACAGTGTTTCAGTGAGTGTGTTAATATTAATCTGTGTTCTCTGTCAGTGTGTTAATATTCCTGAGGACAGTGGGGGTGTTTTACACTTCACAGGGTTTATCTGACTGTGGGTCATGATGTACACAGTGTGTCAGTGAGTGTGTTAATATTAATCTGTGTTCTCTGTCAGTGTGTTAATATTGCTGAGGACAGTGGGGGTGTTTTACACTTCACAGGGTGTATCTGACTGTGGGTCATGATGTACACAGTATGTCAGTGAGTGTGTTAATATTAATCTGTGTTCTCTGTCAGTGTGTTAATATTCCTGAGGACAGTGGGGGTGTTTTACACTTCACAGGGTGTATCTGACTGTGGGTCATGATATACACAGTGTGTCAGTGCGTGCGTTAATATTAATCTGTGTTCTCTGTCAGTGTGTTAATATTCCTGAGGACAGTGCGGGTGTTTTACACTTCACAGGGTGTATCTGACTGTGGGTCATGATGTACACAGTGTGTCAGTGAGTGTGTTAATATTAATCTGTGTTCTCTGTCAGTGTGTTAATATTGCTGAGGACAGTGGGGGTGTTTTACACTTCACAGGGTGTATCTGACTGTGGGTCATGATGTACACAGTGTGTCAGTGAGTGTGTTAATATTAATCTGTGTTCTCTGTCAGTGTGTTAATATTCCTGAGGACAGTGGGGGTGTTTTACACTTCACAGGGTGTATCTGACTGTGGGTCATGATGTACACAGTGTGTCAGTGAGTGTGTTAATATTAATCTGTGTTCTCTGTCAATGTGTTAATATTACTGAGGACAGTGGGGGTGTTTTACACTTCACAGGGTGTATCTGACTCTGGGTCATGATAGACACAGTGTGTCAGTTAGTGTGTTAATATTAATCAGTGTTCTCTGTCAGTGTGTTAATATTGCTGAGGACAGTGGGGGTGTTTTACACTTCACAGGGTGTATCTGACTGTGGGTCATGATGTACACAGTGTGTCAGTGAGTGTGTTAATATTAATCTGTGTTCTCTGTCAGTGTGTTAATATTACTGAGGACAGTGGGGGTGTTTTACACTTCACAGGGTTTATCTGACTGTGGGTCATGATATACACAGTGTGTCAGTGTGTGTGTTAATATTAATCTGTGTTCTCTGTCAGTGTGTTAATATTACTGAGGACAGTGGGGGTGTTTTACACTTCACAGGGTGTATCTGACTGTGGGTCATGATGTACACAGTGTGTCAGTGAGTGTGTTAATATTAATCTGTGTTCTCTGTCAGTGTGTTAATATTACTGAGGACAGTGGGGGTGTTTTACACTTCACAGTGTTTATCTGACTGTGGGTCATGATATACACAGTGTGTCAGTGAGTGTGTTAATATTAATCTGTGTTCTCTGTCAGTGTGTTAAATTTCCTGAGGACAGTGGTGGTGTTTTACACTTCACAGGGTGTATCTGACTGTGGGTCATGATGTACACAGTGTGTCAGTGAGTGTGTTAATATTAATCTGTGTTCTCTGTCAGTGTGTTAATATTACTGAGGACAGTGGGGCTGTTTTACACTTCACAGGGTGTATCTGACTGTGGGTCATGATGTACACAGTGTGTCAGTGAGTGTGTTAATATTAATCTGTGTTCTCCGTCAGTGTGTTAATATTCCTGAGGACAGTGGGCGTGTTTTACACTTCACCGTGTGTATCTGACTCTGGGTCATGATATACACAGTGTGTCAGTGAGAGTGTTAATATTAATCTGTGTTCTCTGTCAGTGTGTTAATATTACTGAGGACAGTGGGGATGTTTTACACTTCACAGGGTGTATCTGACTGTGGGTCATGATGTACACAGTGTGTCAGTGAGTGTGTTAATATTAATCTGTGTTCTCTGTCAGTGTGTTAATATTACTGAGGACAGTGGGGGTGTTTTCCACTTCACCGGGTGTATCTGGCTGTGAGTCATGTTATACACAGTGTGTCAGTGAGTGTGTTAATATTAATCTGTGTTCTCTGTCAGTGTGTTAATATTACTGAGGACAGTGGGGGTGTTTTACACTTCACAGGGTTTATCTGACTGTGGGTCATGATATACACAGTGTGTCAGTGAGTGTGTTAATATTAATCTGTGTTCTCTGTCAGTGTGTTAATATTCCTGAGGACAGTGGGGGTGTTTTACACTTCACAGGGTGTATCTGACTCTGGGTCATGATGTACACAGTGTGTCAGTGAGTGTGTTAATATTAATCTGTGTTCTCTGTCAGTGTGTTAATATTCCTGAGGACAGTGGGGGTGTTTTACACTTCACAGGGTGTATCTGACTGTGAGTCATGATATACAACGTGTGTCAGTGAGTGTGTTAATATTAATCTGCGTTCTCTGTCAGTGTGTTAATATTCCTGAGGACAGTGGGGGTGTTTTAAACTTCACAGGGTGTATCTGACTGTGAGTCATGATATACACAGTGTGTCAGTGAGTGTGTTAATATTAATCTGTGTTCTCTGTCAGTGTGTTAATATTACTGAGGACAGTGGGGGTGTTTTACACTTCATAGGGTGTATCTGACTGTGGGTCATGATATACACAGTGTGTCAGTGAGTGTGTTAATATTAATCTGTGTTCTCTGTCAGTGTGTTAATATTACTGAGGACAGTGGGGGTGTTTTACACTTCACAGGGTGTATCTGACTGTGGGTCATGATGTACACAGTGTGTCAGTGAGTGTGTTAATATTAATCTGTGTTCTCTGTCAGTGAGTTAATATTCCTGAGGACAGTGGGGGTGTTTTACACTTCACAGGGTGTATCTGACTGTGGGTCATGATATACACAGTGTGTCAGTGAGTGTGTTAATATTAATCTGTGTTCTCTGTCAGTGTGTTAATATTCCTGAGGACAGTGGGGGTGTTTTACACTTCACAGGGTGTATCTGACTGTGGGTCATGATGTACACAGTGTGTCAGTGAGTGTGTTAATATTAATCTGTGTTCTCTGTCAGTGTGTTAATATTACTGAGGACAGTGGGGGTGTTTTACACTTCACAGGGTGTATCTGACTGTGGGTCATGATATACACAGTGTGTCAGTGAGTGTGTTAATATTAATCTGTGTTCTCTGTCAGTGTGTTAATATTACTGAGGACAGTGGGGGTGTTTTACACTTCACAGGGTGTATCTGACTGTGAGTCATGATATACACAGTGTGTCAGTGAGTGTGTTAATATTAATCTGTGTTCTCTGTCAGTGTGTTAATATTCCTGAGGACAGTGGGGGTGTTTTACACTTCACAGGGTGTATCTGACTCTCGGTCATGATATACACAGTGTGTCAGTGAGTGTGTTGATATTAATCTGTGTTCTCTGTCAGTGTGTTAATATTACTGAGGTCAGTGGGGATGTTTTACACTTCACAGGGTGTATCTGACTGTGGGTCATGATGAACACAGTGTGTCAGTGAGTGTGTTAATATTAATCTGTGTTCTCTGTCAGTGTGTTAATATTACTGAGGACAGTGGGGATGTTTTACACTTCACAGGGTGTATCTGACTGTGGGTCATGATATACACAGTGTGTCAGTGAGTGTGTTAATATTAATCTGTGTTCTCTGTCAGTGTGTTAATATTCCTGAGGACAGTGGGGGTGTTTTACACTTCACAGGGTGTATCTGACTGTGGGTCATGATATACACAGTGTGTCAGTGAGTGTGTTAATATTAATCTGTGTTCTCTGTCAGTGTGTTAATATTCCTGAGGACAGTGGGGGTGTTTTACACTTCACAGGGTGTATCTGACTGTGGGTCACGATTGACACAGTGTGTCAGTGAGTGTGTTAATATTAATCTGTGTTCTCTGTCAGTGTGTTAATATTACTGAGGTCAGTGGGGATGTTTTACACTTCACAGGGTGTATCTGACTGTGGGTCATGATGAACACAGTGTGTCAGTGCGTCTGTTAATATTAATCTGTGTTCTCTGTCAGTGTGTTAATATTACTGAGGACAGTGGGGGTGTTTTACACTTCACAGGGTGTATCTGACTGTGGGTCATGATATACACAGTGTGTCAGTGAGTGTGTTAATATTAATCTGTGTTCTCTGTCAGTGTGTTAATATTACTGAGGACAGTGGGGGTGTTTTACACTTCACAGGGTGTATCTGACTGTGGGTCATGATATACACTGTGTGTCAGTGAGTGTGTTAATATTAATCTGTGTTCTCTGTCAGTGTGTTAATATTCCTGAGGACAGTGGGGGTGTTTTACACTTCACAGGGTGTATCTGACTGTGGGTCATGATGTACACAGTGTGTCAGTGAGTGTGTTAATATTAATCTGTGTTCTCTGTCAGTGTGTTAATATTCCTGAGGACAGTGGGGTGTTTTACACTTCACAGGGTGTATCTGACTGTGGGTCATGATATACACAGTGTGTCAGTGAGTGTGTTAATATTAATCTGTGTTCTCTGTCAGTGTGTTAATATTACTGAGGACAGTGGGGGTGTTTTACACTTCACAGGGTGTATCTGACTGTGGGTCATGATATACACAGTGTGTCAGTGAGAGTGTTCATATTAATCTGTGTTCTCTGTCAGTGTGTTAATATTGCTAAGGACAGTGGGGATGTTTTACACTTCACAGGGTGTATCTGACTGTGGGTCATGATATACACAGTGTGTCAGTGAGTGTGTTAATATTAATCTGTGTTCTCTGTCAGTGTGTTAATATTACTGAGGACAGTGGGGGTGTTTTACACTTCACAGGGTGTATCTGACTGTGGGTCATGATATACACAGTGTGTCAGTGAGTGTGTTAATATTAATCTGTGTTCTCTGTCAGTGTGTTAATATTACTGAGGACAGTGGGGGTGTTTTACACTTCACAGGGTTTATCTGACTGTGGGTCATGATGTACACAGTGTGTCAGTGAGTGTGTTAATATTAATCTGTGTTCTCTGTCAGAGTGTTAATATTACTGAGGACAGTGGGGGTGTTTTACACTTCACAGGGTTTATCTGACTGTGGGTCATGATGTACACAGTGTGTCAGTGAGTGTGTTAATATTAATCTGTGTTCTCTGTCAGTGTGTTAATATTCCTGAGGACAGTGGGGGTGTTTTACACTTCACAAGGTGTATCTGACTGTGGGTCATGATATACACAGTGTGTCAGTGAGTGTGTTAATATTAATCTGTGTTCTCTGTCAGAGTGTTAATATTACTGAGGACAGTGGGGGTGTTTTACACTTCACAGGGTGTATCTGACTGTGGGTGATGATATACACAGTGTGTCAGTGAGTGTGTTAATATTAATCTGTGTTCTCTGTCAGTGTGTTAATATTGCTGAGGACAGTGGGGGTGTTTTACACTTCACAGGGTGTATCTGACTGTGGGTCATGATGTACACATTGTGTCAGTGAGTGTGTTAATATTAAGCTGTGTTCTCTGTCAGTGTGTTAATATTCCTGAGGACAGTGGGGGTGTTTTACACTTCACAGGGTGTATCTGACTGTGGGTCATGATATTCACAGTGTTTCTGTGAGTGTGTTAATATTAATCTGTGTTCTCTGTCAGTGTGTTAATATTCCTGAGGACAGTGGGGGTGTTTTACACTTCACAGGGTGTATCTGACTGTGGGTCATGATGTACACAGTGTGTCAGTGAGTGTGTTAATATTAATCTGTGTTCTCTGTCAGTGTGTTAATATTGCTGAGGACAGTGGGGGTGTTTTACACTTCACAGGGTGTATCTGACTGTGGGTCATGACATACACAGTGTGTCAGTGAGTGTGTTAATATTAATCTGTGTTCTCTGTCAGTGTGTTAAAATTCCTGAGGACAGTGGGGGTGTTTTACACTTCACAGGGTGTATCTGACTGTGGGTCATGATGTACACAGTGTGTCAGTGAGTGTGTTAATATTAATCTGCGTTCTCTGTCAGTGTGTTAATATTACTGAGGACAGTGGGGGTGTTTTACACTTCACAGCGTGTATCTGACTGTGGGTCATGATGTATACAGTGTGTCAGTGAGTGTGTTAATATTAATCTGTGTTCTCTGTCAGTGTGTTAATATTCCTGAGGACAGTGGGGGTGTTTTACACTTCACAAGGTGTATCTGACTGTGGGTCATGATATACACAGTGTGTCAGTGAGAGTGTTAATATTAATCTGTGTTCTCTGTCAGAGTGTTAATATTACTGAGGACAGTGTGGGTGTTTTACACTTCACAGGGTTTATCTGACTGTGGGTCATGATATACACAGTGTGTCAGTGAGTGTGTTAATATTAATCTGTGTTCTCTGTCAGTGTGTTAATATTACTGAGGACAGTGGGGGTGTTTTACACTTCACAGGGTGTATCTGACTGTGGGTCATGATATACACAGTGTGTCAGTGAGTGTGTTAATATTAATCTGTGTTCTCTGTCAGTGTGTTAATATTACTGAGGACAGTGGGGGTGTTTAACACTTCACAGGTTGTATCTGACTGTGGGTCATGATATACACTGTGTGTCAGTGAGTGTGTTAATATTAATCTGTGTTCTCTGTCAGTGTGTTAATATTCCTGAGGACAGTGGGGGTGTTTTACACTTCACAGGGTGTATCTGACTGTGGGTCATGATGTACGCAGTGTGTCAGTGAGTGTGTTAATATTAATCTGTGTTCTCTGTCAGTGTGTTAATATTCCTGAGGACAGTGGGGTGTTTTACACTTCACAGGGTGTATCTGACTGTGGGTCATGATATACACAGTGTGTCAGTGAGTGTGTTAATATTAATCTGTGTTCTCTGTCAGTGTGTTAATATTACTGAGGACAGTGGGGGTGTTTTACACTTCACAGGGTGTATCTGACTGTGGGTCATGATATACACAGTGTGTCAGTGAGTGTGTTAATATTAATCTGTGTTCTCTGTCAGTGTGTTAATATTACTGAGGACAGTGGGGGTGTTTTACACTTCACAGGGTGTATCTGACTGTGGGTCATGACATACACAGTGTGTCAGTGAGTGTGTTAATATTAATCTGTGTTCTCTGTCAGTGTGTTAATATTCCTGAGGACAGTGGGGGTGTTTTACACTTCACAGGGTGTATCTGACTGTGGGTCATGATGTACACAGTGTGTCAGTGAGTGTGTTAATATTAATCTGTGTTCTCTGTCAGTGTGTTAATATTCCTGAGGACAGTGGGGGTGTTTTACACTTCACAGCATGTATCTGACTGTGGGTCATGATGTATACAGTGTGTCAGTGAGTGTGTTAATATTAATCTGTGTTCTCTGTCAGTGTGTTAATATTCCTGAGGACAGTGGGGGTATTTTACACTTCACAAGGTGTATCTGACTGTGGGTCATGATATACACAGTGTGTCAGTGAGAGTGTTAATATTAATCTGTGTTCTCTGTCAGAGTGTTAATATTACTGAGGACAGTGGGGGTGTTTTACACTTCACAGGGTTTATCTGACTGTGGGTCATGATATACACAGTGTGTCAGTGAGTGTGTTAATATTAATCTGTGTTCTCTGTCAGTGTGTTAATATTACTGAGGACAGTGGGGGTGTTTTACACTTCACAGGGTTTATCTGACTGTGGGTCATGATGTACACAGTGTGTCAGTGAGTGTGTTAATATTAATCTGTGTTCTCTGTCAGTGTGTTAATATTCCTGAGGACAGTGGGGATGTTTTACACTTCACAGGGTGTATCTGACTGTGAGTCATGATATACACAGTGTGTCAGTGAGTGTGTTAATATTAATCTGTGTTCTCTGTCAGTGTGTTAATATTACTGAGGACAGTGGGGATGTTTTACACTTCACCGGGTGTATCTGACTGTGGGTCATGATGTACACAGTGTGTCAGTGAGTATGTTAATATTAATCTGTGTTCTCTGTCAGTGTGCTAATATTACTGAGGACAGTGGGGGTGTTTTACACTTCACAGGGTGTATCTGACTCTGGGTCATGATGTACACAGTGTGTCAGTGAGAGTGTTAATATTAATCTGCGTTCTCTGTCAGTGTGTTAATATTACTGAGGACAGTGGGGGTGTTTTACACTTCACAGGGTGTATCTGACTGTGGGTCATGATATACACAGTGTGTCAGTGAGTGTGTTAATATTAATCTGTGTTCTCTGTCAGTGTGTTAATATTACTAAGGACAGTGGGGGTGTTTTACACTTCACAGGGTGTATCTGACTGTGGGTCATGATATACACAGTGTGTCAGTGAGTGTGTTAATATTAATCTGTGTTCTCTGTCAGTGTGTTAATATTCCTGAGGACAGTGGGGGTGTTTTACACTTCACAGGGTGTATCTGACTGTGGGTCACGATGGACACAGTGTGTCAGTGAGTGTGTTAATATTAATCTGTGTTCTCTGTCAGTGTGTTAATATTACTGAGGACAGTGGGGGTGTTTTACACTTCACAGGGTGTATCTGACTGTGGGTCATGATATACACAGTGTGTCAGTGAGTGTGTTAATATTAATCTGTGTTCTCTGTCAGTGTGTTAATATTACTGAGGACAGTGGGGGTGTTTTACACTTCACAGGGTGTATCTGACTGTGGGTCATGATATACACAGTGTGTCAGTGAGTGTGTTAATATTAATCTGTGTTCTCTGTCAGTGTGTTAATATTACTGAGGGCAGTGGGGGTGTTTTACACTTCACAGGGTGTATCTGACTGTGGGTCATGAGATACACAGTGTGTCAGTGAGTGTGTTAATATTAATCTGTGTTCTCTGTCAGTGTGTTAATATTCCTGAGGACAGTGGGGGTGTTTTACACTTCTCAGGGTTTATCTGACTGTGGGTCATGATATACACAGTGTGTCAGTGAGTGTGTTAATATTAATCTGTGTTCTCTGTCAGTGTGTTAATATTCCTGAGGACAGTGGGGATGTTTTACACTTCACAGGGTGTATCTGACTGTGGGTCATGATATACACAGTGTGTCAGTGAGTGTGTTAATATTAATCTGTGTTCTCTGTCAGTGTGTTAATATTCCTGAGGACAGTGGGGGTGTTTTACACTTCACAGGGTGTATCTGACTGTGGGTCATGATGTACACAGTGTGTCAGTGAGTGTGTTAATATTAATCTGTGTTCTCTGTCAGTGCGTTAATATTCCTGAGGACAGTGGGGGTGTTTTACACTTCACAGGGTGTATCTGACTGTGGGTCATGATATACACAGTGTGTCAGTGAGAGTGTTAATATTAATCTGTGTTCCCTGTCAGTGTGTTAATATTCCTGAGGACAGTGGGGGTGTTTTACACATCACAGGGTGTATCTGACTGTGGGTCATGATATACACAGTGTGTCAGTGAGTGTGTTAATATTAATCTGTGTTCTCTGTCAGTGTGTTAATACTGCTGAGGACAGTGGGGGTGTTTTGCACTTCACAGGGTGTATCTGACTGTGGGTCATGATATACACAGTGTGTCAGTGAGTGTGTTAATATTAATCTGTGTTCTCTGTCAGTGTGTTAATATTCCTGAGGACAGTGGGGGTGTTTTACACTTCACAGGGTGTAACTGACTGTGGGTCATGATATACACAGTGTGTCAGTGAGTGTGTTAATATTAATCTGTGTTCTCTGTCAGTGTGTTAATACTGCTGAGGACAGTGGAGGAGTTTTGCACTTCACAGGGTGTATCTGACTGTGGGTCATGATATACACAGTGTGTCAGTGAGAGTGTTAATATTAATCTGTGTTCTCTGTCAGTGTGTTAATATTCCTGAGGACAGTGGGGGTGTTTTACACTTCACAGGGTGTAACTGACTGTGGGTCATGATATACACAGTGTGTCAGTGAGTGTGTTAATATTAATCTGTGTTCTCTGTCAGTGTGTTAATATTCCTGAGGACAGTGGGGGTGTTTTACACTTCACAGGGTGTATCTGACTGTGGGTCATGATGTACACAGTGTGTCAGTGAGTGTGTTAATATTAATCTGTTTTCCTTGTCAGTGCGTTAATATTCCTGAGGACAGTGGGGGTGTTTTACACTTCACAGGGTGTATCTGACTGTGGGTCATGATATACACAGTGTGTCAGTGAGAGTGTTAATATTAATCTGTGTTCCCTGTCAGTGTGTTAATATTCCTGAGGACAGTGGGGGTGTTTTACACTTCACAGGGTGTATCTGACTGTGGGTCATGATATACACAGTGTGTCAGTGAGTGTGTTAATATTAATCTGTGTTCTCTGTCAGTGTGTTAATACTGCTGAGGAAAGTGGGGGTGTTTTGCACTTCACAGGGTGTATCTGACTGTGGGTCATGATATACACAGTGTGTCAGTGAGTGTGTTAATATTAATCTGTGTTCTCTGTCAGTGTGTTAATATTCCTGAGGACAGTGGGGGTGTTTTACACTTCACAGGGTGTAACTGACTGTGGGTCATGATATACACAGTGTGTCAGTGAGTGTGTTAATATTAATCTGTGTTCTCTGTCAGTGTGTTAATATTCCTGAGGACAGTGGGGGTGTTTTACACTTCACAGGGTGTATCTGACTGTGGGTCATGATATACACAGTGTGTCAGTGAGAGTGTTAATATTAATCTGTGTTCCCTGTCAGTGTGTTAATATTCCTGAGGACAGTGGGGGTGTTTTACACTTCACAGGGTGTATCTGACTGTGGGTCATGATATACACAGTGTGTCAGTGAGTGTGTTAATATTAATCTGTGTTCTCTGTCAGTGTGTTAATATTCCTGAGGACAGTGGGGGTGTTTTACACTTCACAGGGTGTAACTGACTGTGGGTCATGATATACACAGTGTGTCAGTGAGTGTGTTAATATTAATCTGTGTTCTCTGTCAGTGTGTTAATATTCCTGAGGACAGTGGGGGTGTTTTACACTTCACAGGGTGTAACTGACTGTGGGTCATGATATACACAGTGTGTCAGTGAGTGTGTTAATATTAATCTGTGTTCTCTGTCAGTGTGTTAATATTCCTGAGGACAGTGGGGGTGTTTTACACTTCACAGGGTGTATCTGACTGTGGGTCATGATGTACACTGTGTGTCAGTGAGTGTGTTAATATTAATCTGTGTTCTCTGTCAGTGCGTTAATATTCCTGAGGACAGTGGGGGTGTTTTACACTTCACAGGGTGTATCTGACTGTGGGTCATGATATACACAGTGTGTCAGTGAGTGTGTTAATATTAATCTGTGTTCTCTGTCAGTGTGTTAATACTGCTGAGAACAGTGGGGGTGTTTTACACTTCACAGGGTGTATCTGACTGTGGGTCATGATATACACAGTGTGTCAGTGAGTGTGTTAATATTAATCTGTGTTCTCTGTCAGTGTGTTAATATTCCTGAGGACAGTGGGGGTGTTTTACACTTCACAGGGTGTAACTGACTGTGGGTCATGATATACACAGTGTGTCAGTGAGTGTGTTAATATTAATCTGTGTTCTCTGTCAGTGTGTTAATATTCCTGAGGACAGTGGGGGTGTTTTACACTTCACAGGGTGTAACTGACTGTGGGTCATGATATACACAGTGTGTCAGTGAGTGTGTTAATATTAATCTGTGTTCTCTGTCAGTGTGTTAATATTGCTGAGGACAGTGGAAGTGCTTTACACTTCACAGGGTGTATCTGACTGTGGGTCATGATATACACAGTGTGTCAGTGAGTGTGTTAATATTAATCTGTGTTCTCTTTCAGTGTGTTAATATTACTGAGGACAGTGGGGATGTTTTACACTTCACCGGGTGTATCTGACTGTGGGTCATGATATACACAGTGTGTCAGTGAGTGTGTTAATATTAATCTGTGTTCTCTGTCAGTGTGTTAATATTACTGAGGACAGTGGGAATGTTTTACACTTCACCGGGTGTATCTGACTGTGGGTCATGATGTACACAGTGTGTCAGTGAGTGTGTTAATATTAATCTGTGCTCTTTGTCAGTGTGTTAATATTCCTGAGGACAGTGGGGATGTTTTACACTTCACCGGGTGTATCTGACTGTGGGTCATGATATACACAGTGTGTCAGTGAGTGTGTTAATATTAATCTGTGTTCTCTGTCAGTGTGTTAATATTCCTGAGGACAACGGGGGTGTTTTACACTTCACAGGGTGTATCTGACTGTGGGTCATGATATACACAGTGTGTCAGTGAGTGTGTTAATATTAATCTGTGCTCTCTGTCAGTGTGTTAATATTACTGAAGACAGTGGGGGTGTTTTACACTTCACAGGGTGTATCTGACTGTGGGTCATGATATACACAGTGTGTCATTGAGTGTGTTAATATTAATCTGTGTACTCTGTCAGTGTGTTAATATTACTGAGGACATTGCGGGTGTTTTACACTTCACAGGGTTTATCTGACTGTGGGTCATGATATACACAGTGTGTCAGTGAGTGTGTTAATATTAATCTGTGTTCTCTGTCAGTGTGTTAATATTCCTGAGGACAGTGGGGGTGTTTTACACTTCACAGGGTGTATCTGACTGTGGGTCATGATATACACAGTGTGTCAGTGAGTGTGTTAATATTAATCTGTGTTCTCTGTCAGTGTGTTAATATTGCTGAGGACAGTGGGAGTGCTTTACACTTCACAGGGTGTATCTGACTATGGGTCATGATATACACAGTGTGTCAGTGAGTGTGTTAACATTAATCTGTGTTCTCTGTCAGTGTGTTAATATTGCTGAGGACAGTGGGAGTGCTTTACACTTCACAGGGTGTATCTGACTGTGGGTCATGATATACACAGTGTGTCAGTGAGTGTGTTAATATTAATCTGTGTTCTCTGTCAGTGTGTTAATATTACTGAGGACAGTGGGGGTGTTTTACACTTCACAGGGTTTATCTGACTGTGGGTCATGATATACACAGTGTGTCAGTGAGTGTGTTAAAATTAATCTGTGTTCTCTGTCAGTGTGTTAATATTGCTGAGGACAGTGGGGGTGTTTTACACTTCACAGGGTGTATCTGACTGTGGGTCATGATATACACAGTGTGTCAGTGAGTGTGTTAATATTAATCTGTGTTCTCTGTCAGTGTGTTAATATCACTGAGGACAGTGGGAATGTTTTACACTTCACCGGGTGTATCTGACTGTGGGTCATGATATACACAGTGTGTCAGTGAGTGTGTTAATATTAATCTGTGTTCTCTGTCAGTGTGTTAATATTACTGAGGACAGTGGGGGTATTTTACACTTCACAGGGTGTATCTGACTGTGGGTCATGATTTACACAGTGTGTCAGTGAGTGTGTTAATATTAATCTGTGTTCTCTGTCAGTATGTTAATATTACTGAGGACAGTGGGGGTGTTTTACACTTAACAGGGTGTATCTGACTGTGGGTCATGATATACACAGTGTGTCAGTGAGTGTGTTAATATTAATCTGTGTTCTCTGTCAGTGTGTTAATATTACTGAGGACAGTGGGGGTGTTTTACACTTCACAGGGTGTATCTGACTGTGGGTCATGATATACACAGTGTGTCAGTGAGTGTGTTAATATTAATCTGTGTTCTCTGTCAGTGTGTTAATATTACTGAGGACAGTGGGGGTGTTTTACACTTCACAGGGTGTATCTGACTGTGAGTCATGATATACACAGTGTGTCAGTGAGTGTGTTAATATTAATCTGTGTTCTCTGTCAGTGTGTTAATATTCCTGAGGACAGTGGGGATGTTTTACACTTCACAGGGTGTATCTGACTCTGGGTCATGATATACACAGTGTGTCAGTGAGTGTGTTAATATTAATCTGTGTTCTCTGTCAGTGTGTTAATATTGCTGAGGACAGTGGGAGTGCTTTACACTTCACAGGGTGTATCTGACTGTGGGTCATGATATACACAGTGTGTCAGTGAGTGTGTTAATATTAATCTGTGTTCTCTGTCAGTGTGTTAATATTGCTGAGGACAGTGGGAGTGCTTTACACTTCACAGGGTGTATCTGACTGTGGGTCATGATATACACAGTGTGTCAGTGAGTGTGTTAATATTAATCTGTGTTCTCTGTCAGTGTGTTAATATTACTGAGGACAGTGGGGGTGTTTTACACTTCACAGGGTGTATCTGACTCTGGGTCATGATATACACAGTGTGTCAGTGAGTGTGTTAATATTAATCTGTGTTCTCTGTCAGTGTGTTAATATTGCTGAGGACAGTGGGGGTGTTTTACACTTCACAGGGTGTATCTGACTGTGGGTCATGATATACACAGTGTGTCAGTGAGTGTGTTAATATTAATCTGTGTTCTCTGTCAGTGTGTTAATATTACTGAGGACAGTGGGAATGTTTTACACTTCACCGGGTGTATCTGACTGTGGGTCATGATATACACAGTGTGTCAGTGAGTGTGTTAATATTAATCTGTGTTCTCTGTCAGTGTGTTAATATTCCTGAGGACAGTGGGGGTGTTTTACACTTCACAGGGTGTATCTGACTCTGGGTCATGATTTACACAGTGTGTCAGTGAGTGTGTTAATATTAATCTGTGTTCGCTGTCAGTGTGTTAATATTACTGAGGACAGTGGGGGTGTTTTACACTTCACAGGGTGTATCTGACTGTGGGTCATGATATACACAGTGTGTCAGTGAGTGTGTTAATATTAATCTGTGTTCTCTGTCAGTGTGTTAATATTACTGAGGACAGTGGGGGTGTTTTACACTTCACAGGGTGTATCTGGCTGTGTGTCATGATATACACAGTGTGTCAGTGAGTGTGTTAATATTAATCTGTGTTCTCTGTCAGTGTGTTAATATTCCTGAGGACAGTGGGGGTGTTTTACACTTCACAGGGTGTATCTGGCTGTGGGTCATGATATACACAGTGTTTCAGTGAGTGTGTTAATATTAATCTGTGTTCTCTGTCAGTGTGTTAATATTGCTGAGGACAGTGGGGGTTTTTTACACTTCACAGGGTTTATCTGACTGTGGGTCATGATATACACAGTGTGTCAGTGAGTGTGTTAATATTAATCTGTGTTCTCTGTCAGTGTGTTAATATTCCTGAGGACAGTGGGGGTGTTTTACACTTCACAGGGTGTATCTGACTGTGAGTCATGATATACAGAGTGTGTCAGTGAGTGTGTTAATATTAATCTGTGTTCTCTGTCAGTGTGTTAATATTACTGAGGACAGTGGGGGTGTTTTACACTTCACAGGGTGTATCTGACTGTGGGTCATGATGTACACAGTGTGTCAGTGAGTGTGTTAATATTAATCTGTGTTCTCTGTCAGTGTGTTAATATTACTGAGGACAGTGGGGGTGTTTTACACTTCACAGGGTGTATCTGACTGTGGGTCATGATGTACACAGTGTGTCAGTGAGTGTGTTAATATTAATCTGTGTTCTCTGTCAGTGTGTTAATATTACTGAGGACAGTGGGGGTGTTTTACACTTCACAGGGTGTATCTGACTGTGGGTCACGATGGACACAGTGTGTCAGTGAGTGTGTTAATATTAATCTGTGTACTCTGTCAGTGTGTTAATATTCCTGAGGACAGTGGGGGTGTTTTACACTTCACAGGGTGTATCTGACTGTGGGTCATGATGTACACAGTGTGTCAGTGAGTGTGTTAATATTAATCTGTGTTCTCTGTCAGTGTGTTAATATTCCTGAGGACAGTGGGGGTGTTTTACACTTCACAGGGTGTATCTGACTGTGGGTCATGATATACACAGTGTGTCAGTGAGTGTGTTAATATTAATCTGTGTTCTCTGTCAGTGTGTTAATATTACTGAGGACAGTGGGGGTGTTTTACACTTCACAGGGTGTATCTGACTGTGGGTCATGATGTACACAGTGTGTCAGTGAGTGTGTTAATATTAATCTGTGTTCTCTGTCAGTGTGTTAATATTCCTGAGGACAGTGGGGGTGTTTTACACTTCACAGGGTGTATCTGACTGTGGGTCATGATATACACAGTGTGTCAGTGAGTGTGTTAATATTAATCTGTGTTCTCTGTCTGTGTGTTAATATTACTGAGGACAGTGGGGGTGTTTTACACTTCACAGGGTGTATCTGACTGTGGGTCATGATGTACACAGTGTGTCAGTGAGTGTGTTAATATTAATCTGTGTTCTCTGTCAGTGTGTTAATATTACTGAGGACAGTGGGGATGTTTTACACTTCACAGGGTGTATCTGACTGTGGGTCATGATATACACAGTGTGTCAGTGAGTGTGTTAATATTAATCTGTGTTCTCTGTCAGTGTGTTAATATTCCTGAGGACAGTGGGGGTGTTTTACACTTCACAGGGTGTATCTGACTGTGGGTCATGATGTACACAGTGTGTCAGTGAGTGTGTTAATATTAATCTGTGTTCTCTGTCAGTGTGTTAATATTACTGAGGACAGTGGGGATGTTTTACACTTCACAGGGTGTATCTGACTGTGGGTCATGATATACACAGTGTGTCAGTGAGTGTGTTAATATTAATCTGTGTTCTCTGTCAGTGTGTTAATATTCCTGAGGACAGTGGTGGTGTTTTACACTTCACAGGGTTTATCTGACTGTGGGTCATGATATACACAGTGTGTCAGTGAGTGTGTTAATATTAATGTGTTCTCTGTCAGTGTGTTAATATTGCTGAGGACAGTGGGGGTGTTTTACACTTCACCGGGTGTATCTGACTGTGGGTCATGATATACACAGTGTGTCAGTGAGTGTGTTAATATTAATCTGTGTTCTCTGTCAGTGTGTTAATATTCCTGAGGACAGTGGGGGTGTTTTACACTTCACAGGGTGTATCTGACTCTGGGTCATGATGTACACAGTGTGTGAGTGAGTGTGTTAATATTAATCTGTGTTCTCTGTCAGTGTGTTAATATTACTGAGGACAGTGGGGGTATTTTACACTTCACAGGGTGTATCTGACTGTGGGTCATGATTTACACAGTGTGTCAGTGAGTGTGTTAATATTAATCTGTGTTCTCTGTCAGTATGTTAATATTACTGAGGACAGTGGGGGTGTTTTACACTTAACAGGGTGTATCTGACTGTGGGTCATGATATACACAGTGTGTCAGTGAGTGTGTTAATATTAATCTGTGTTCTCTGTCAGTGTGTTAATATTACTGAGGACAGTGGGGGTGTTTTACACTTCACAGGGTGTATCTGACTGTGGGTCATGATATACACAGTGTGTCAGTGAGTGTGTTAATATTAATCTGTGTTCTCTGTCAGTGTGTTAATATTACTGAGGACAGTGGGGGTGTTTTACACTTCACAGGGTGTATCTGACTGTGAGTCATGATATACACAGTGTGTCAGTGAGTGTGTTAATATTAATCTGTGTTCTCTGTCAGTGTGTTAATATTCCTGAGGACAGTGGGGATGTTTTACACTTCACAGGGTGTATCTGACTCTGGGTCATGATATACACAGTGTGTCAGTGAGTGTGTTAATATTAATCTGTGTTCTCTGTCAGTGTGTTAATATTGCTGAGGACAGTGGGAGTGCTTTACACTTCACAGGGTGTATCTGACTGTGGGTCATGATATACACAGTGTGTCAGTGAGTGTGTTAATATTAATCTGTGTTCTCTGTCAGTGTGTTAATATTGCTGAGGACAGTGGGAGTGCTTTACACTTCACAGGGTGTATCTGACTGTGGGTCATGATATACACAGTGTGTCAGTGAGTGTGTTAATATTAATCTGTGTTCTCTGTCAGTGTGTTAATATTACTGAGGACAGTGGGGGTGTTTTACACTTCACAGGGTGTATCTGACTCTGGGTCATGATATACACAGTGTGTCAGTGAGTGTGTTAATATTAATCTGTGTTCTCTGTCAGTGTGTTAATATTGCTGAGGACAGTGGGGGTGTTTTACACTTCACAGGGTGTATCTGACTGTGGGTCATGATATACACAGTGTGTCAGTGAGTGTGTTAATATTAATCTGTGTTCTCTGTCAGTGTGTTAATATTACTGAGGACAGTGGGAATGTTTTACACTTCACCGGGTGTATCTGACTGTGGGTCATGATATACACAGTGTGTCAGTGAGTGTGTTAATATTAATCTGTGTTCTCTGTCAGTGTGTTAATATTCCTGAGGACAGTGGGGGTGTTTTACACTTCACAGGGTGTATCTGACTCTGGGTCATGATTTACACAGTGTGTCAGTGAGTGTGTTAATATTAATCTGTGTTCGCTGTCAGTGTGTTAATATTACTGAGGACAGTGGGGGTGTTTTACACTTCACAGGGTGTATCTGACTGTGGGTCATGATATACACAGTGTGTCAGTGAGTGTGTTAATATTAATCTGTGTTCTCTGTCAGTGTGTTAATATTACTGAGGACAGTGGGGGTGTTTTACACTTCACAGGGTGTATCTGGCTGTGTGTCATGATATACACAGTGTGTCAGTGAGTGTGTTAATATTAATCTGTGTTCTCTGTCAGTGTGTTAATATTCCTGAGGACAGTGGGGGTGTTTTACACTTCACAGGGTGTATCTGGCTGTGGGTCATGATATACACAGTGTTTCAGTGAGTGTGTTAATATTAATCTGTGTTCTCTGTCAGTGTGTTAATATTGCTGAGGACAGTGGGGGTTTTTTACACTTCACAGGGTTTATCTGACTGTGGGTCATGATATACACAGTGTGTCAGTGAGTGTGTTAATATTAATCTGTGTTCTCTGTCAGTGTGTTAATATTCCTGAGGACAGTGGGGGTGTTTTACACTTCACAGGGTGTATCTGACTGTGAGTCATGATATACAGAGTGTGTCAGTGAGTGTGTTAATATTAATCTGTGTTCTCTGTCAGTGTGTTAATATTACTGAGGACAGTGGGGGTGTTTTACACTTCACAGGGTGTATCTGACTGTGGGTCATGATGTACACAGTGTGTCAGTGAGTGTGTTAATATTAATCTGTGTTCTCTGTCAGTGTGTTAATATTACTGAGGACAGTGGGGGTGTTTTACACTTCACAGGGTGTATCTGACTGTGGGTCATGATGTACACAGTGTGTCAGTGAGTGTGTTAATATTAATCTGTGTTCTCTGTCAGTGTGTTAATATTACTGAGGACAGTGGGGGTGTTTTACACTTCACAGGGTGTATCTGACTGTGGGTCACGATGGACACAGTGTGTCAGTGAGTGTGTTAATATTAATCTGTGTACTCTGTCAGTGTGTTAATATTCCTGAGGACAGTGGGGGTGTTTTACACTTCACAGGGTGTATCTGACTGTGGGTCATGATGTACACAGTGTGTCAGTGAGTGTGTTAATATTAATCTGTGTTCTCTGTCAGTGTGTTAATATTCCTGAGGACAGTGGGGGTGTTTTACACTTCACAGGGTGTATCTGACTGTGGGTCATGATATACACAGTGTGTCAGTGAGTGTGTTAATATTAATCTGTGTTCTCTGTCAGTGTGTTAATATTACTGAGGACAGTGGGGGTGTTTTACACTTCACAGGGTGTATCTGACTGTGGGTCATGATGTACACAGTGTGTCAGTGAGTGTGTTAATATTAATCTGTGTTCTCTGTCAGTGTGTTAATATTCCTGAGGACAGTGGGGGTGTTTTACACTTCACAGGGTGTATCTGACTGTGGGTCATGATATACACAGTGTGTCAGTGAGTGTGTTAATATTAATCTGTGTTCTCTGTCTGTGTGTTAATATTACTGAGGACAGTGGGGGTGTTTTACACTTCTCAGGGTGTATCTGACTGTGGGTCATGATGTACACAGTGTGTCAGTGAGTGTGTTAATATTAATCTGTGTTCTCTGTCAGTGTGTTAATATTACTGAGGACAGTGGGGATGTTTTACACTTCACAGGGTGTATCTGACTGTGGGTCATGATATACACAGTGTGTCAGTGAGTGTGTTAATATTAATCTGTGTTCTCTGTCAGTGTGTTAATATTCCTGAGGACAGTGGGGGTGTTTTACACTTCACAGGGTGTATCTGACTGTGGGTCATGATGTACACAGTGTGTCAGTGAGTGTGTTAATATTAATCTGTGTTCTCTGTCAGTGTGTTAATATTACTGAGGACAGTGGGGATGTTTTACACTTCACAGGGTGTATCTGACTGTGGGTCATGATATACACAGTGTGTCAGTGAGTGTGTTAATATTAATCTGTGTTCTCTGTCAGTGTGTTAATATTCCTGAGGACAGTGGTGGTGTTTTACACTTCACAGGGTTTATCTGACTGTGGGTCATGATATACACAGTTTGTCAGTGAGTGTGTTAATATTAATGTGTTCTCTGTCAGTGTGTTAATATTGCTGAGGACAGTGGGGGTGTTTTACACTTCACCGGGTGTATCTGACTGTGGGTCATGATATACACAGTGTGTCAGTGAGTGTGTTAATATTAATCTGTGTTCTCTGTCAGTGTGTTAATATTCCTGAGGACAGTGGGGGTGTTTTACACTTCACAGGGTGTATCTGACTCTGGGTCATGATGTACACAGTGTGTGAGTGAGTGTGTTAATATTAATCTGTGTTCTCTGTCAGTGTGTTAATATTACTGAGGACAGTGGGGGTGTTTTACTCTTCACAGGGTGTATCTGACTGTGGGTCATGATGTACACAGTGTGTCAGTGAGTGTGTTAATATTAATCTGTGTTCTCTCTCAGTGTGGTAATATTACTGAGGACAGTGGGGGTGTTTTACACTTCACAGGGTGTATCTGACTGTGGGTCATGATATACACAGTGTGTCAGTGAGTGTGTTAATATTAATCTGTGTTCTCTGTCAGTGTGTTAATATTCCTGAGGACAGTGGGGGTGTTTTACACTTCACAGGGTGTATCTGACTGTGGGTCATGATGTACACAGTGTGTCAGTGAGTGTGTTAATATTAATCTGTGTTCTCTGTCAGTGTGTTAATATTCCTGAGGACAGTGGGGGTGTTTTACACTTCACAGGGTGTATCTGACTGTGGGTCATGATATACACAGTGTGTCAGTGAGTGCGTTAATATTAATCTGTGTTCTCTGTCAGTGTGTTAATATTACTGAGGACAGTGGGGGTGTTTTACACTTCACAGGGTGTATCTGACTCTGGGTCATGATATACACAGTGTGTCAGTGAGTGTGTTAATATTAATCTGTGTTCTCTGTCAGTGTGTTAATATTCCTGAGGACAGTGGGGGTGTTTTACACTTCACAGGGTGTATCTGACTCTGGGTCATGATATACACAGTGTGTCAGTGAGTGTGTTAATATTAATCTGTGTTCTCTGTCAGTGTGTTAATAATGCTGAGGACATTGGGAGTGCTTTGCACTTCACAGGGTGTATCTGACTGTGGGTCATGATATACACAGTGTGTCAGTGAGTGTGTTAATATTAATCTGTGTTCTCTGTCAGTGTGTTAATATTGCTGAGGACAGTGGGAGTGCTTTACACTTCACAGGGTGTATCTGACTGTGGGTCATGATATACACAGTGTGTCAGTGAGTGTGTTAATATTAATCTGTGTTCTCTGTCAGTGTGTTAATATTACTGAGGACAGTGGGGGTGTTTTACACTTCACAGGGTGTATCTGACTCTGGGTCATGATATACACAGTGTGTCAGTGAGTGTGTTAATATTAATCTGTGTTCTCTGTCAGTGTGTTAATATTGCTGAGGACAGTGGGGGTGTTTTACACTTCACAGGGTGTATCTGACTGTGGGTCATGATATACACAGTGTGTCAGTGAGTGTGTTAATATTAATCTGTGTTCTCTGTCAGTGTGTTAATATTACTGAGGACAGTGGGAATGTTTTACACTTCACCGGGTGTATCTGACTGTGGGTCATGATATACACAGTGTGTCAGTGAGTGTGTTAATATTAATCTGTGTACTCTGTCAGTGTGTTAATATTACTGAGGACAGTGGGGGTGTTTTACACTTCACAGGGTTTATCTGACTGTGGGTCAAGATATACACAGTGTGTCAGTGAGTGTGTTAATATTAATCTGTGTTCTCTGTCAGTGTGTTAATATTCCTGAAGACAGTGGGGGTGTTTTACACTTCACAGGGTGTATCTGACTGTGGGTCATGATATACACAGTGTGTCAGTGAGTGTGTTAATATTAATCTGTGTTCTCTGTCAGTGTGTTAATATTGCTGAGGACAGTGGGAGTGCTTTACACTTCACAGGGTGTATCTGACTGTGGGTCATGATATACACAGTGTGTCAGTGAGTGTGTTAATATTAATCTGTGTTCTCTGTCAGTGTGTTAATATTACTGAGGACCGTGGGGGTGTTTTACACTTCACAGGGTGTATCTGACTCTGGGTCATGATATACACAGTGTGTCAGTGAGTGTGTTAATATTAATCTGTGTTCTCTGTCAGTGTGTTAATATTGCTGAGGACAGTGGGGGTGTTTTACACTTCACAGGGTGTATCTGACTGTGGGTCATGATATACACAGTGTGTCAGTGAGTGTGTTAATATTAATCTGTGTTCTCTGTCAGTGTGTTAATATTACTGAGGACAGTGGGGGTGTTTTACACTTCACAGGGTGTATCTGACTGTGGGTCATGATTTACACAGTGTGTCAGTGAGTGTGTTAATATTAATCTGTGTTCTCTGTCAGTGTGTTAATATTACTGAGGACAGTGGGGGTGTTTTACACTTCACAGGGTTTATCTGACTGTGGGTCATGATATACACAGTGTGTCAGTGAGTGTGTTAATATTAATCTGTGTTGTCTGTCAGTGTGTTAATATTACTGAGGACAGTGGGGGTGTTTTACACTTTACAGGGTGTATCTGACTGTGGGTCATGATATACACAGTGTGTCAGTGAGTGTGTTAATATTAATCTGTGTTCTCTGTCAGTGTGTTAATATTACTGAGGACAGTGGGGGTGTTTTACACTTCACAGGGTGTATCTGACTGTGGGTCATGATATACACAGTGTGTCAGTGAGTGTGTTAATATTAATCTGTGTTCTCTGTCAGTGTGTTAATATTACTGAGGACAGTGGGGGTGTTTTACACTTCACAGGGTGTATCTGACTGTGGGTCATGATATACACAGTGTGTCAGTGAGTGTGTTAATATTAATCTGTGTTCTCTGTCAGTGTGTTAATATTACTGAGGACCGTGGGGGTGTTTTACACTTCACAGGGTGTATCTGACTCTGGGTCATGATATACACAGTGTGTCAGTGAGTGTGTTAATATTAATCTGTGTTCTCTGTCAGTGTGTTAATATTGCTGAGGACAGTGGGGGTGTTTTACACTTCACAGGGTGTATCTGACTGTGGGTCATGATATACACAGTGTGTCAGTGAGTGTGTTAATATTAATCTGTGTTCTCTGTCAGTGTGTTAATATTACTGAGGACAGTGGGGGTGTTTTACACTTCACAGGGTGTATCTGACTGTGGGTCATGATTTACACAGTGTGTCAGTGAGTGTGTTAATATTAATCTGTGTTCTCTGTCAGTGTGTTAATATTACTGAGGACAGTGGGGGTGTTTTACACTTCACAGGGTTTATCTGACTGTGGGTCATGATATACACAGTGTGTCAGTGAGTGTGTTAATATTAATCTGTGTTCTCTGTCAGTGTGTTAATATTACTGAGGACAGTGGGGGTGTTTTACACTTCACAGGGTGTATCTGACTGTGGGTCATGATATACACAGTGTGTCAGTGAGTGTGTTAATATTAATCTGTGTTCTCTGTCAGTGTGTTAATATTACTGAGGACAGTGGGGGTGTTTTACACTTCACAGGGTGTATCTGACTGTGGGTCATGATATACACAGTGTGTCAGTGAGTGTGTTAATATTAATCTGTGTTCTCTGTCAGTGTGTTAATATTACTGAGGACAGTGGGGGTGTTTTACACTTCACAGGGTGTATCTGACTGTGGGTCATGATATACACAGTGTGTCAGTGAGTGTGTTAATATTAATCTGTGTTCTCTGTCAGTGTGTTAATATTACTGAGGACAGTGGGGGTGTTTTACACTTCACAGGGTGTATCTGGCTGTGGGTCATGATATACACAGTGTGTCAGTGAGTGTGTTAATATTAATCTGTGTTCTCTGTCAGTGTGTTAATATTCCTGAGGACAGTGGGGGTGTTTTACACTTCACAGGGTGTATCTGGCTGTGGGTCATGATATACACAGTGTGTTAGTGAGTGTGTTAATATTAATCTGTGTTCTCTGTCAGTGTGTTAATATTACTGAGGACAGTGGGGGTGTTTTACACTTCACAGGGTGTATCTGACTGTGGGTCATGATATACACAGTGTGTCAGTGAGTGTGTTAATATTAATCTGTGTTCTCTGTCAGTGTGTTAATATTACTGAGGACAGTGGGGGTGTTTTACACTTCACAGGGTGTATCTGACTGTGGGTCATGATATACACAGTGTGTCAGTGAGTGTGTTAATATTAATCTGTGTTCTCTTTCAGAGTGTTAATATTACTGAGGACAGTGGGGGTGTTTTACACTTCACAGGGTGTATCTGACTGTGGGTCATGATGTACACAGTGTGTCAGTGAGTGTGTTAATATTAATCTGTGTTCTCTGTCAGTGTGTTAATATTACTGAGGACAGTGGGGGTGTTTTACACTTCAGAGGGTGTATCTGACTGTGGGTCATGATATACACAGTGTGTCAGTGAGTGTGTTAATATTAATCTGTGTTCTCTGTCAGTGTGTTAATATTACTGAGGACAGTGGGGGTGTTTTACACTTCACAGGGTGTATCTGACTGTGGGTCACGATGGACACAGTGTGTCAGTGAGTGTGTTAATATTAATCTGAGTACTCTGTCAGTGTGTTAATATTCCTGAGGACAGTGGGGGTGTTTTACACTTCACAGGGTGTATCTGAGTGTGGGCCATGATGTACACAGTGTGTCAGTGAGTGTGTTAATATTAATCTGTGTTCTCTGTCAGTGTGTTAATATTACTGAGGACAGTGGGGATGTTTTACACTTCACAGGGTGTATCTGACTGTGGGTCATGATATACACAGTGTGTCAGTGAGTGTGTTAATATTAATCTGTGTTCTCTGTCAGTGTGTTAATATTCCTGAGGACAGTGGGGGTGTTTTACACTTCACAGGGTGTATCTGACTGTGGGTCATGATATACACAGTGTGTCAGTGAGTGTGTTAATATTAAACTGTGTTCTCTGTCAGTGTGTTAATATTCCTGAGGACAGTGGTGGTGTTTTACACTTCACAGGGTTTATCTGACTGTGGGTCATGATATACACAGTGTGTCAATGAGTGTGTTAATATTAATCTGTGTTCTCTGTCAGTGTGTTAATATTGCTGAGGACAGTGGGGGTGTTTTACACATCACCGGGTGTATCTGACTGTGGGTCATGATATACACAGTGTGTCAGTGAGTGTGTTAATATTAATCTGTGTTCTCTCTCAGTGTGTTAATATTCCTGAGGACAGTGGGGGTGTTTTACACTTCACAGGGTGTATCTGACTCTGGGTCATGATGTACACAGTGTGTCAGTGAGTGTGTTAATATTAATCTGTGTTCTCTGTCAGTGTGTTAATATTACTGAGGACAGTGGTGGTGTTTTACACTTCACAGGGTGTATCTGACTGTGGGTCATGATGTACACAGTGTGTCAGTGAGTGTGTTAATATTAATCTGTGTTCTCTGTCAGTGTGTTAATATTACTGAGGACAGTGGGGGTGTTTTACACTTCACAGGGTGTATCTGACTGTGGGTCATGATATACACAGTGTGTCAGTGAGTGTGTTAATATTAATCTGTGTTCTCTGTCAGTGTGTTAATATTCCTTAGGACAGTGGGGGTGTTTTACACTTCACAGGGAGTATCTGACTGTGGGTCATGATATACACAGTGTGTCAGTGAGTGTGTTAATATTAATCTGTGTTCTCTGTCAGTGTGTTAATATTCCTGAGGACAGTGGGGGTGTTTTACACTTCACAGGGTGTATCTGACTGTGGGTCATGATGTACACAGTGTGTCAGTGAGTGTGTTAATATTAATCTGTGTTCTCTGTCAGTGTGTTAATATTCCTGAGGACAGTGGGGGTGTTTTACACTTCACAGGGTGTATCTGACTGTGGGTCATGATATACACAGTGTGTCAGTGAGTGTGTTAATATTAATCTGTGTTCTCTGTCAGTGTGTTAATATTACTGAGGACAGTGGGGGTGTTTTACACTTCACAGGGTGTATCTGACTCTGGGTCATGATATACACAGTGTGTCAGTGAGTGTGTTAATATTAATCTGTGTTCTCTATCATTGTGTTAATATTACTGAGGACAGTGGGGGTGTTTTACACTTCACAGGGTGTATCTGACTGTGGGTCATGATATACACAGTGTGTCAGTGAGTGTGTTAATATTAATCTGTGTTCTCTGTCAGTGTGTTAATATTACTGAGGACAGTGGGGGTGTTTTACACTTCACAGGGTGTATCTGAGTGTAGGTCATGATATACACAGTGTGTCAGTGAGAGTGTTAATATTAATCTGTGTACTCTGTCAGTGTGTTAATATTCCTGAGGACAGTGGGGGTGTTTTACACTTCACAGGGTGTATCTGACAGTGGGTCATGATATACACAGTGTGTCAGTGAGTGTGTTAATATTAATCTGTGTTCTCTGTCAGTGTGTTAATATTCCTGAGGACAGTGGGGGTGTTTTACACTTCACGGGGTGTATCAGACTGTGGGTCATGATATACACAGTGTGTCAGTGAGTGTGTTAATATTAATCTGTGTTCTCTATCATTGTGTTAATATTACTGAGGACAGTGGGGGTGTTTTACACTTCACAGGGTGTATCTGACTGTGGGTCATGATATACACAGTGTGTCAGTGAGTGTGTTAATATTAATCTGTGTTCTCTGTCAGTGTGTTAATATTACTGAGGACAGTGGGGATGTTTTACACTTCACACGGTTTATCTGACTGTGGGTCATGATATACACAGTGTGTCAGTGAGTGTGTTAATATTAATCTGTGTTCTCTGTCAGTGTGTTAATATTCCTGAGGACACTGGGGGTGTTTTACACTTCACAGGGTGTATCTGACTGTGGGTCATGATGTACACAGTGTGTCAGTGAGTGTGTTAATATTAATCTGTGTTCTCTGTCAGTGTGTTAATATGCCTGAGGACAGTGGGGGTGATTTACACTTCACAGGGTGTATCTGACTGTGGGTCATGATGTACACAGTGTGTCAGTGAGTGTGTTAATATTAATCTGTGTTCTCTGTCAGTGTGTTAATATTACTGAGGACAGTGGGGATGTTTTACACTTCACAGGGTGTATCTGACTGTGGGTCATGATATACACAGTGTGTCAGTGAGTGTGTTAATATTAATCTGTGTTCTCTGTCAGTGTGTTAATATTCCTGAGGACAGTGGGGGTGTTTTACACTTCACAGGGTGTATCTGACTCTGGGTCATGATGTACACAGTGTGTCAGTGAGTGTGTTAATATTAATCTGTGTTCTCTGTCAGTGTGTTAATATTACTGAGGACAGTGGGGGTGTTTTACACTTCACAGGGTGTATCTGACTGTGGGTCATGATGTACACAGTGTGTCAGTGAGTGTGTTAATATTAATCTGTGTTCTCTGTCAGTGTGTTAATATTACTGAGGACAGTGGGGGTGTTTTACACTTCACAGGGTGTATCTGACTGTGGGTCATGATATACACAGTGTGTCAGTGAGTGTGTTAATATTAATCTGTGTTCTCTGTCAGTGTGTTAATATTCCTTAGGACAGTGGGGGTGTTTTACACTTCACAGGGAGTATCTGACTGTGGGTCATGATATACACAGTGTGTCAGTGAGTGTGTTAATATTAATCTGTGTTCTCTGTCAGTGTGTTAATATTCCTGAGGACAGTGGGGGTGTTTTACACTTCACAGGGTGTATCTGACTGTGGGTCATGATGTACACAGTGTGTCAGTGAGTGTGTTAATATTAATCTGTGTTCTCTGTCAGTGTGTTAATATTCCTGAGGACAGTGGGGGTGTTTTACACTTCACAGGGTGTATCTGACTGTGGGTCATGATATACACAGTGTGTCAGTGAGTGTGTTAATATTAATCTGTGTTCTCTGTCAGTGTGTTAATATTACTGAGGACAGTGGGGGTGTTTTACACTTCACAGGGTGTATCTGACTCTGGGTCATGATATACACAGTGTGTCAGTGAGTGTGTTAATATTAATCTGTGTTCTCTATCATTGTGTTAATATTCCTGAGGACAGTGGGGGTGTTTTACACTTCACAGGGTGTATCTGACTGTGGGTCATGATATACACAGTGTGTCAGTGAGTGTGTTAATATTAATCTGTGTTCTCTGTCAGTGTGTTAATATTACTGAGGACAGTGGGGGTGTTTTACACTTCACAGGGTGTATCTGAGTGTGGGTCATGATATACACAGTGTGTCAGTGAGAGTGTTAATATTAATCTGTGTACTCTGTCAGTGTGTTAATATTCCTGAGGACAGTGGGGGTGTTTTACACTTCACAGGGTGTATCTGACAGTGGGTCATGATATACACAGTGTGTCAGTGAGTGTGTTAATATTAATCTGTGTTCTCTGTCAGTGTGTTAATATTCCTGAGGACAGTGGGGGTGTTTTACACTTCACGGGGTGTATCTGACTGTGGGTCATGATATACACAGTGTGTCAGTGAGTGTGTTAATATTAATCTGTGTTCTCTATCATTGTGTTAATATTACTGAGGACAGTGGGGGTGTTTTACACTTCACAGGGTGTATCTGACTGTGGGTCATGATATACACAGTGTGTCAGTGAGTGTGTTAATATTAATCTGTGTTCTCTGTCAGTGTGTTAATATTACTGAGGACAGTGGGGATGTTTTACACTTCACACGGTTTATCTGACTGTGGGTCATGATATACACAGTGTGTCAGTGAGTGTGTTAATATTAATCTGTGTTCTCTGTCAGTGTGTTAATATGCCTGAGGACAGTGGGGGTGATTTACACTTCACAGGGTGTATCTGACTGTGGGTCATGATGTACACAGTGTGTCAGTGAGTGTGTTAATATTAATCTGTGTTCTCTGTCAGTGTGTTAATATTACTGAGGACAGTGGGGTGTTTTACACTTCACAGGGTGTACCTGACTGTGGGTCATGATATACACAGTGTGTCAGTGAGTGTGTTAATATTAATCTGTGTTCTCTGTCAGTGTGTTAATATTCCTGAGGACAGTGGGGGTGTTTTACACTTCACAGGGTTTATCTGACTGTGGGTCATGATATACACAGTGTGTCAGTGAGTGTGTTAATATTAATCTGTGTTCTCTGTCAGTGTGTTAATATTACTGAGGACAGTGGGGGTGTTTTACACTTCACAGGGTGTATCTGACTGTGGGTCATGATATACACAGTGTGTCAGTGAGTGTGTTAATATTAATCTGTGTACTCTGTCAGTGTGTTAATATCACTGAGGACAGTGGGGGTGTTTTACACTTCACAGGGTTTATCTGACTGCGGGTCATGATATACACAGTGTGTCAGTGAGTGTGTTAATATTAATCTGTGTTCTCTGTCAGTGTGTTAATATTCCTGAGGACAGTGGGGGTGTTTTACACTTCACAGGGTGTATCTGACTGTGGGTCATGATATACACAGTGTGTCAGTGAGTGTGTTAATATTAATCTGTGTTCTCTGTCAGTGTGTTAATATTACTGAGGACAGTGGTGGTGTTTTACACTTCACAGGGTGTATCTGGCTGTGGGTCATGATATACACAGTGTGTCAGTGAGTGTGTTAATATTAATCTGTGTTCTCTGTCAGTGTGTTAATATTCCTGAGGACAGTGGGGGTGTTTTACACTTCACCGGGTGTATCTGACTGTGGGTCATGATATACACAGTGTGTCAGTGAGTGTGTTAATATTAATCTGTGTTCTCTGTCAGTGTGTTAATATTCCTGAGGACAGTGGGGGTGTTTTACACTTCACAGGGTGTATCTGACTGTGGGTCATGATATACACAGTGTGTCAGTGAGTGTGTTAATATTAATCTGTGTTCTCTGTCAGTGTGTTAATATTACTGAGGACAGTGGTGGTGTTTTACACTTCACAGGGTGTATCTGGCTGTGGGTCATGATATACACAGTGTGTCAGTGAGTGTGTTAATATTAATCTGTGTTCTCTGTCAGTGTGTTAATATTCCTGAGGACAGTGGGGGTGTTTTACACTTCACCGGGTGTATCTGACTGTGGGTCATGATATACACAGTGTGTCAGTGAGTGTGTTAATATTAATCTGTGTTCTCTGTCAGTGTGTTAATATTCCTGAGGACAGTGGGGGTGTTTTACACTTCACAGGGTGTATCTGACTCTGGGTCATGATGTACACAGTGTGTCAGTGAGTGTGTTAATATTAATCTGTGTTCTCTGTCAGTGTGTTAATATTACTGAGGACAGTGGGGGTGTTTTACACTTCACAGGGTGTATCTGACTGTGGGTCATGATGTACACAGTGTGTCAGTGAGTGTGTTAATATTAATCTGTGTTCTCTGTCAGTGTGTTAATATTACTGAGGACAGTGGGGGTGTTTTACACTTCACAGGGTGTATCTGACTGTGGGTCATGATATACACAGTGTGTCAGTGAGTGTGTTAATATTAATCTGTGTTCTCTGTCAGTGTGTTAATGTTCCTGAGGACAGTGGGGGTGTTTTACACTTCACAGGGAGTATCTGACTGTGGGTCATGATATACACAGTGTGTCAGTGAGTGTGTTAATATTAATCTGTGTTCTCTGTCAGTGTGTTAATATTCCTGAGGACAGTGGGGGTGTTTTACACTTCACAGGGTGTATCTGACTGTGGGTCATGATGTACACAGTGTGTCAGTGAGTGTGTTAATATTAATCTGTGTTCTCTGTCAGTGTGTTAATATTCCTGAGGACAGTGGGGGTGTTTTACACTTCACAGGGTGTATCTGACTGTGGGTCATGATATACACAGTGTGTCAGTGAGTGTGTTAATATTAATCTGTGTTCTCTGTCAGTGTGTTAATATTACTGAGGACAGTGGGGGTGTTTTACACTTCACAGGGTGTATCTGACTCTGGGTCATGATATACACAGTGTGTCAGTGAGTGTGTTAATATTAATCTGTGTTCTCTATCATTGTGTTAATATTACTGAGGACAGTGGGGGTGCTTTACACTTCACAGGGTGTATCTCACTGTGGGTCATGATATACACAGTGTGTCAGTGAGTGTGTTAATATTAATCTGTGTTCTCTGTCAGTGTGTTAATATTACTGAGGACAGTGGGGGTGTTTTACACTTCATAGGGTGTATCTGAGTGTGGGTCATGATATACACAGTGTGTCAGTGAGAGTGTTAATATTAATCTGTGTACTCTGTCAGTGTGTTAATATTCCTGAGGACAGTGGGGGTGTTTTACACTTCACAGGGTGTATCTGGCTGTGGGTCATGATGTACACAGTGTGTCAGTGAGTGTGTTAATATTAATCTGTGTTCTCTGTCAGTGTGTTAATATTCCTGAGGACAGTGGGGGTGTTTTACACTTCACGGGGTGTATCTGACTGTGGGTCATGATATACACAGTGTGTCAGTGAGTGTGTTAATATTAATCTGTGTTCTCTATCATTGTGTTAATATTACTGAGGACGGTGGGGGTGGTTTACACTTCACAGGGTGTATCTGACTGTGGGTCATGATATACACAGTGTGTCAGTGAGTGTGTTAATATTAATCTGTGTTCTCTGTCAGTGTGTTAATATTACTGAGGACAGTGGGGATGTTTTACACTTCACACGGTTTATCTGACTGTGGGTCATGATATACACAGTGTGTCAGTGAGTGTGTTAATATTAATCTGTGTTCTCTGTCAGTGTGTTAATATTCCTGAGGACACTGGGGGTGTTTTACACTTCACAGGGTGTATCTGACTGTGGGTCATGATGTACACAGTGTGTCAGTGAGTGTGTTAATATTAATCTGTGTTCTCTGTCAGTGTGTTAATATGCCTGAGGACAGTGGGGGTGATTTACACTTCACAGGGTGTATCTGACTGTGGGTCATGATGTACACAGTGTGTCAGTGAGTGTGTTAATATTAATCTGTGTTCTCTGTCAGTGTGTTAATATTACTGAGGACAGTGGGGTGTTTTACACTTCACAGGGTGTACCTGACTGTGGGTCATGATATACACAGTGTGTCAGTGAGTGTGTTAATATTAATCTGTGTTCTCTGTCAGTGTGTTAATATTCCTGAGGACAGTGGGGGTGTTTTACACTTCACAGGGTTTATCTGACTGTGGGTCATGATATACACAGTGTGTCAGTGAGTGTGTTAATATTAATCTGTGTTCTCTGTCAGTGTGTTAATATTACTGTGGACAGTGGGGGTGTTTTACACTTCACAGGGTGTATCTGACTGTGGGTCATGATATACACAGTGTGTCAGTGAGTGTGTTAATATTAATCTGTGTACTCTGTCAGTGTGTTAATATTACTGAGGACAGTGGGGGTGTTTTACACTTCACAGGGTTTATCTGACTGTGGGTCATGATATACACAGTGTGTCAGTGAGTGTGTTAATATTAATCTGTGTTCTCTGTCAGCGTGTTAATATTCCTGAGGACAGTGGGGGTGTTTTACACTTCACAGGGTGTATCTGACTGTGGGTCATGATATACACAGTGTGTCAGTGAGTGTGTTAATATTAATCTGTGTTCTCTGTCAGTGTGTTAATATTACTGAGGACAGTGGGGGTGTTTTACACTTCACAGGGTGTATCTGGCTGTGGGTCATGATATACACAGTGTGTCAGTGAGTGTGTTAATATTAATCTGTGTTCTCTGTCAGTGTGTTAATATTCCTGAGGACAGTGGGGGTGTTTTACACTTCACAGGGTGTATCTGGCTGTGGGTCATGATATACACAGTGTGTCAGTGAGTGTGTTAATATTAATCTGTTTTCTCTGTCAGTGTGTTAATATTACTGAGGACAGTGGGGGTGTTTTACACTTCACAGGGTGTATCTGACTGTGGGTCATGATATACACAGTGTGTCAGTGAGTGTGTTAATATTAATCTGTGTTCTCTGTCAGTGTGTTAATATTACTGAGGACAGTGGGGGTGTTTTACACTTCACAGGGTGTATCTGACTGTGAGTCATGATATACACAGTGTGTCAGTGAGTGTGTTAATATTAATCTGTGTTCTCTGCCAGTGTGTTAATATTACTGAGGACAGTGGGGGTGTTTTACACTTCACAGGGTGTATCTGACTGTGGGTCATGATGTACACAGTGTGTCAGTGAGTGTGTTAATATTAATCTGTGTTCTCTGTCAGTGTGTTAATATTACTGAGGACAGTGGGGGTGTTTTACACTTCAGAGGGTGTATCTGACTGTGGGTCATGATATACACAGTGTGTCAGTGAGTGTGTTAATATTAATCTGTGTTCTCTGTCAGTGTGTTAATATTACTGAGGACAGTGGGGGTGTTTTACACTTCACAGGGTGTATCTGACTGTGGGTCACGATGGACACAGTGTGTCAGTGAGTGTGTTAATATTAATCTGAGTACTCTGTCAGTGTGTTAATATTCCTGAGGACAGTGGGGGTGTTTTACACTTCACAGGGTGTATCTGAGTGTGGGTCATGATGTACACAGTGTGTCAGTGAGTGTGTTAACATTAATCTGTGTTCTCTGTCAGTGTGTTAATATTACTGAGGACAGTGGGGATGTTTTACACTTCACAGGGTGTATCTGACTGTGGGTCATGATATACACAGTGTGTCAGTGAGTGTGTTAATATTAATCTGTGTTCTCTGTCAGTGTGTTAATATTCCTGAGGACAGTGGGGGTGTTTTACACTTCACAGGGTGTATCTGACTGTGGGTCATGATATACACAGTGTGTCAGTGAGTGTGTTAATATTAATCTGTGTTCTCTGTCAGTGTGTTAATATTCCTGAGGACAGTGGTGGTGTTTTACACTTCACAGGGTTTATCTGACTGTGGGTCATGATATACACAGTGTGTCAATGAGTGTGTTAATATTAATCTGTGTTCTCTGTCAGTGTGTTAATATTGCTGAGGACAGTGGGGGTGTTTTACACTTCACCGGGTGTATCTGACTGTGGGTCATGATATACACAGTGTGTCAGTGAGTGTGTTAATATTAATCTGTGTTCTCTGTCAGTGTGTTAATATTCCTGAGGACAGTGGGGGTGTTTTACACTTCACAGGGTGTATCTGACTCTGGGTCATGATGTACACAGTGTGTCAGTGAGTGTGTTAATATTAATCTGTGTTCTCTGTCAGTGTGTTAATATTACTGAGGACAGTGGGGGTGTTTTACACTTCACAGGGTGTATCTGACTGTGGGTCATGATGTACACAGTGTGTCAGTGAGTGTGTTAATATTAATCTGTGTTCTCTGTCAGTGTGTTAATATTACTGAGGACAGTGGGGGTGTTTTACACTTCACAGGGTGTATCTGACTGTGGGTCATGATATACACAGTGTGTCAGTGAGTGTGTTAATATTAATCTGTGTTCTCTGTCAGTGTGTTAATATTCCTGAGGACAGTGGGGGTGTTTTACACTTCACAGGGAGTATCTGACTGTGGGTCATGATATACACAGTGTGTCAGTGAGTGTGTTAATATTAATCTGTGTTCTCTGTCAGTGTGTTAATATTCCTGAGGACAGTGGGGGTGTTTTACACTTCACAGGGTGTATCTGACTGTGGGTCATGATGTACACAGTGTGTCAGTGAGTGTGTTAATATTAATCTGTGTTCTCTGTCAGTGTGTTAATATTCCTGAGGACAGTGGTGGTGTTTTACACTTCACAGGGTGTATCTGACTGTGGGTCATGATATACACAGTGTGTCAGTGAGTGTGTTAATATTAATCTGTGTTCTCTGTCAGTGTGTTAATATTACTGAGGACAGTGGGGGTGTTTTACACTTCACAGGGTGTATCTGATTCTGGGTCATGATATACACAGTGTGTCAGTGAGTGTGTTAATATTAATCTGTGTTCTCTATCATTGTGTTAATATTACTGAGGACAGTGGGGGTGTTTTACACTTCACAGGGTGTATCTGACTGTGGGTCATGATATACACAGTGTGTCAGTGAGTGTGTTAATATTAATCTGTGTTCTCTGTCAGTGTGTTAATATTACTGAGGACAGTGGGGGTGTTTTACACTTCACAGGGTGTATCTGACTCTGGGTCATGATATACACAGTGTGTCAGTGAGAGTGTTAATATTAATCTGTGTACTCTGTCAGTGTGTTAATATTCCTGAGGACAGTGGGGGTGTTTTACACTTCACAGGGTGTATCTGACAGTGGGTCATGATATACACAGTGTGTCAGTGAGTGTGTTAATATTAATCTGTGTTCTCTGTCAGTGTGTTAATATTCCTGAGGACAGTGGGGGTGTTTTACACTTCACAGGGTGTATCTGACTGTGGGTCATGATATACACAGTGTGTCAGTGAGTGTGTTAATATTAATCTGTGTTCTCTATCATTGTGTTAATATTACTGAGGACAGTGGGGGTGTTTTACACTTCACAGGGTGTATCTGACTGTGGGTCATGATATACACAGTGTGTCAGTGAGTGTGTTAATATTAATCTGTGTTCTCTGTCAGTGTGTTAATATTACTGAGGACAGTGGGGATGTTTTACACTTCATACGGTTTATCTGACTGTGGGTCATGATATACACAGTGTGTCAGTGAGTGTGTTAATATTAATCTGTGTTCTCTGTCAGTGTGTTAATATTCCTGAGGACAGTGGGGGTGTTTTACACTTCACAGGGAGTATCTGACTGTGGGTCATGATATACACAGTGTGTCAGTGAGTGTGTTAATATTAATCTGTGTTCTCTGTCAGTGTGTTAATATTCCTGAGGACAGTGGGGGTGTTTTACACTTCACAGGGTGTATCTGACTGTGGGTCATGATGTACACAGTGTGTCAGTGAGTGTGTTAATATTAATCTGTGTTCTCTGTCAGTGTGTTAATATTCCTGAGGACAGTGGGGGTGTTTTACACTTCACAGGGTGTATCTGACTGTGGGTCATGATATACACAGTGTGTCAGTGAGTGTGTTAATATTAATCTGTGTTCTCTGTCAGTGTGTTAATATTACTGAGGACAGTGGGGGTGTTTTACACTTCACAGGGTGTATCTGACTCTGGGTCATGATATACACAGTGTGTCAGTGAGTGTGTTAATATTAATCTGTGTTCTCTATCATTGTGTTAATATTACTGAGGACAGTGGGGGTGCTTTACACTTCACAGGGTGTATCTCACTGTGGGTCATGATATACACAGTGTGTCAGTGAGTGTGTTAATATTAATCTGTGTTCTCTGTCAGTGTGTTAATATTACTGAGGACAGTGGGGGTGTTTTACACTTCACAGGGTGTATCTGAGTGTGGGTCATGATATACACAGTGTGTCAGTGAGAGTGTTAATATTAATCTGTGTACTCTGTCAGTGTGTTAATATTCCTGAGGACAGTGGGGGTGTTTTACACTTCACAGGGTGTATCTGACTGTGGGTCATGATATACACAGTGTGTCAGTGAGTGTGTTAATATTAATCTGTGTTCTCTGTCAGTGTGCTAATATTACTGAGGACAGTGGGGATGTTTTACACTTCACACGGTTTATCTGACTGTGGGTCATGATATACACAGTGTGTCAGTGAGTGTGTTAATATTAATCTGTGTTCTCTGTCAGTGTGTTAATATTCCTGAGGACACTGGGGGTGTTTTACACTTCACAGGGTGTATCTGACTGTGGGTCATGATGTACACAGTGTGTCAGTGAGTGTGTTAATATTAATCTGTGTTCTCTGTCAGTGTGTTAATATGCCTGAGGACAGTGGGGGTGATTTACACTTCACAGGGTGTATCTGACTGTGGGTCATGATGCACACAGTGTGTCAGTGAGTGTGTTAATATTAATCTGTGTTCTCTGTCAGTGTGTTAATATTACTGAGGACAGTGGGGTGTTTTACACTTCACAGGGTGTACCTGACTGTGGGTCATGATATACACAGTGTGTCAGTGAGTGTGTTAATATTAATCTGTGTTCTCTGTCAGTGTGTTAATATTCCTGAGGACAGTGGGGGTGTTTTACACTTCACAGGGTTTATCTGACTGTGGGTCATGATATACACAGTGTGTCAGTGAGTGTGTTAATATTAATCTGTGTTCTCTGTCAGTGTGTTAATATTACTGTGGACAGTGGGGGTGTTTTACACTTCACAGGGTGTATCTGACTGTGGGTCATGATATACACAGTGTGTCAGTGAGTGTGTTAATATTAATCTGTGTACTCTGTCAGTGTGTTAATATTACTGAGGACAGTGGGGGTGTTTTACACTTCACAGGGTTTATCTGACTGTGGGTCATGATATACACAGTGTGTCAGTGAGTGTGTTAATATTAATCTGTGTTCTCTGTCAGCGTGTTAATATTCCTGAGGACAGTGGGGGTGTTTTACACTTCACAGGGTGTATCTGACTGTGGGTCATGATATACACAGTGTGTCAGTGAGTGTGTTAATATTAATCTGTGTTCTCTGTCAGTGTGTTAATATTACTGTGGACAGTGGGGGTGTTTTACACTTCACAGGGTGTATCTGGCTGTGGGTCATGATATACACAGTGTGTCAGTGAGTGTGTTAATATTAATCTGTGTTCTCTGTCAGTGTGTTAATATTCCTGAGGACAGTGGGGGTGTTTTACACTTCACAGGGTGTATCTGGCTGTGGGTCATGATATACACAGTGTGTCAGTGAGTGTGTTAATATTAATCTGTTTTCTCTGTCAGTGTGTTAATATTACTGAGGACAGTGGGGGTGTTTTACACTTCACAGGGTGTATCTGACTGTGGGTCATGATATACACAGTGTGTCAGTGAGTGTGTTAATATTAATCTGTGTTCTCTGTCAGTGTGTTAATATTACTGAGGACAGTGGGGGTGTTTTACACTTCACAGGGTGTATCTGACTGTGAGTCATGATATACACAGTGTGTCAGTGAGTGTGTTAATATTAATCTGTGTTCTCTGCCAGTGTGTTAATATTACTGAGGACAGTGGGGGTGTTTTACACTTCACAGGGTGTATCTGACTGTGGGTCATGATGTACACAGTGTGTCAGTGAGTGTGTTAATATTAATCTGTGTTCTCTGTCAGTGTGTTAATATTACTGAGGACAGTGGGGGTGTTTTACACTTCAGAGGGTGTATCTGACTGTGGGTCATGATATACACAGTGTGTCAGTGAGTGTGTTAATATTAATCTGTGTTCTCTGTCAGTGTGTTAATATTACTGAGGACAGTGGGGGTGTTTTACACTTCACAGGGTGTATCTGACTATGGGTCATGATATACACAGTGTGTCAGTGAGTGTGTTAATATTAATCTGTGTTCTCTGTCAGAGTGTTAATATTACTGAGGACAGTGGGGGTGTTTTACACTTCACAGGGTGTATCTGACTGTGGGTCACGATGGACACAGTGTGTCAGTGAGTGTGTTAATATTAATCTGTGTTCTCTGTCAGTGTGTTAATATTACTGAGGACAGTGGGGGTGTTTTACACTTCACAGGGTTTATCTAACTGTGGGTCATGATATACACAGTGTGTCAGTGAGTGTGTTAATATTAATCTGTGTTCTCTGTCAGTGTGTTAATATTACTGAGGACAGTGGGGGTGTTTTACACTTCACAGGGTGTATCTGACTGTGGGTCATGATGTACACAGTGTGTCAGTGAGAGTGTTAATATTAATCTGTGTTCTCTGTCAGTGTGTTAATATTACTGAGGACAGTGGGGGTGTTTTACACTTCACAGGGTTTATCTGACCGTGGGTCATGATATACACAGTGTGTCAGTGAGTGTGTTAATATTAATCTGTGTTCTCTGTCAGTGTGTTAATATTACTGAGGACAGTGGGGGTGTTTTACACTTCACAGGGTTTATCTGACTGTGGGTCATGATATACACAGTGTGTCAGTGAGTGTGTTAATATTAATCTGTGTTCTCTGTCAGTGTGTTAATATTACTGAGGACAGTGGGGGTGTTTTACACTTCACAGGGTGTATCTGAGTGTGGGTCATGATGTACACAGTGTGTCAGTGAGTGTGTTAATATTAATCTGTGTTCTCTGTCAGTGTGTTAATATTACTATGGACAGTGGGGATGTTTTACACTTCACAGGGTGTATCTGACTGTGGGTCATGATATACACAGTGTGTCAGTGAGTGTGTTAATATTAATCTGTGTTCTCTGTCAGTGTGTTAATATTCCTGAGGACAGTGGGGGTGTTTTACACTTCACAGGGTGTATCTGACTGTGGGTCATGATATACACAGTGTGTCAGTGAGTGTGTTAATATTAATCTGTGTTCTCTGTCAGTGTGTTAATATTCCTGAGGACAGTGGTGGTGTTTTACACTTCACAGGGAGTATCTGCCTGTGGGTCATGATATACACAGTGTGTCAGTGAGTGTGTTAATATTAATCTGTGTTCTCTGTCAGTGTGTTAATATTACTGAGGACAGTGGGGGTGTTTTACACTTCACAGGGAGTATCTGCCTGTGGGTCATGATATACACAGTGTGTCAGTGAGTGTGTTAATATTAATCTGTGTTCTCTGTCAGTGTGTTAATATTACTGAGGACAGTGGGGGTGTTTTACACTTCACAGGGTGTATCTGACTGTGGGTCATGATATACACAGTGTGTCAGTGAGTGTGTTAATATTAATCTGTGTTCTCTGTCAGTGTGTTAATATTCCTGAGGACAGTGGGGGTGTTTTACACTTCACAGGGAGTATCTGACTGTGGGTCATGATATACACAGTGTGTCAGTGAGTGTGTTAATATTAATCTGTGTTCTCTGTCAGTGTGTTAATATTCCTGAGGACAGTGGGGGTGTTTTACACTTCACAGGGTGTATCTGACTGTGGGTCATGATGTACACAGTGTGTCAGTGAGTGTGTTAATATTAATCTGTGTTCTCTGTCAGTGTGTTAATATTCCTGAGGACAGTGGGGGTGTTTTACACTTCACAGGGTGTATCTGACTGTGGGTCATGATATACACAGTGTGTCAGTGAGTGTGTTAATATTAATCTGTGTTCTCTGTCAGTGTGTTAATATTCCTGAGGACAGTGGGGGTGTTTTACACTTCACAGGGTGTATCTGACTGTGGGTCATGATATACACAGTGTGTCAGTGAGTGTGTTAATATTAATCTGTGTTCTCTATCATTGTGTTAATATTACTGAGGACAGTGGGGGTGTTTTACACTTCACAGGGTGTATCTGACTGTGGGTCATGATATACACAGTGTGTCAGTGAGTGTGTTAATATTAATCTGTGTTCTCTGTCAGTGTGTTAATATTACTGAGGACAGTGGGGGTGTTTTACACTTCACAGGGTGTATCTGAGTGTGGGTCATGATATACACAGGGTGTCAGTGAGAGTGTTAATATTAATCTGTGTACTCTGTCAGTGTGTTAATATTCCTGAGGACAGTGGGGGTGTTTTACACTTCACAGGGTGTATCTGACAGTGGGTCATGATATACACAGTGTGTCAGAGAGTGTGTTAATATTAATCTGTGTTCTCTGTCAGTGTGTTAATATTCCTGAGGACAGTGGGGGTGTTTTACACTTCACAGGGTGTATCTGACTATGGGTCATGATATACACAGTGTGTCAGTGAGTGTGTTAATATTAATCTGTGTTCTCTATCATTGTGTTAATATTACTGAGGACAGTGGGGGTGTTTTACACTTCACAGGGTGTATCTGACTGTGGGTCATGATATACACAGTGTGTCAGTGAGTGTGTTAATATTAATCTGTGTTCTCTGTCAGTGTGTTAATATTACTGAGGACAGTGGGGATGTTTTACACTTCATACGGTTTATCTGACTGTGGGTCATGATATACACAGTGTGTCAGTGAGTGTGTTAATATTAATCTGTGTTCTCTGTCAGTGTGTTAATATTCCTGAGGACACTGGGGGTGTTTTACACTTCACAGGGTGTATCTGACTGTGGGTCATGATATACACAGTGTGTCAGTGAGTGTGTTAATATTAATCTGTGTTCTCTGTCAGTGTGTTAATATTCCTGAGGACAGTGGGGGTGTTTTACACTTCACAGGGTTTATCTGACTGTGGGTCATGATATACACAGTGTGTCAGTGAGTGTGTTAATATTAATCTGTGTACTCTGTCAGTGTGTTAATATTACTGAGGACAGTGGGGGTGTTTTACACTTCACAGGGTTTATCTGACTGTGGGTCATGATATACACAGTGTGTCAGTGAGTGTGTTAATATTAATCTGTGTTCTCTGTCAGTGTGTTAATATTCCTGAGGACAGTGGGGGTGTTTTACACTTCACAGGGTGTATCTGACTGTGGGTCATGATATACAGAGTGTGTCAGTGAGTGTGTTAATATTAATCTGTGTTCTCTGTCAGTGTGTTAATATTCCTGAGGACAGTGGGGGTGTTTTGCACTTCACAGGGTGTATCTAACTGTGGGTCATGATATACACAGTGTGTCAGTGAGTGTGTTAATATTAATCTGTGTTCTCTGTCAGTGTGTTAATATTACTGAGGACAGTGGGGGTGTTTTACACTTCACAGGGTGTATCTGAGTGTGGGTCATGATATACACAGGGTGTCAGTGAGAGTGTTAATATTAATCTGTGTACTCTGTCAGTGTGTTAATATTCCTGAGGACAGTGGGGGTGTTTTACACTTCACAGGGTGTATCTGACAGTGGGTCATGATATACACAGTGTGTCAGAGAGTGTGTTAATATTAATCTGTGTTCTCTGTCAGTGTGTTAATATTCCTGAGGACAGTGGGGGTGTTTTACACTTCACAGGGTGTATCTGACTGTGGGTCATGATATACACAGTGTGTCAGTGAGTGTGTTAATATTAATCTGTGTTCTCTATCATTGTGTTAATATTACTGAGGACAGTGGGGGTGTTTTACACTTCACAGGGTGTATCTGACTGTGGGTCATGATATACACAGTGTGTCAGTGAGTGTGTTAATATTAATCTGTGTTCTCTGTCAGTGTGTTAATATTACTGAGGACAGTGGGGATGTTTTACACTTCATACGGTTTATCTGACTGTGGGTCATGATATACACAGTGTGTCAGTGAGTGTGTTAATATTAATCTGTGTTCTCTGTCAGTGTGTTAATATTCCTGAGGACACTGGGGGTGTTTTACACTTCACAGGGTGTATCTGACTGTGGGTCATGATATACACAGTGTGTCAGTGAATGTGTTAATATTAATCTGTGTTCTCTGTCAGTGTGTTAATATTCCTGAGGACAGTGGGGGTGTTTTACACTTCACAGGGTTTATCTGACTGTGGGTCATGATATACACAGTGTGTCAGTGAGTGTGTTAATATTAATCTGTGTACTCTGTCAGTGTGTTAATATTACTGAGGACAGTGGGGGTGTTTTACACTTCACAGGGTTTATCTGACTGTGGGTCATGATATACACAGTGTGTCAGTGAGTGTGTTAATATTAATCTGTGTTCTCTGTCAGTGTGTTAATATTCCTGAGGACAGTGGGGGTGTTTTACACTTCACAGGGTGTATCTGACTGTGGGTCATGATATACAGAGTGTGTCAGTGAGTGTGTTAATATTAATCTGTGTTCTCTGTCAGTGTGTTAATATTCCTGAGGACAGTGGGGGTGTTTTGCACTTCACAGGGTGTATCTAACTGTGGGTCATGATATACACAGTGTGTCAGTGAGTGTGTTAATATTAATCTGTGTTCTCTATCATTGTGTTAATATTACTGAGGACAGTGGGGGTGTTTTACACTTCACAGGGTGTATCTGACTGTGGGTCATGATATACACAGTGTGTCAGTGAGTGTGTTAATATTAATCTGTGTTCTCTGTCAGTGTGTTAATATTACTGAGGACAGTGGGGATGTTTTACACTTCATACGGTTTATCTGACTGTGGGTCATGATATACACAGTGTGTCAGTGAGTGTGTTAATATTAATCTGTGTTCTCTGTCAGTGTGTTAATATTCCTGAGGACACTGGGGGTGTTTTACACTTCACAGGGTGTATCTGACTGTGGGTCATGATATACACAGTGTGTCAGTGAGTGTGTTAATATTAATCTGTGTTCTCTGTCAGTGTGTTAATATTCCTGAGGACAGTGGGGGTGTTTTACACTTCACAGGGTTTATCTGACTGTGGGTCATGATATACACAGTGTGTCAGTGAGTGTGTTAATATTAATCTGTGTACTCTGTCAGTGTGTTAATATTACTGAGGACAGTGGGGGTGTTTTACACTTCACAGGGTTTATCTGACTGTGGGTCATGATATACACAGTGTGTCAGTGAGTGTGTTATTATTAATCTGTGTTCTCTGTCAGTGTGTTAATATTCCTGAGGACAGTGGGGGTGTTTTACACTTCATAGGGTGTATCTGACTGTGGGTCATGATATACAGAGTGTGTCAGTGAGTGTGTTAATATTAATCTGTGTTCTCTGTCAGTGTGTTAATATTCCTGAGGACAGTGGGGGTGTTTTGCACTTCACAGGGTGTATCTAACTGTGGGTCATGATATACACAGTGTGTCAGTGAGTGTGTTAATATTAATCTGTGTTCTCTGTCAGTGTGTTAATATTCCTGAGGACAGTGGGGGTGTTTTACACTTCACAGGGTGTATCTGACTGTGGGTCATGATATGCACAGTGTGTCAGTGAGTGTGTTAATATTAATCTGTGTTCTCTGTCAGTGTGTTAATATTACTGAGGACAGTGGGGGTGTTTTACACTTCACAGGGTGGATCTGACTGTGTGTCATGATATACACAGTGTGTCAGTGAGTGTGTTAATATTAATCTGTGTTCTCTGTCAGTGTGTTAATATTACTGAGGACAGTGGGGGTGTTTTACACTTCACAGTTTGGATCTGACTGTGGGTCATGATATACACAGTGTGTCAGTGAGTGTGTTAATATTAATCTGTGTTCTCTGTCAGTGTGTTAATATTACTGAGGACAGTGGGGGTGTTTTACACTTCACATGGTGTAGCTTACTGTGGGTCATGATATACACAGTGTGTCAGAGAGTGTGTTAACATTAATCTGTGTTCTCTGTCAGTGTGTTAATATTGCTGAGGACAGTGGGGGTGTTTTACACTTCACAGGGTGTATCTGACTGTGGGTCATGATATACACAGTGTGTCAGTGAGTGTGTTAATATTAATCTGTGTTCTCTGTCAGTGTGTTAATATTCCTGAGGACAGTGGGGGTGTTTTACACTTCACAGGGTGTATCTGACTGTGGGTCATGATGTACACAGTGTGTCAGTGAGTGTGTTAATATTAATCTGTGTTCTCTGTCAGTGTGTTAATATTCCTGAGGACAGTGGGGGTGTTTTACACTTCACAGGGTGTATCTGACTGTGGGTCATGATATACACAGTGTGTCAGTGAGTGTGTTAATATTAATCTGTGTTCTCTGTCAGTGTGTTAATATTACTGAGGACAGTGGGGGTGTTTTACACTTCACAGGGTGTATCTGACTGTGGGTCATGATATACACAGTGTGTCAGTGAGTGTGTTAATATTAATCTGTGTTCTCTATCATTGTGTTAATATTACTGAGGACAGTGGGGGTGTTTTACACTTCACAGGGTGTATCTGACTGTGGGTCATGATATACACAGTGTGTCAGTGAGTGTGTTAATATTAATCTGTGTTCTCTGTCAGTGTGTTAATATTACTGAGGACAGTGGGGGTGTTTTACACTTCACAGGGTGTATCTGAGTGTGGGTCATGATATACACAGTGTGTCAGTGAGAGTGTTAATATTAATCTGTGTACTCTGTCAGTGTGTTAATATTCCTGAGGACAGTGGGGGTGTTTTACACTTCACAGGGTGTATCTGACAGTGGGTCATGATATACACAGTGTGTCAGTGATTGTGTTAATATTAATCTGTGTTCTCTGTCAGTGTGTTAATATTCCTGAGGACAGTGGGGGTGTTTTACACTTCACAGGGTGTATCTGACTGTGGGTCATGATATACACAGTGTGTCAGTGAGTGTGTTAATATTAATCTGTGTTCTCTATCATTGTGTTAATATTACTGAGGACAGTGGGGGTGTTTTACACCTCACAGGGTGTATCTGACTGTGGGTCATGATATACACAGTGTGTCAGTGAGTGTGTTAATATTAATCTGTGTTCTCTGTCAGTGTGTTAATATTACTGAGGACAGTGGGGGTGTTTTACAATTCACAGGGTGGATCTGACTGTGTGTCATGATATACACAGTGTGTCAGTGAGTGTGTTAATATTAATCTGTGTTCTCTGTCAGTGTGTTAATATTACTGAGGACAGTGGGGATGTTTTACACTTCACACGGTTTATCTGACTGTGGGTCATGATATACACAGTGTGTCAGTGAGTGTGTTAATATTAATCTGTGTTCTCTGTCAGTGTGTTAATATTCCTGAGGACACTGGGGGTGTTTTACACTTCACAGGGTGTATCTGACTGTGGGTCATGATGTACACAGTGTGTCAGTGAGTGTGTTAATATTAATCTGTGTTCTCTGTCAGTGTGTTAATATGCCTGAGGACAGTGGGGGTGATTTACACTTCACAGGGTGTATCTGACTGTGGGTCATGATGTACACAGTGTGTCAGTGAGTGTGTTAATATTAATCTGTGTTCTCTGTCAGTGTGTTAATATTACTGAGGACAGTGGGGTGTTTTACACTTCACAGGGTGTACCTGACTGTGGGTCATGATATACACAGTGTGTCAGTGAGTGTGTTAATATTAATCTGTGTTCTCTGTCAGTGTGTTAATATTACTGAGGACAGTGGGGGTGTTTTACACTTCACAGGGTGTATCTGACTGTGGGTCATGATATACACAGTGTGTCAGTGAGTGTGTTAATATTAATCTGTGTTCTCTGTCAGTGTGTTAATATTCCTGAGGACAGTGGGGGTGTTTTACACTTCACAGGGTTTATCTGACTGTGGGTCATGATATACACAGTGTGTCAGTGAGTGTGTTAATATTAATCTGTGTACTCTGTCAGTGTGTTAATATTCCTGAGGACAGTGGGGGTGTTTTACACTTCACAGGGTTTATCTGACTGTGGGTCATGATATACACAGTGTGTCAGTGAGTGTGTTAATATTAATCTGTGTTCTCTGTCAGTGTGTTAATATTCCTGAGGACAGTGGGGGTGTTTTACACTTCACAGGGTGTATCTGACTGTGGGTCATGATATACAGAGTGTGTCAGTGAGTGTGTTAATATTAATCTGTGTTCTCTGTCAGTGTGTTAATATTACTGAGGACAGTGGGGTGTTTTACACTTCACAGGGTGTACCTGACTGTGGGTCATGATATACACAGTGTGTCAGTGAGTGTGTTAATATTAATCTGTGTTCTCTGTCAGTGTGTTAATATTACTGAGGACAGTGGGGGTGTTTTACACTTCACAGGGTGTATCTGACTGTGGGTCATAATATACACAGTGTGTCAGTGAGTGTGTTAATATTAATCTGTGTTCTCTGTCAGTGTGTTAATATTCCTGAGGACAGTGGGGGTGTTTTACACTTCACAGGGTTTATCTGACTGTGGGTCATGATATACACAGTGTGTCAGTGAGTGTGTTAATATTAATCTGTGTACTCTGTCAGTGTGTTAATATTACTGAGGACAGTGGGGGTGTTTTACACTTCACAGGGTTTATCTGACTGTGGGTCATGATATACACAGTGTGTCAGTGAGTGTGTTAATATTAATCTGTGTTCTCTGTCAGTGTGTTAATATTCCTGAGGACAGTGGGGGTGTTTTACACTTCACAGGGTGTATCTGACTGTGGGTCATGATATACAGAGTGTGTCAGTGAGTGTGTTAATATTAATCTGTGTTCTCTGTCAGTGTGTTAATATTCCTGAGGACAGTGGGGGTGTTTTGCACTTCACAGGGTGTATCTAACTGTGGGTCATGATATACACAGTGTGTCAGTGAGTGTGTTAATATTAATCTGTGTTCTCTGTCAGTGTGTTAATATTCCTGAGGACAGTGGGGGTGTTTTACACTTCACAGGGTGTATCTGACTGTGGGTCATGATATGCACAGTGTGTCAGTGAGTGTGTTAATATTAATCTGTGTTCTCTGTCAGTGTGTTAATATTACTGAGGACAGTGGGGGTGTTTTACACTTCACAGGGTGGATCTGACTGTGTGTCATGATATACACAGTGTGTCAGTGAGTGTGTTAATATTAATCTGTGTTCTCTGTCAGTGTGTTAATATTACTGAGGACAGTGGGGGTGTTTTACACTTCACAGGGTGGATCTGACTGTGGGTCATGATATACACAGTGTGTCAGTGAGTGTGTTAATATTAATCTGTGTTCTCTGTCAGTGTGTTAATATTACTGAGGACAGTGGGGGTGTTTTACACTTCACATGGTGCAGCTTACTGTGGGTCATGATATACACAGTGTGTCAGTGAGTGTGTTAATATTAATCTGTGTTCTCTGTCAGTGTGTTAATATTGCTGAGGACAGTGGGGGTGTTTTACACTTCACAGGGTGTATCTGACTGTGGGTCATGATATACACAGTGTGTCAGTGAGTGTGTTAATATTAATCTGTGTTCTCTGTCAGTGTGTTAATATTCCTGAGGACAGTGGGGGTGTTTTACACTTCACAGGGTGTATCTGACTGTGGGTCATGATATACACAGTGTGTCAGTGAGTGTGTTAATATTAATCTGTGTTCTCTGTCAGTGTGTTAATATTCCTGAGGACAGAGGGGGTGTTTTGCACTTCACACGGTTTATCTGACTGTGGGTCATGATATACACAGTGTGTCAGTGAGTGTTTTAATATTAATCTGTGTTCTCTGTCAGTGTGTTAATATTCCTGAGGACAGTGGGGGTGTTTTACACTTCACAGGGTGTATCTGACTGTGGGTCATGATATACACAGTGTGTCAGTGAGTGTGTTAATATTAATCTGTGTTCTCTGTCAGTGTGTTAATATTCCTGAGGACAGTGGGGGTGTTTTACACTTCACTGGGTGTATCTGACTCTGGGTCATGATATACACAGTGTGTCAGTGAGTGTGTTAATATTAATCTGTGTTCTCTGTCAGTGTGTTAATATTCCTGAGGACAGTGGGGGTGTTTTACACTTCACAGGGTGTATCTGACTCTGGGTCATGATATACACAGTGTGTCAGTGAGTGTGTTAATATTAATCTGTGTTCTCTGTCAGTGTGTTAATATTACTGAGGACAGTGGGGGTGTTTTACACTTCACAGGGTGTATCTGACTGTGGGTCATGATATACACAGTGTGTCAGTGAGTGTGTTAATATTAATCTGTGTTCTCTGTCAGTGTGTTAATATTACTGAGGACAGTGGGGGTGTTTTACACTTCACAGGGTGTATCTGACTGTGGGTCATGATATACACAGTGTGTCAGTGAGTGTGTTAATATTAATCTGTGTTCTCTGTCAGTGTGTTAATATTACTGAGGACAGTGGGGGTGTTTTACACTTCACAGGGTGTATCTGACTGTGGGTCATGATATACACAGTGTGTCAGTGAGTGTGTTAATATTAATCTGTGTTCTCTGTCAGTGTGTTAATATTCCTGAGGACAGTGGGGGTGTTTTACACTTCACAGGGTTTATCTGACTGTGGGTCATGATGTACACAGTGTGTCAGTGAGTGTGTTAATATTAATCTGTGTTCTCTGTCAGTGTGTTAATATTACTGAGGACTTTGGGGGTGTTTTACACTTCACAGGGTGTATCTGACTGTGGGTCATGATGTACACAGTGTGTCAGTGAGTGTGTTAATATTAATCTGTGTTCTCTGTCAGTGTGTTAATATTACTGAGGACAGTGGGGGTGTTTTACACTTCACAGGGTGTATCTGACTGTGGGTCATGATGTACACAGTGTGTCAGTGAGTGTGTTAATATTAATCTGTGTTCTCTGTCAGTGTGTTAATATGCCTGAGGACAGTGGGGTGTTTTACACTTCACAGGGTGTACCTGACTGTGGGTCATGATATACACAGTGTGTCAGTGAGTGTGTTAATATTAATCTGTGTTCTCTGTCAGTGTGTTAATATTACTGAGGACAGTGGGGGTGTTTTACACTTCACAGGGTGTATCTGACTGTGGGTCATGATATACACAGTGTGTCAGTGAGTGTGTTAATATTAATCTGTGTTCTCTGTCAGTGTGTTAATATTCCTGAGGACAGTGGGGGTGTTTTACACTTCACAGGGTTTATCTGACTGTGGGTCATGATATACACAGTGTGTCAGTGAGTGTGTTAATATTAATCTGTGTACTCTGTCAGTGTGTTAATATTACTGAGGACAGTGGGGGTGTTTTACACTTCACAGGGTTTATCTGACTGTGGGTCATGATATACACAGTGTGTCAGTGAGTGTGTTAATATTAATCTGTGTTCTCTGTCAGTGTGTTAATATTCCTGAGGACAGTGGGGGTGTTTTACACTTCACAGGGTGTATCTGACTGTGGGTCATGATATACAGAGTGTGTCAGTGAGTGTGTTAATATTAATCTGTGTTCTCCGTCAGTGTGTTAATATTACTGAGGACAGTGGGGTGTTTTACACTTCACAGGGTGTACCTGACTGTGGGTCATGATATACACAGTGTGTCAGTGAGTGTGTTAATATTAATCTGTGTTCTCTGTCAGTGTGTTAATATTACTGAGGACAGTGGGGGTGTTTTACACTTCACAGGGTGTATCTGACTGTGGGTCATAATATACACAGTGTGTCAGTGAGTGTGTTAATATTAATCTGTGTTCTCTGTCAGTGTGTTAATATTCCTGAGGACAGTGGGGGTGTTTTACACTTCACAGGGTTTATCTGACTGTGGGTCATGATATACACAGTGTGTCAGTGAGTGTGTTAATATTAATCTGTGTACTCTGTCAGTGTGTTAATATTACTGAGGACAGTGGGGGTGTTTTACACTTCACAGGGTTTATCTGACTGTGGGTCATGATATACACAGTGTGTCAGTGAGTGTGTTAATATTAATCTGTGTTCTCTGTCAGTGTGTTAATATTCCTGAGGACAGTGGGGGTGTTTTACACTTCACAGGGTGTATCTGACTGTGGGTCATGATATACAGAGTGTGTCAGTGAGTGTGTTAATATTAATCTGTGTTCTCTGTCAGTGTGTTAATATTCCTGAGGACAGTGGGGGTGTTTTGCACTTCACAGGGTGTATCTAACTGTGGGTCATGATATACACAGTGTGTCAGTGAGTGTGTTAATATTAATCTGTGTTCTCTGTCAGTGTGTTAATATTCCTGAGGACAGTGGGGGTGTTTTACACTTCACAGGGTGTATCTGACTGTGGGTCATGATATGCACAGTGTGTCAGTGAGTGTGTTAATATTAATCTGTGTTCTCTGTCAGTGTGTTAATATTACTGAGGACAGTGGGGGTGTTTTACACTTCACAGGGTGGATCTGACTGTGTGTCATGATATACACAGTGTGTCAGTGAGTGTGTTAATATTAATCTGTGTTCTCTGTCAGTGTGTTAATATTACTGAGGACAGTGGGGGTGTTTTACACTTCACAGGGTGGATCTGACTGTGGGTCATGATATACACAGTGTGTCAGTGAGTGTGTTAATATTAATCTGTGTTCTCTGTCAGTGTGTTAATATTACTGAGGACAGTGGGGGTGTTTTACACTTCACATGGTGCAGCTTACTGTGGGTCATGATATACACAGTGTGTCAGTGAGTGTGTTAATATTAATCTGTGTTCTCTGTCAGTGTGTTAATATTGCTGAGGACAGTGGGGGTGTTTTACACTTCACAGGGTGTATCTGACTGTGGGTCATGATATACACAGTGTGTCAGTGAGTGTGTTAATATTAATCTGTGTTCTCTGTCAGTGTGTTAATATTCCTGAGGACAGTGGGGGTGTTTTACACTTCACAGGGTGTATCTGACTGTGGGTCATGATATACACAGTGTGTCAGTGAGTGTGTTAATATTAATCTGTGTTCTCTGTCAGTGTGTTAATATTCCTGAGGACAGAGGGGGTGTTTTGCACTTCACACGGTTTATCTGACTGTGGGTCATGATATACACAGTGTGTCAGTGAGTGTTTTAATATTAATCTGTGTTCTCTGTCAGTGTGTTAATATTCCTGAGGACAGTGGGGGTGTTTTACACTTCACAGGGTGTATCTGACTGTGGGTCATGATATACACAGTGTGTCAGTGAGTGTGTTAATATTAATCTGTGTTCTCTGTCAGTGTGTTAATATTCCTGAGGACAGTGGGGGTGTTTTACACTTCACCGGGTGTATCTGACTCTGGGTCATGATATACACAGTGTGTCAGTGAGTGTGTTAATATTAATCTGTGTTCTCTGTCAGTGTGTTAATATTCCTGAGGACAGTGGGGGTGTTTTACACTTCACAGGGTGTATCTGACTCTGGGTCATGATATACACAGTGTGTCAGTGAGTGTGTTAATATTAATCTGTGTTCTCTGTCAGTGTGTTAATATTACTGAGGACAGTGGGGGTGTTTTACACTTCACAGGGTGTATCTGACTGTGGGTCATGATATACACAGTGTGTCAGTGAGTGTGTTAATATTAATCTGTGTTCTCTGTCAGTGTGTTAATATTACTGAGGACAGTGGGGGTGTTTTACACTTCACAGGGTGTATCTGACTGTGGGTCATGATATACACAGTGTGTCAGTGAGTGTGTTAATATTAATCTGTGTTCTCTGTCAGTGTGTTAATATTACTGAGGACAGTGGGGGTGTTTTACACTTCACAGGGTGTATCTGACTGTGGGTCATGATATACACAGTGTGTCAGTGAGTGTGTTAATATTAATCTGTGTTCTCTGTCAGTGTGTTAATATTACTGAGGACAGTGGGGGTGTTTTACACTTCACAGGGTTTATCTGACTGTGGGTCATGATGTACACAGTGTGTCAGTGAGTGTGTTAATATTAATCTGTGTTCTCTGTCAGTGTGTTAATATTACTGAGGACTTTGGGGGTGTTTTACACTTCACAGGGTGTATCTGACTGTGGGTCATGATGTACACAGTGTGTCAGTGAGTGTGTTAATATTAATCTGTGTTCTCTGTCAGTGTGTTAATATTACTGAGGACAGTGGGGGTGTTTTACACTTCACAGGGTGTATCTGACTGTGGGTCATGATGTACACAGTGTGTCAGTGAGTGTGTTAATATTAATCTGTGTTCTCTGTCAGTGTGTTAATATTCCTGAGGACAGTGGGGGTGTTTTACACTTCACAGGGTGTATCTGACTGTGGGTCATGATATACACAGTGTGTCAGTGAGTGTGTTAATATTAATCTGTGTTCTCTGTCAGTGTGTTAATATTACTGAGGACAGTGGGGGTATTTTACACTTCACAGGGTTTATCTGACTGTGGGTCATGATGTACACAGTGTGTCAGTGAGTGTGTTAATTTTAATCTGTGTTCTCTGTCAGTGTGTTAATATTGCTGAGGACATTGGGGTGTTTTACACTTCACAGGGTGTATCTGACTGTGGGTCATGATGTACACAGTGTGTCAGTGAGTGTGTTAATATTAATCTGTGTTCTCTGTCAATGTGTTAATATTCCTGAGGACAGTGGGGGTGTTTTACACTTCACAGGGTGTATCTGACTGTGGGTCATGATATACACAGTGTGTCAGTGAGTGTGTTAATATTAATCTGTGTTCTCTGTCAGTGTGTTAATATTCCTGAGGACAGTGGGGGTGTTTTACACTTCACAGGGTGTATCTGACTGTGGGTCATGATATACACAGTGTGTCAGTGAGTGTGTTAATATTAATCTGTGTTCTCTGTCAGTGTGTTAATATTCCTGAGGACAGTGGGGGTGTTTTACACTTCACAGGGTGTATCTGACTGTGGGTCATGATATACACAGTGTGTCAGTGAGTGTGTTAATATTAATCTGTGTTCTCTGTCAGTGTGTTAATATTATTGAGGACAGTGGGGGTGTTTTACACTTCACAGGGTGTATCTGACTGTGGGTCATGATATACACAGTGTGTCAGTGAGTGTGTTAATATTAATCTGTGTTCTCTGTCAGTGTGTTAATATTACTGAGGACAGTGGGGGTGTTTTACACTTCACAGGGTGTATCTGACTGTGGGTCATGATATACACAGTGTGTCAGTGAGTGTGTTAATATTAATCTGTGTTCTCTGTCAGTGTGTTAATATTCCTGAGGACAGTGGGGGTGTTTTACACTTCACAGGGTGTATCTGACTGTGGGTCATGATATACACAGTGTGTCAGTGAGTGTGTTAATATTAATCTGTGTACTCTGTCAGTGTGTTAATATTCCTGAGGACAGTGGGGGTGATTTACACTTCACAGGGTGTATCTGACTGTGGGTCATGATATACACAGTGTGTCAGTGAGTGTGTTAATATTAATCTGTGTTCTCTGTCAGTGTGTTAATATTACTGAGGACAGTGGGGGTGTTTTACACTTCACAGGGTGTATCTAACTGTGGGTCATGATATACACAGTGTGTCAGTGAGTGTGTTAATATTAATCTGTGTTCTCTGTCAGTGTGTTAATATTCCTGAGGACAGTGGGGGTGTTTTACACTTCACAGGGTGTATCTGACTGTGGGTCATGATATACACAGTGTGTCAGTGAGTGTGTTAATATTAATCTGTGTTCTCTGTCAGTGTGTTAATATTACTGAGGACAGTGGGGGTGTTTTACACTTCACAGGGTGTATCTGACTGTGGGTCATGATATACACAGTGTGTCAGTGAGTGTGTTAATATTAATCTGTGTTTTCTGTCAGTGTGTTAATATTCCTGAGGACAGTGGGGGTGTTTTACACTTCACAGGGTGTATCTGACACTGGGTCATGATATACACAGTGTGTCAGTGAGTGTGTTAATATTAATCTGTGTTCTCTGTCAGTGTGTTAATATTACTGAGGACAGTGGGGGTGTTTTACACTTCACAGGGTGTATCTGACTGTGGGTCATGATGTACACAGTGTGTCAGTGAGTGTGTTAATATTAATCTGTGTTCTCTGTCAGTGTGTTAATATTCCTGAGGACAGTGGGGGTGTTTTACACTTCACAGGGTGTATCTGACTGTGGGTCATGATGTACACAGTGTGTCAGTGAGTGTGTTAATATTAATCTGTGTTCTCTGTCAGTGTGTTAATATTCCTGAGGACAGTGGGGGTGTTTTACACTTCACAGGGTGTATCGGGCTGTGGTTCATGATATACACAGTGTGTCAGTGAGTGTGTTAATATTAATCTGTGTTCTCTGTCAGTGTGTTAATATTCCTGAGGACAGTGGGGGTGTTTTACACTTCACAGGGTGTATCTGACTGTGGGTCATGATATACACAGTGTGTCAGTGAGTGTGTTAATTTTAATCTGTGTTCTCTGTCAGTGTGTTAATATTCCTGAGGACAGTGGGGGTGTTTTACACTTCACAGGGTGTATCTGACTGTGGGTCATGATGTACACAGTGTGTCAGTGAGTGTGTTAATATTAATCTGTGTTCTCTGTCAGTGTGTTAATATTACTGAGGACAGTGGGGATGTTTTACACTTCACAGGGTGTATCTGACTGTGGGTCATGATATACACAGTGTGTCAGAGTGTGTTAACATTAATCTGTGTTCTCTGTCAGTGTGTTAATATTCCTGAGGACAGTGGGGGTGTTTTACACTTCACAGGGTGTATCTGACTGTGGGTCATGATATACACAGTGTGTCAGTGAGTGTGTTAATATTAATCTGTGTTCTCTGTCAGTGTGTTAATATTACTGAGGACAGTGGGGATGTTTTACACTTCACAGGGTGTATCTGACTGTGGGTCATGATATACACAGTGTGTCAGAGTGTGTTAACATTAATCTGTGTTCTCTGTCAGTGTGTTAATATTCCTGAGGACAGTGGGGGTGTTTTACACTTCACAGGGTGTATCTGACTGTGGGTCATTATGTACACAGTGTGTCAGTGAGTGTGTTAATATTAATCTGTGTTCTCTGTCAGTGTGTTAATATTACTGAGGACAGTGGGGGTGTTTTACACTTCACAGGGTGTATCTGACTGTGGGTCATGATATACACAGTGTGTCAGTGAGTGTGTTAATATTAATCTGTGTTCTCTGTCAGTGTGTTAATATTACTGAGGACAGTGGGGATGTTTTACACTTCACAGGGTGTATCTGACTGTGGGTCATGATATACACAGTGTGTCAGAGTGTGTTAACATTAATCTGTGTTCTCTGTCAGTGTGTTAATATTCCTGAGGACAGTGGGGGTGTTTTACACTTCACAGGGTGTATCTGACTGTGGGTCATTATGTACACAGTGTGTCAGTGAGTGTGTTAATATTAATCTGTGTTCTCTGTCAGTGTGTTAATATTACTGAGGACAGTGGGGGTGTTTTACACTTCACAGGATGTATCTGACTGTGGGTCATGGCGTACACAGTGTGTCAGTGAGTGTGTTAATATTAATCTGTTTTCTCCGTCAGTGTGTTAATATTACTGAGGACAGTGGGGGTGTTTTACACTTCACAGGGTGTATCTGACTGTGGGTCATGATATACACTGTGTGTCAGTGAGTGTGTTAATATTAATCTGTGTTCTCTGTCAGTGTGTTAATATTCCTGAGGACAGTGGGGATGTTTTACACTTCACAGGGTGTATCTGACTGTGGGTCATGATGTACACAGTGTGTCAGTGAGTGTGTTAATATTAATCTGTGTTCTTTGTCAGTGTGTTAATATTCCTGAGGACAGTGGGGGTGTTTTACACTTCACCGGGTGTATCTGACTGTGGGTCATGATATACACAGTGTGTCAGTGAGTGTGTTAATATTAATCTGTGTTCTCTGTCAGTGTGTTAATATTCCTGAGGACAGTGGGGGTGTTTTACACTTCACAGGGTGTATCTGACTCTGGGTCATGATATACACAGTGTGTCAGTGAGTGTGTTAATATTAATCTGTGTTCTCTGTCAGTGTGTTAATATTCCTGAGGACAGTGGGGGTGTTTTACACTTCACAGGGTGTATTTAACTGTGGGTCATGATGTACACAGTGTGTCAGTGAGTGTGTTAATATTAATCTGTGTTCTCTGTCAGTGTGTTAATATTCCTGAGGACAGTGGGGGTGTTTTACACTTCACAGGGTGTATCGGGCTGTGGTTCATGATATACACAGTGTGTCAGTGAGTGTGTTAATATTAATCTGTGTTCTCTGTCAGTGTGTTAATATTCCTGAGGACAGTGGGGGTGTTTTACACTTCACAGGGTGTATCGGGCTGTGGTTCATGATATACACAGTGTGTCAGTGAGTGTGTTAATATTAATCTGTGTTCTCTGTCAGTGTGTTAATATTACTGAGGACAGTGGGGGTGTTTTACACTTCACAGGGTGTATCTGACTGTGGGTCATGATATACACAGTGTGTCAGTGAGTGTGTTAATTTTAATCTGTGTTCTCTGTCAGTGTGTTAATATTCCTGAGGACAGTGGGGGTGTTTTACACTTCACAGGGTGTATCTGACTGTGGGTCATGATGTACACAGTGTGTCAGTGAGTGTGTTAATATTAATCTGTGTTCTCTGTCAGTGTGTTAATATTCCTGAGGACAGTGGGGGTGTTTTACACTTCACAGGGTGTATCTGACTGTGGGTCATGATGTACACAGTGTGTCAGTGAGTGTGTTAATATTAATCTGTGTTCTCTGTCAGTGTGTTAATATTACTGAGGACATTGGGGATGTTTTACACTTCACAGGGTGTATCTGACTGTGGGTCATGATATACACAGTGTGTCAGAGTGTGTTAATATTAATCTGTGTTCTCTGTCAGTGTGTTAATATTCCTGAGGACAGTGGGGGTGTTTTACACTTCACAGGGTGTATCTGACTGTGGGTCATGATATACACAGTGTGTCAGTGAGTGTGTTAATATTAATCTGTGTTCTCTGTCAGTGTGTTAATATTCCTGAGGACAGTGGGGGTGTTTTACACTTCACAGGGTGTATCTGACTGTGGGTCATTATGTACACAGTGTGTCAGTGAGTGTGTTAATATTAATCTGTGTTCTCTGTCAGTGTGTTAATATTACTGAGGACAGTGGGGGTGTTTTACACTTCACAGGATGTATCTGACTGTGGGTCATGGCGTACACAGTGTGTCAGTGAGTGTGTTAATATTAATCTGTTTTCTCTGTCAGTGTGTTAATATTACTGAGGACAGTGGGGGTGTTTTACACTTCACAGGGTGTATCTGACTGTGGGTCATGATATACACAGTGTGTCAGTGAGTGTGTTAATATTAATCTGTGTTCTCTGTCAGTGTGTTAATATTCCTGAGGACAGTGGGGATGTTTTACACTTCACAGGGTGTAACTGACTGTGGGTCATGATGTACACAGTGTGTCAGTGAGTGTGTTAATATTAATCTGTGTTCTTTGTCAGTGTGTTAATATTCCTGAGGACAGTGGGGGTGTTTTACACTTCACCGGGTGTATCTGACTGTGGGTCATGATGTACACAGTGTGTCAGTGAGTGTGTTAATATTAATCTGTGTTCTCTGTCAGTGTGTTAATATTACTGAGGACAGTGGGGATGTTTTACACTTCACAGGGTGTATCTGACTGTGGGTCATGATATACACAGTGTGTCAGAGTGTGTTAACATTAATCTGTGTTCTCTGTCAGTGTGTTAATATTCCTGAGGACAGTGGGGGTGTTTTACACTTCACAGGGTGTATCTGACTGTGGGTCATGATATACACAGTGTGTCAGTGAGTGTGTTAATATTAATCTGTGTTCTCTGTCAGTGTGTTAATATTCCTGAGGACAGTGGGGGTGTTTTACACTTCACAGGGTGTATCTGACTGTGGGTCATTATGTACACAGTGTGTCAGTGAGTGTGTTAATATTAATCTGTGTTCTCTGTCAGTGTGTTAATATTACTGAGGACAGTGGGGGTGTTTTACACTTCACAGGATGTATCTGACTGTGGGTCATGGCGTACACAGTGTGTCAGTGAGTGTGTTAATATTAATCTGTTTTCTCTGTCAGTGTGTTAATATTACTGAGGACAGTGGGGGTGTTTTACACTTCACAGGGTGTATCTGACTGTGGGTCATGATATACACAGTGTGTCAGTGAGTGTGTTAATATTAATCTGTGTTCTCTGTCAGTGTGTTAATATTCCTGAGGACAGTGGGGATGTTTTACACTTCACAGGGTGTATCTGACTGTGGGTCATGATGTACACAGTGTGTCTGTGAGTGTGTTAATATTAATCTGTGTTCTTTGTCAGTGTGTTAATATTCCTGAGGACAGTGGGGGTGTTTTACACTTCACCGGGTGTATCTGACTGTGGGTCATGATATACACAGTGTGTCAGTGAGTGTGTTAATATTAATCTGTGTTCTCTGTCAGTGTGTTAATATTCCTGAGGACAGTGGGGGTGTTTTACACTTCACAGATTGTATCTGACTCTGGGTCATGATATACACAGTGTGTCAGTGAGTGTGTTAATATTAATCTGTGTTCTCTGTCAGTGTGTTAATATTCCTGAGGACAGTGGGGGTGTTTTACACTTCACAGGGTTTATCTAACTGTGGGTCATGATGTACACAGTGTGTCAGTGAGTGTGTTAATATTAATCTGTGTTCTCTGTCAGTGTGTTAATATTCCTGAGGACAGTGGGGGTGTTTTACACTTCACAGGGTGTATCGGGCTGTGGTTCATGATATACACAGTGTGTCAGTGAGTGTGTTAATATTAATCTGTGTTCTCTGTCAGTGTGTTAATATTCCTGAGGACAGTGGGGGTGTTTTACACTTCACAGGGTGTATCGGGCTGTGGTTCATGATATACACAGTGTGTCAGTGAGTGTGTTAATATTAATCTGTGTTCTCTGTCAGTGTGTTAATATTACTGAGGACAGTGGGGGTGTTTTACACTTCACAGGGTGTATCTGACTGTCGGTCATGATATACACAGTGTGTCAGTGAGTGTGTTAATTTTAATCTGTGTTCTCTGTCAGTGTGTTAATATTCCTGAGGACAGTGGGGGTGTTTTACACTTCACAGGGTGTATCTGACTGTGGGTCATGATGTACACAGTGTGTCAGTGAGTGTGTTAATATTAATCTGTGTTCTCTGTCAGTGTGTTAATATTCCTGAGGACAGTGGGGGTGTTTTACACTTCACAGGGTGTATCTGACTGTGGGTCATGATGTACACAGTGTGTCAGTGAGTGTGTTAATATTAATCTGTGTTCTCTGTCAGTGTGTTAATATTACTGAGGACAGTGGGGATGTTTTACACTTCACAGGGTGTATCTGACTGTGGGTCATGATATACACAGTGTGTCAGAGTGTGTTAATATTAATCTGTGTTCTCTGTCAGTGTGTTAATATTCCTGAGGACAGTGGGGGTGTTTTACACTTCACAGGGTGTATCTGACTGTGGGTCATGATATACACAGTGTGTCAGTGAGTGTGTTAATATTAATCTGTGTTCTCTGTCAGTGTGTTAATATTCCTGAGGACAGTGGGTGTGTTTTACACTTCACAGGGTGTATCTGACTGTGGGTCATGGCGTACACAGTGTGTCAGTGAGTGTGTTAATATTAATCTGTTTTCTCTGTCAGTGTGTTAATATTACTGAGGACAGTGGGGGTGTTTTACACTTCACAGGGTGTATCTGACTGTGGGTCATGATATACACAGTGTGTCAGTGAGTTGGTTAATATTAATCTGTGTTCTCTGTCAGTGTGTTAATATTCCTGAGGACAGTGGGGATGTTTTACACTTCACAGGGTGTAACTGACTGTGGGTCATGATGTACACAGTGTGTCAGTGAGTGTGTTAATATTAATCTGTGTTCTTTGTCAGTGTGTTAATATTCCTGAGGACAGTGGGGGTGTTTTACACTTCACCGGGTGTATCTGACTGTGGGTCATGATAGACACAGTGTGTCAGTGAGTGTGTTAATATTAATCTGTGTTCTCTGTCAGTGTGTTAATATTCCTGAGGACAGTGGGGGTGTTTTACACTTCACAGGGTGTATCTGACTCTGGGTCATGATATACACAGTGTGTCAGTGAGTGTGTTAATATTAATCTGTGTTCTCTGTCAGTGTGTTAATATTCCTGAGGACAGTGGGGGTGTTTTACACTTCAAAGGGTGTATCTGACTGTGGGTCATGATGTACACAGTGTGTCAGTGAGTGTGTTAATATTAATCTGTGTTCTCTGTCAGTGTGTTAATATTACTGAGGACAGTGGGGGTGTTTTACACTTCACAGGGTGTATCTGGCTGTGGGTCATGATGTACACAGTGTGTCAGTGAGTGTGTTAATATTAATCTGTGTTCTCTGTCAGTGTGTTAATATTCCTGAGGACAGTGGGGGTGTTTTACACTTCACAGGGTTTATCTGACTGTGGGTCATGATATACACAGTGTGTCAGTGAGTGTGTTAATATTAATCTGTGTTCTCTGTCAGTGTGTTAATATTACTGAGGAAAGTGGGGGTGTTTTACACTTCACAGGGTGTATCTGACTGTGGGTCATGATGTACACAGTGTGTCAGTGAGTGTGTTAATATTAATCTGTGTTCTCTGTCAGTGTGTTAATATTACTGAGGACAGTGGGGGTGCTTTACACTTCACAGGGTGTATCTGACTGTGGGTCATGATGTACACAGTGTGTCAGTGAGTGTGTTAATATTAATCTGTGTTCTCTGTCAGTGTGTTAATATTGCTGAGGACAGTGGGGGTGTTTTACACTTCACAGGGTGTATCTGACTGTGGGTCATGATATACACAGTGTGTCAGTGAGTGTGTTAATATTAATCTGTGTTCTCTGTCAGTGTGTTAATATTCCTGAGGACAGTGGGGGTGTTTTACACTTCACAGGGTGTATCTGACTGTGGGTCATGATATACACAGTGTGTCAGTGAGTCTGTTAATGTTAATCTGTGTTCTCTGTCAGTGTGTTAATATTCCTGAGGACAGTGGGGGTGTTTTACACTTCACAGGGTGTATCTGACTGTGGGTCATGATATACACAGTGTGTCAGTGAGTGTGTTAATATTAATCTGTGTTCTCTGTCAGTGTGTTAATATTATTGAGGACAGTGGGGGTGTTTTACACTTCACAGTGTGTATCTGACTGTGGGTCATGATATACACAGTGTGTCAGTGAGTGTGTTAATATTAATCTGTGTTCTCTGTCAGTGTGTTAATATTCCTGAGGACAGTGGGTGTGTTTTACACTTCACAGGGTGTATCTGACTGTGGGTCATTATGTACACAGTGTGTCAGTGAGTGTGTTAATATTAATCTGTGTTCTCTGTCAGTGTGTTAATATTACTGAGGACAGTGGGGGTGTTTTACACTTCACAGGATGTATCTGACTGTGGGTCATGGCGTACACAGTGTGTCAGTGAGTGTGTTAATATTAATCTGTTTTCTCTGTCAGTGTGTTAATATTACTGAGGACAGTGGGGGTGTTTTACACTTCACAGGGTGTATCTGACTGTGGGTCATGATATACACAGTTTGTCAGTGAGTGTGTTAATATTAATCTGTGTTCTCTGTCAGTGTGTTAATATTCCTGAGGACAGTGGGGATGTTTTACACTTCACAGGGTGTAACTGACTGTGGGTCATGATGTACACAGTGTGTCAGTGAGTGTGTTAATATTAATCTGTGTTCTTTGTCAGTGTGTTAATATTCCTGAGGACAGTGGGGGTGTTTTACACTTCACCGGGTGTATCTGACTGTGGGTCATGATATACACAGTGTGTCAGTGAGTGTGTTAATATTAATCTGTGTTCTCTGTCAGTGTGTTAATATTCCTGAGGACAGTGGGGGTGTTTTACACTTCACAGGGTGTATCTGACTCTGGGTCATGATATACACAGTGTGTCAGTGAGTGTGTTAATATTAATCTGTGTTCTCTGTCAGTGTGTTAATATTCCTGAGGACAGTGGGGGTGTTTTACACTTCAAAGGGTGTATCTGACTGTGGGTCATGATGTACACAGTGTGTCAGTGAGTGTGTTAATATTAATCTGTGTTCTCTGTCAGTGTGTTAATATTACTGAGGACAGTGGGGGTGTTTTACACTTCACAGGGTGTATCTGGCTGTGTGTCATGATGTACACAGTGTGTCAGTGAGTGTGTTAATATTAATCTGTGTTCTCTGTCAGTGTGTTAATATTCCTGAGGACAGTGGGGATGTTTTACACTTCACAGGGTGTAACTGACTGTGGGTCATGATGTACACAGTGTGTCAGTGAGTGTGTTAATATTAATCTGTGTTCTTTGTCAGTGTGTTAATATTCCTGAGGACAGTGGGGGTGTTTTACACTTCACCGGGTGTATCTGACTGTGGGTCATGATATACACAGTGTGTCAGTGAGTGTGTTAATATTAATCTGTGTTCTCTGTCAGTGTGTTAATATTCCTGAGGACAGTGGGGGTGTTTTACACTTCACAGGGTGTATCTGACTCTGGGTCATGATATACACAGTGTGTCAGTGAGTGTGTTAATATTAATCTGTGTTCTCTGTCAGTGTGTTAATATTCCTGAGGACAGTGGGGGTGTTTTACACTTCAAAGGGTGTATCTGACTGTGGGTCATGATGTACACAGTGTGTCAGTGAGTGTGTTAATATTAATCTGTGTTCTCTGTCAGTGTGTTAATATTACTGAGGACAGTGGGGGTGTTTTACACTTCACAGGGTGTATCTGGCTGTGGGTCATGATGTACACAGTGTGTCAGTGAGTGTGTTAATATTAATCTGTGTTCTCTGTCAGTGTGTTAATATTCCTGAGGACAGTGGGGGTGTTTTACACTTCACAGGGTTTATCTGACTGTGGGTCATGATATACACAGTGTGTCAGTGAGTGTGTTAATATTAATCTGTGTTCTCTGTCAGTGTGTTAATATTACTGAGGAAAGTGGGGGTGTTTTACACTTCACAGGGTGTATCTGACTGTGGGTCATGATGTACACAGTGTGTCAGTGAGTGTGTTAATATTAATCTGTGTTCTCTGTCAGTGTGTTAATATTACTGAGGACAGTGGGGGTGCTTTACACTTCACAGGGTGTATCTGACTGTGGGTCATGATGTACACAGTGTGTCAGTGAGTGTGTTAATATTAATCTGTGTTCTCTGTCAGTGTGTTAATATTGCTGAGGACAGTGGGGGTGTTTTACACTTCACAGGGTGTATCTGACTGTGGGTCATGATATACACAGTGTGTCAGTGAGTGTGTTAATATTAATCTGTGTTCTCTGTCAGTGTGTTAATATTCCTGAGGACAGTGGGGGTGTTTTACACTTCACAGGGTGTATCTGACTGTGGGTCATGATATACACAGTGTGTCAGTGAGTCTGTTAATGTTAATCTGTGTTCTCTGTCAGTGTGTTAATATTCCTGAGGACAGTGGGGGTGTTTTACACTTCACAGGGTGTATCTGACTGTGGGTCATGATATACACAGTGTGTCAGTGAGTGTGTTAATATTAATCTGTGTTCTCTGTCAGTGTGTTAATATTATTGAGGACAGTGGGGGTGTTTTACACTTCACAGTGTGTATCTGACTGTGGGTCATGATATACACAGTGTGTCAGTGAGTGTGTTAATATTAATCTGTGTTCTCTGTCAGTGTGTTAATATTCCTGAGGACAGTGGGTGTGTTTTACACTTCACAGGGTGTATCTGACTGTGGGTCATTATGTACACAGTGTGTCAGTGAGTGTGTTAATATTAATCTGTGTTCTCTGTCAGTGTGTTAATATTACTGAGGACAGTGGGGGTGTTTTACACTTCACAGGATGTATCTGACTGTGGGTCATGGCGTACACAGTGTGTCAGTGAGTGTGTTAATATTAATCTGTTTTCTCTGTCAGTGTGTTAATATTACTGAGGACAGTGGGGGTGTTTTACACTTCACAGGGTGTATCTGACTGTGGGTCATGATATACACAGTGTGTCAGTGAGTGTGTTAATATTAATCTGTGTTCTCTGTCAGTGTGTTAATATTCCTGAGGACAGTGGGGATGTTTTACACTTCACAGGGTGTAACTGACTGTGGGTCATGATGTACACAGTGTGTCAGTGAGTGTGTTAATATTAATCTGTGTTCTTTGTCAGTGTGTTAATATTCCTGAGGACAGTGGGGGTGTTTTACACTTCACCGGGTGTATCTGACTGTGGGTCATGATATACACAGTGTGTCAGTGAGTGTGTTAATTTTAATCTGTGTTCTCTGTCAGTGTGTTAATATTCCTGAGGACAGTGGGGGTGTTTTACACTTCACAGGGTGTATCTGACTGTGGGTCATGATGTACACAGTGTGTCAGTGAGTGTGTTAATATTAATCTGTGTTCTCTGTCAGTGTGTTAATATTCCTGAGGACAGTGGGGGTGTTTTACACTTCACAGGGTGTATCGGGCTGTGGTTCATGATATACACAGTGTGTCAGTGAGTGTGTTAATATTAATCTGTGTTCTCTGTCAGTGTGTTAATATTACTGAGGACAGTGGGGGTGTTTTACACTTCACAGGGTGTATCTGACTGTCGGTCATGATATACACAGTGTGTCAGTGAGTGTGTTAATTTTAATCTGTGTTCTCTGTCAGTGTGTTAATATTCCTGAGGACAGTGGGGGTGTTTTACACTTCACAGGGTGTATCTGACTGTGGGTCATGATGTACACAGTGTGTCAGTGAGTGTGTTAATATTAATCTGTGTTCTCTGTCAGTGTGTTAATATTCCTGAGGACAGTGGGGGTGTTTTACACTTCACAGGGTGTATCTGACTGTGGGTCATGATGTACACAGTGTGTCAGTGAGTGTGTTAATATTAATCTGTGTTCTCTGTCAGTGTGTTAATATTACTGAGGACAGTGGGGATGTTTTACACTTCACAGGGTGTATCTGACTGTGGGTCATGATATACACAGTGTGTCAGAGTGTGTTAATATTAATCTGTGTTCTCTGTCAGTGTGTTAATATTCCTGAGGACAGTGGGGGTGTTTTACACTTCACAGGGTGTATCTGACTGTGGGTCATGATATACACAGTGTGTCAGTGAGTGTGTTAATATTAATCTGTGTTCTCTGTCAGTGTGTTAATATTCCTGAGGACAGTGGGTGTGTTTTACACTTCACAGGGTGTATCTGACTGTGGGTCATGGCGTACACAGTGTGTCAGTGAGTGTGTTAATATTAATCTGTTTTCTCTGTCAGTGTGTTAATATTACTGAGGACAGTGGGGGTGTTTTACACTTCACAGGGTGTATCTGACTGTGGGTCATGATATACACAGTGTGTCAGTGAGTTGGTTAATATTAATCTGTGTTCTCTGTCAGTGTGTTAATATTCCTGAGGACAGTGGGGATGTTTTACACTTCACAGGGTGTAACTGACTGTGGGTCATGATGTACACAGTGTGTCAGTGAGTGTGTTAATATTAATCTGTGTTCTTTGTCAGTGTGTTAATATTCCTGAGGACAGTGGGGGTGTTTTACACTTCACCGGGTGTATCTGACTGTGGGTCATGATAGACACAGTGTGTCAGTGAGTGTGTTAATATTAATCTGTGTTCTCTGTCAGTGTGTTAATATTCCTGAGGACAGTGGGGGTGTTTTACACTTCACAGGGTGTATCTGACTCTGGGTCATGATATACACAGTGTGTCAGTGAGTGTGTTAATATTAATCTGTGTTCTCTGTCAGTGTGTTAATATTCCTGAGGACAGTGGGGGTGTTTTACACTTCAAAGGGTGTATCTGACTGTGGGTCATGATGTACACAGTGTGTCAGTGAGTGTGTTAATATTAATCTGTGTTCTCTGTCAGTGTGTTAATATTACTGAGGACAGTGGGGGTGTTTTACACTTCACAGGGTGTATCTGGCTGTGGGTCATGATGTACACAGTGTGTCAGTGAGTGTGTTAATATTAATCTGTGTTCTCTGTCAGTGTGTTAATATTCCTGAGGACAGTGGGGGTGTTTTACACTTCACAGGGTTTATCTGACTGTGGGTCATGATATACACAGTGTGTCAGTGAGTGTGTTAATATTAATCTGTGTTCTCTGTCAGTGTGTTAATATTACTGAGGAAAGTGGGGGTGTTTTACACTTCACAGGGTGTATCTGACTGTGGGTCATGATGTACACAGTGTGTCAGTGAGTGTGTTAATATTAATCTGTGTTCTCTGTCAGTGTGTTAATATTACTGAGGACAGTGGGGGTGCTTTACACTTCACAGGGTGTATCTGACTGTGGGTCATGATGTACACAGTGTGTCAGTGAGTGTGTTAATATTAATCTGTGTTCTCTGTCAGTGTGTTAATATTGCTGAGGACAGTGGGGGTGTTTTACACTTCACAGGGTGTATCTGACTGTGGGTCATGATATACACAGTGTGTCAGTGAGTGTGTTAATATTAATCTGTGTTCTCTGTCAGTGTGTTAATATTCCTGAGGACAGTGGGGGTGTTTTACACTTCACAGGGTGTATCTGACTGTGGGTCATGATATACACAGTGTGTCAGTGAGTCTGTTAATGTTAATCTGTGTTCTCTGTCAGTGTGTTAATATTCCTGAGGACAGTGGGGGTGTTTTACACTTCACAGGGTGTATCTGACTGTGGGTCATGATATACACAGTGTGTCAGTGAGTGTGTTAATATTAATCTGTGTTCTCTGTCAGTGTGTTAATATTATTGAGGACAGTGGGGGTGTTTTACACTTCACAGTGTGTATCTGACTGTGGGTCATGATATACACAGTGTGTCAGTGAGTGTGTTAATATTAATCTGTGTTCTCTGTCAGTGTGTTAATATTCCTGAGGACAGTGGGTGTGTTTTACACTTCACAGGGTGTATCTGACTGTGGGTCATTATGTACACAGTGTGTCAGTGAGTGTGTTAATATTAATCTGTGTTCTCTGTCAGTGTGTTAATATTACTGAGGACAGTGGGGGTGTTTTACACTTCACAGGATGTATCTGACTGTGGGTCATGGCGTACACAGTGTGTCAGTGAGTGTGTTAATATTAATCTGTTTTCTCTGTCAGTGTGTTAATATTACTGAGGACAGTGGGGGTGTTTTACACTTCACAGGGTGTATCTGACTGTGGGTCATGATATACACAGTGTGTCAGTGAGTGTGTTAATATTAATCTGTGTTCTCTGTCAGTGTGTTAATATTCCTGAGGACAGTGGGGATGTTTTACACTTCACAGGGTGTAACTGACTGTGGGTCATGATGTACACAGTGTGTCAGTGAGTGTGTTAATATTAATCTGTGTTCTTTGTCAGTGTGTTAATATTCCTGAGGACAGTGGGGGTGTTTTACACTTCACCGGGTGTATCTGACTGTGGGTCATGATATACACAGTGTGTCAGTGAGTGTGTTAATATTAATCTGTGTTCTCTGTCAGTGTGTTAATATTCCTGAGGACAGTGGGGGTGTTTTACACTTCACAGGGTGTATCTGACTCTGGGTCATGATATACACAGTGTGTCAGTGAGTGTGTTAATATTAATCTGTGTTCTCTGTCAGTGTGTTAATATTCCTGAGGACAGTGGGGGTGTTTTACACTTCAAAGGGTGTATCTGACTGTGGGTCATGATGTACACAGTGTGTCAGTGAGTGTGTTAATATTAATCTGTGTTCTCTGTCAGTGTGTTAATATTACTGAGGACAGTGGGGGTGTTTTACACTTCACAGGGTGTATCTGGCTGTGTGTCATGATGTACACAGTGTGTCAGTGAGTGTGTTAATATTAATCTGTGTTCTCTGTCAGTGTGTTAATATTCCTGAGGACAGTGGGGATGTTTTACACTTCACAGGGTGTAACTGACTGTGGGTCATGATGTACACAGTGTGTCAGTGAGTGTGTTAATATTAATCTGTGTTCTTTGTCAGTGTGTTAATATTCCTGAGGACAGTGGGGGTGTTTTACACTTCACCGGGTGTATCTGACTGTGGGTCATGATATACACAGTGTGTCAGTGAGTGTGTTAATATTAATCTGTGTTCTCTGTCAGTGTGTTAATATTCCTGAGGACAGTGGGGGTGTTTTACACTTCACAGGGTGTATCTGACTCTGGGTCATGATATACACAGTGTGTCAGTGAGTGTGTTAATATTAATCTGTGTTCTCTGTCAGTGTGTTAATATTCCTGAGGACAGTGGGGGTGTTTTACACTTCAAAGGGTGTATCTGACTGTGGGTCATGATGTACACAGTGTGTCAGTGAGTGTGTTAATATTAATCTGTGTTCTCTGTCAGTGTGTTAATATTACTGAGGACAGTGGGGGTGTTTTACACTTCACAGGGTGTATCTGGCTGTGGGTCATGATGTACACAGTGTGTCAGTGAGTGTGTTAATATTAATCTGTGTTCTCTGTCAGTGTGTTAATATTCCTGAGGACAGTGGGGGTGTTTTACACTTCACAGGGTTTATCTGACTGTGGGTCATGATATACACAGTGTGTCAGTGAGTGTGTTAATATTAATCTGTGTTCTCTGTCAGTGTGTTAATATTACTGAGGAAAGTGGGGGTGTTTTACACTTCACAGGGTGTATCTGACTGTGGGTCATGATGTACACAGTGTGTCAGTGAGTGTGTTAATATTAATCTGTGTTCTCTGTCAGTGTGTTAATATTACTGAGGACAGTGGGGGTGCTTTACACTTCACAGGGTGTATCTGACTGTGGGTCATGATGTACACAGTGTGTCAGTGAGTGTGTTAATATTAATCTGTGTTCTCTGTCAGTGTGTTAATATTGCTGAGGACAGTGGGGGTGTTTTACACTTCACAGGGTGTATCTGACTGTGGGTCATGATATACACAGTGTGTCAGTGAGTGTGTTAATATTAATCTGTGTTCTCTGTCAGTGTGTTAATATTCCTGAGGACAGTGGGGGTGTTTTACACTTCACAGGGTGTATCTGACTGTGGGTCATGATATACACAGTGTGTCAGTGAGTCTGTTAATGTTAATCTGTGTTCTCTGTCAGTGTGTTAATATTCCTGAGGACAGTGGGGGTGTTTTACACTTCACAGGGTGTATCTGACTGTGGGTCATGATATACACAGTGTGTCAGTGAGTGTGTTAATATTAATCTGTGTTCTCTGTCAGTGTGTTAATATTATTGAGGACAGTGGGGGTGTTTTACACTTCACAGTGTGTATCTGACTGTGGGTCATGATATACACAGTGTGTCAGTGAGTGTGTTAATATTAATCTGTGTTCTCTGTCAGTGTGTTAATATTCCTGAGGACAGTGGGTGTGTTTTACACTTCACAGGGTGTATCTGACTGTGGGTCATTATGTACACAGTGTGTCAGTGAGTGTGTTAATATTAATCTGTGTTCTCTGTCAGTGTGTTAATATTACTGAGGACAGTGGGGGTGTTTTACACTTCACAGGATGTATCTGACTGTGGGTCATGGCGTACACAGTGTGTCAGTGAGTGTGTTAATATTAATCTGTTTTCTCTGTCAGTGTGTTAATATTACTGAGGACAGTGGGGATGTTTTACACTTCACAGGGTGTAACTGACTGTGGGTCATGATGTACACAGTGTGTCAGTGAGTGTGTTAATATTAATCTGTGTTCTTTGTCAGTGTGTTAATATTCCTGAGGACAGTGGGGGTGTTTTACACTTCACCGGGTGTATCTGACTGTGGGTCATGATATACACAGTGTGTCAGTGAGTGTGTTAATATTAATCTGTGTTCTCTGTCAGTGTGTTAATATTCCTGAGGACAGTGGGGGTGTTTTACACTTCACAGGGTGTATCTGACTCTGGGTCATGATATACACAGTGTGTCAGTGAGTGTGTTAATATTAATCTGTGTTCTCTGTCAGTGTGTTAATATTCCTGAGGACAGTGGGGGTGTTTTACACTTCAAAGGGTGTATCTGACTGTGGGTCATGATGTACACAGTGTGTCAGTGAGTGTGTTAATATTAATCTGTGTTCTCTGTCAGTGTGTTAATATTACTGAGGACAGTGGGGGTGTTTTACACTTCACAGGGTGTATCTGGCTGTGGGTCATGATGTACACAGTGTGTCAGTGAGTGTGTTAATATTAATCTGTGTTCTCTGTCAGTGTGTTAATATTCCTGAGGACAGTGGGGGTGTTTTACACTTCACAGGGTTTATCTGACTGTGGGTCATGATATACACAGTGTGTCAGTGAGTGTGTTAATATTAATCTGTGTTCTCTGTCAGTGTGTTAATATTACTGAGGACAGTGGGGGTGTTTTACACTTCACAGGGTGTATCTGACTGTGGGTCATGATGTACACAGTGTGTCAGTGAGTGTGTTAATATTAATCTGTGTTCTCTGTCAGTGTGTTAATATTACTGAGGACAGTGGGGGTGCTTTACACTTCACAGGGTGTATCTGACTGTGGGTCATGATGTACACAGTGTGTCAGTGAGTGTGTTAATATTAATCTGTGTTCTCTGTCAGTGTGTTAATATTGCTGAGGACAGAGGGGGTGTTTTACACTTCACAGGGTATCTGACTGTGGGTCATGATATACACAGTGTGTCAGTGAGTGTGTTAATATTAATCTGTGTTCTCTGTCAGTGTGTTAATATTCCTGAGGACAGTGGGGGTGTTTTACACTTCACAGGGTGTATCTGACTGTGGGTCATGATATACACAGTGTGTCAGTGAGTCTGTTAATGTTAATCTGTGTTCTCTGTCAGTGTGTTAATATTCCTGAGGACAGTGGGGGTGTTTTACACTTCACAGGGTGTATCTGACTGTGGGTCATGATATACACAGTGTGTCAGTGAGTGTGTTAATATTAATCTGTGTTCTCTGTCAGTGTGTTAATATTATTGAGGACAGTGGGGGTGTTTTACACTTCACAGTGTGTATCTGACTGTGGGTCATGATATACACAGTGTGTCAGTGAGTGTGTTAATATTAATCTGTGTTCTCTGTCAGTGTGTTAATATTCCTGAGGACAGTGGGGTGTTTTACACTTCACAGGGTGTATCTGACTGTGGGTCATGATATACACAGTGTGTCAGTGAGCGTGTTAATATTAATCTGTGTACTCTGTCAGTGTGTTAATATTCCTGAGGACAGTGGGGGTGATTTACACTTCACAGGGTGTATCTGACTGTGGGTCATGATATACACAGTGTGTCAGTGAGTGTGTTAATATTAATCTGTGTTCTCTGTCAGTGTGTTAATATTACTGAGGACAGTGGGGGTGTTTTACACTTCACAGGGTGTATCTAACTGTGGGTCATGATATACACAGTGTGTCAGTGAGTGTGTTAATATTAATCTGTGTTCTCTGTCAGTGTGTTAATATTCCTGAGGACAGTGGGGGTGTTTTACACTTCACAGGGTGTATCTGGCTGTGGGTCATGATGTACACAGTGTGTCAGTGAGTGTGTTAATATTAATCTGTGTTCTCTGTCAGTGTGTTAATATTCCTGAGGACAGTGGGGGTGTTTTACACTTCACAGGGTTTATCTGACTGTGGGTCATGATATACACAGTGTGTCAGTGAGTGTGTTAATATTAATCTGTGTTCTCTGTCAGTGTGTTAATATTACTGAGGACAGTGGGGGTGTTTTACACTTCACAGGGTGTATCTGACTGTGGGTCATGATGTACACAGTGTGTCAGTGAGTGTGTTAATATTAATCTGTGTTCTCTGTCAGTGTGTTAATATTACTGAGGACAGTGGGGGTGCTTTACACTTCACAGGGTGTATCTGACTGTGGGTCATGATGTACACAGTGTGTCAGTGAGTGTGTTAATATTAATCTGTGTTCTCTGTCAGTGTGTTAATATTGCTGAGGACAGTGGGGGTGTTTTACACTTCACAGGGTATCTGACTGTGGGTCATGATATACACAGTGTGTCAGTGAGTGTGTTAATATTAATCTGTGTTCTCTGTCAGTGTGTTAATATTCCTGAGGACAGTGGGGGTGTTTTACACTTCACAGGGTGTATCTGACTGTGGGTCATGATATACACAGTGTGTCAGTGAGTCTGTTAATGTTAATCTGTGTTCTCTGTCAGTGTGTTAATATTCCTGAGGACAGTGGGGGTGTTTTACACTTCACAGGGTGTATCTGACTGTGGGTCATGATATACACAGTGTGTCAGTGAGTGTGTTAATATTAATCTGTGTTCTCTGTCAGTGTGTTAATATTATTGAGGACAGTGGGGGTGTTTTACACTTCACAGTGTGTATCTGACTGTGGGTCATGATATACACAGTGTGTCAGTGAGTGTGTTAATATTAATCTGTGTTCTCTGTCAGTGTGTTAATATTACTGAGGACAGTGGGGGTGTTTTACACTTCACAGGGTGTATCTGACTGTGGGTCATGATATACACAGTGTGTCTGTGAGTGTGTTAATATTAATCTGTGTTCTCTGTCAGTGTGTTAATATTCCTGAGGACAGTGGGGTGTTTTACACTTCACAGGGTGTATCTGACTGTGGGTCATGATATACACAGTGTGTCAGTGAGCGTGTTAATATTAATCTGTGTACTCTGTCAGTGTGTTAATATTCCTGAGGACAGTGGGGGTGATTTACACTTCACAGGGTGTATCTGACTGTGGGTCATGATATACACAGTGTGTCAGTGAGTGTGTTAATATTAATCTGTGTTCTCTGTCAGTGTGTTAATATTACTGAGGACAGTGGGGGTGTTTTACACTTCACAGGGTGTATCTAACTGTGGGTCATGATATACACAGTGTGTCAGTGAGTGTGTTAATATTAATCTGTGTTCTCTGTCAGTGTGTTAATATTCCTGAGGACAGTGGGGGTGTTTTACACTTCACAGGGTGTATCTGACTGTGGGTCATGATATACACAGTGTGTCAGTGAGTGTGTTAATATTAATCTGTGTTCTCTGTCAGTGTGTTAATATTCCTGAGGACAGTGGGGTGTTTTACACTTCACAGGGTGTATCTGACTGTGGGTCATGATATACACAGTGTGTCAGTGAGCGTGTTAATATTAATCTGTGTACTCTGTCAGTGTGTTAATATTCCTGAGGACAGTGGGGGTGATTTACACTTCACAGGGTGTATCTGACTGTGGGTCATGATATACACAGTGTGTCAGTGAGTGTGTTAATATTAATCTGTGTTCTCTGTCAGTGTGTTAATATTACTGAGGACAGTGGGGGTGTTTTACACTTCACAGGGTGTATCTAACTGTGGGTCATGATATACACAGTGTGTCAGTGAGTGTGTTAATATTAATCTGTGTTCTCTGTCAGTGTGTTAATATTCCTGAGGACAGTGGGGGTGTTTTACACTTCACAGGGTGTATCTGACTGTGGGTCATGATATACACAGTGTGTCAGTGAGTGTGTTAATATTAATCTGTGTTCTCTGTCAGTGTGTTAATATTACTGAGGACAGTGGGGGTGTTTTACACTTCACAGGGTGTATCTGACTGTGGGTCATGATATACACAGTGTGTCAGTGAGTGTGTTAATATTAATCTGTGTTTTCTGTCAGTGTGTTAATATTCCTGAGGACAGTGGGGGTGTTTTACACTTCACAGGGTGTATCTGACACTGGGTCATGATATACACAGTGTGTCAGTGAGTGTGTTAATATTAATCTGTGTTCTCTGTCAGTGTGTTAATATTACTGAGGACAGTGGTGGTGTTTTACACTTCACAGGGTGTATCTGACTGTGGGTCATGATGTACACAGTGTGTCAGTGAGTGTGTTAATATTAATCTGTGTTCTCTGTCAGTGTGTTAATATTCCTGAGGACAGTGGGGGTGTTTTACACTTCACAGGGTATATCTGACTGTGGGTCATGATGTACACAGTGTGTCAGTGAGTGTGTTAATATTAATCTGTGTTCTCTGTCAGTGTGTTAATATTCCTGAGGACAGTGGGGGTGTTTTATACTTCACAGGGTGTATCTGACTGTGGGTCATGATATACACAGTGTGTCAGTGAGCGTGTTAATATTAATCTGTGTTTTCTGTCAGTGTGTTAATATTACTGAGGACAGTGGGGTTGTTTTACACTTCACAGGGTGTATCGGGCTGTGGTTCATGATATACACAGTGTGTCAGTGAGTGTGTTAATATTAATCTGTGTTCTCTGTCAGTGTGTTAATATTCCTGAGGACAGTGGGGGTGTTTTACACTTCACAGGGTGTATCGGGCTGTGGTTCATGATATACACAGTGTGTCAGTGAGTGTGTTAATATTAATCTGTGTTCTCTGTCAGTGTGTTAATATTACTGAGGACAGTGGGGATGTTTTACACTTCACAGGGTGTATCTGACTGTGGGTCATGATATACACAGTGTGTCAGTGAGTGTGTTAATATTAATCTGTGTTCTCTGTCAGTGTGTTAATATTACTGAGGACAGTGGGGATGTTTTACACTTCACAGGGTGTATCTGACTGTGGGTCATGATATACACAGTGTGTCAGTGAGTGTGTTAATATTAATCTGTGTTCTCTGTCAGTGTGTTAATATTACTGAGGACAGTGGGGGTGTTTTACACTTCACAGGGTGTATCTGACTGTGGGTCATGATGTACACAGTGTGTCAGTGAGTGTGTTAATATTAATCTGTGTTCTCTGTCAGTGTGTTAATATTACTGAGGACAGTGGGGGTGTTTTACACTTCACAGGGTGTATCTGACTGTGGGTCATGATATACACAGTGTGTCAGTGAGTGTGTTAATATTAATCTGTGTTCTCTGTCAGTGTGTTAATATTCCTGAGGACAGTGGGGGTGTTTTACACTTCACAGGGTGTATCTGACTGTGGGTCATTATGTACACAGTGTGTCAGTGAGTGTGTTAATATTAATCTGTGTTCTCTGTCAGTGTGTTAATATTCCTGAGGACAGTGGGGGTGTTTTACACTTCACAGGGTGTATCTGACTGTGGGTCATGATATACACAGTGTGTCAGTGAGTGTGTTAATATTAATCTGTGTTCTCTGTCAGTGTGTTAATATTACTGAGGACAGTGGGGGTGTTTTACACTTCACAGGGTGTATCTGGCTGTGGGTCATGATATACACAGTGTGTCAGTGAGTGTGTTAATATTAATCTGTGTTCTCTGTCAGTGTGTTAATATTCCTGAGGACAGTGGGGGTGTTTTACACTTCACAGGGTGTATCTGGCTGTGGGTCATGATATACACAGTGTGTCAGTGAGTGTGTTAATATTAATCTGTGTTCTCTGTCAGTGTGTTAATATTACTGAGGACAGTGGGGGTGTTTTACACTTCACAGGGTGTATCTGACTGTGGGTCATGATATACACAGTGTGTCAGTGAGTGTGTTAATATTAATCTGTGTTCTCTGTCAGTGTGTTAATATTACTGAGGACAGTGGGGGTGTTTTACACTTCACAGGGTGTATCTGACTGTGAGTCATGATATACACAGTGTGTCAGTGAGTGTGTTAATATTAATCTGTGTTCTCTGTCAGTGTGTTAATATTACTGAGGACAGTGGGGGTGTTTTACACTTCACAGGGTGTATCTGACTGTGGGTCATGATATACACAGTGTGTCAGTGAGTGTGTTAATATTAATCTGTGTTCTCTGTCAGTGTGTTAATATTACTGAGGACAGTGGGGGTGTTTTACACTTCACAGGGTGTATCTGACTGTGGGTCACGATGGACACAGTGTGTCAGTGAGTGTGTTAATATTAATCTGAGTACTCTGTCAGTGTGTTAATATTCCTGAGGACAGTGGGGGTGTTTTACACTTCACAGGGTGTATCTGAGTGTGGGTCATGATGTACAGAGTGTGTCAGTGAGTGTGTTAATATTAATCTGTGTTCTCTGTCAGTGTGTTAATATTCCTGAGGACAGTGGGGGTGTTTTACACTTCACAGGGTGTATCTGACTGTGGGTCATGATATACACAGTGCGTCAGTGAGTGTGTTAATATTAATCTGTGTTCTCTGTCAGTGTGTTAATATTGCTGAGGACAGTGGGGGTGTTTTACACTTCACCGGGTGTATCTGACTGTGGGTCATGATATACACAGTGTGTCAGTGAGTGTGTTAATATTAATCTGTGTTCTCTGTCAGTGTGTTAATATTCCTGAGGACAGTGGGGGTGTTTTACACTTCACAGGGTGTATCTGACTGTGGGTCATGATATACACAGTGTGTCAGTGAGTGTGTTAATATTAATCTGTGTTCTCTGTCAGTGTGCTAATATTCCTGAGGACAGTGGGGGTGTTTTACACTTCACAGGGTGTATCTGACTGTGGGTCATGATATACACAGTGTGTCAGTGAGTGTGTTAATATAAATTTTTGTTCTCTGTCAGTGTGTTAATATTCCTGAGGACAGTGGGGGTGTTTTACACTTCACAGGGTGTATCTGACTGTGGGTCATGATGTACACAGTGTGTCAGTGAGTGTGTTAATATTAATCTGTGTTCTCTGTTAGTGTGTTAATATTATTGAGGACAGTGGGGGTGTTTTACACTTCACAGGGTGTATCTGACTGTGGGTCATGATATGCACAGTGTGTCAGTGAGTGTGTTAATATTAATCTGTGTTTTCTGTCAGTGTGTTAATATTACTGAGGACAGTGGGGGTGTTTTACACTTCACAGGGTGTATATGACTGTGGGTCATGATATACACAGTGTGTCAGTGAGTGTGTTAATATTAATCTGTGTTCTCTGTCAGTGTGTTAATATTCCTGAGGACAGTGGGGGTGTTTTACACTTCACAGGGTGTATCTGACTGTGGGTCATGATATACACAGTGTGTCAGTGAGTGTGTTAATATTAATCTGTGTACTCTGTCAGTGTGTTAATATTCCTGAGGACAGTGGGGGTGATTTACACTTCACAGGGTGTATCTGACTGTGGGTCATGATATACACAGTGTGTCAGTGAGTGTGTTAATATTAATCTGTGTTCTCTGTCAGTGTGTTAATATTACTGAGGACAGTGGGGGTGTTTTACACTTCACAGGGTGTATCTAACTGTGGGTCATGATATACACAGTGTGTCAGTGAGTGTGTTAATATTAATCTGTGTTCTCTGTCAGTGTGTTAATATTCCTGAGGACAGTGGGGGTGTTTTACACTTCACAGGGTGTATCTGACTGTGGGTCATGATATACACAGTGTGTCAGTGAGTGTGTTAATATTAATCTGTGTTCTCTGTCAGTGTGTTAATATTACTGAGGACAGTGGGGGTGTTTTACACTTCACAGGGTGTATCTGACTGTGGGTCATGATGTACACAGTGTGTCAGTGAGTGTGTTAATATTAATCTGTGTTCTCTGTCAGTGTGTTAATATTCCTGAGGACAGTGGGGGTGTTTTACACTTCACAGGGTGTATCTGACTGTGGGTCATGATGTACACAGTGTGTCAGTGAGTGTGTTAATATTAATCTGTGTTCTCTGTCAGTGTGTTAATATTCCTGAGGACAGTGGGGGTGTTTTACACTTCACAGGGTGTATCGGGCTGTGGTTCATGATATACACAGTGTGTCAGTGAGTGTGTTAATATTAATCTGTGTTCTCTGTCAGTGTGTTAATATTCCTGAGGACAGAGGGGGTGTTTTACACTTCACAGGGTCTATCTGACTGTGGGTCATGATATACACAGTGTGTCAGTGAGTGTGTTAATTTTAATCTGTGTTCTCTGTCAGTGTGTTAATATTCCTGAGGACAGTGGGGGTGTTTTACACTTCACAGGGTGTATCTGACTGTGGGTCATGATGTACACAGTGTGTCAGTGAGTGTGTTAATATTAATCTGTGTTCTCTGTCAGTGTGTTAATATTCCTGAGGACAGTGGGGGTGTTTTACACTTCACAGGGTGTATCTGACTGTGGGTCATGATGTACACAGTGTGTAAGTGAGTGTGTTAATATTAATCTGTGTTCTCTGTCAGTGTGTTAATATTACTGAGGACAGTGGGGATGTTTTACACTTCACAGGGTGTATCTGACTGTGGGTCATGATATACACAGTGTGTCAGAGTGTGTTAATATTAATCTGTGTTCTCTGTCAGTGTGTTAATATTCCTGAGGACAGTGGGGGTGTTTTACACTTCACAGGGTGTATCTGACTGTGGGTCATGATATACACAGTGTGTCAGTGAGTGTGTTAATATTAATCTGTGTTCTCTGTCAGTGTGTTAATATTCCTGAGGACAGTGGGGGTGTTTTACACTTCACAGGGTGTATCTGACTGTGGGTCATGATGTACACAGTGTGTCAGTGAGTGTGTTAATATTAATCTGTGTTCTTTGTCAGTGTGTTAATATTCCTGAGGACAGTGGGGGTGTTTTACACTTCACAGGGTGTATCTGACTGTGGGCCATGATATACACAGTGTGTCAGTGAGTGTGTTAATATTAATCTGTGTTCTCTGTCAGTGTGTTAATATTCCTGAGGACAGTGGGGGTGTTTTACACTTCACCGGGTGTATCTGACTGTGGGTCATGATATACACAGTGTGTCAGTGAGTGTGTTAATATTAATCTGTGTTCTCTGTCAGTGTGTTAATATTCCTGAGGACAGTGGGGGTGTTTTACACTTCACAGGGTGTATCTGACTCTGGGTCATGATATACACAGTGTGTCAGTGAGTGTGTTAATATTAATCTGTGTTCTCTGTCAGTGTGTTAATATTCCTGAGGACAGTGGGGGTGTTTTACACTTCAAAGGGTGTATCTGACTGTGGGTCATGATGTACACAGTGTGTCAGTGAGTGTGTTAATATTAATCTGTGTTCTCTGTCAGTGTGTTAATATTACTGAGGACAGTGGGGGTGTTTTACACTTCACAGGGTGTATCTGGCTGTGGGTCATGATGTACACAGTGTGTCAGTGAGTGTGTTAATATTAATCTGTGTTCTCTGTCAGTGTGTTAATATTCCTGAGGACAGTGGGGGTGTTTTACACTTCACAGGGTTTATCTGACTGTGGGTCATGATATACACAGTGTGTCAGTGAGTGTGTTAATATTAATCTGTGTTCTCTGTCAGTGTGTTAATATTACTGAGGACAGTGGGGGTGTTTTACACTTCACAGGGTGTATCTGACTGTGGGTCATGATGTACACAGTGTGTCAGTGAGTGTGTTAATATTAATCTGTGTTCTCTGTCAGTGTGTTAATATTACTGAGGACAGTGGGGGTGTTTTACACTTCACAGGGTGTATCTGACTGTGGGTCATGATGTACACAGTGTGTCAGTGAGTGTGTTAATATTAATCTGTGTTCTCTGTCAGTGTGTTAATATTGCTGAGGACAGTGGGGGTGTTTTACACTTCACAGGGTGTATCTGACTGTGGGTCATGATATACACAGTGTGTCAGTGAGTCTGTTAATATTAATCTGTGTTCTCTGTCAGTGTGTTAATATTCCTGAGGACAGTGGGGGTGTTTCACACTTCACAGGGTGTATCTGACTGTGGGTCATGATATACACAGTGTGTCAGTGAGTGTGTTAATATTAATTTTTGTTCTCTGTCTGTGTGTTAATATTCCTGAGGACAGTGGGGGTGTTTTACACTTCACAGGGTGTATCTGACTGTGGGTCATGATATACACAGTGTGTCAGTGAGTGTGTTAATATTAATCTGTGTTTTCTGTCAGTGTGTTAATATTCCTGAGGACAGTGGGGGTGTTTTACACTTCACAGGGTGTATCTGACTGTGGGTCATGATATACACAGTGTGTCAGTGAGTGTGTTAATATTAATCTGTGTTCTCTGTCAGTGTGTTAATATTACTGAGGACAGTGGTGGTGTTTTACACTTCACAGGGTGTATCTGACTGTGGGTCATGATGTACACAGTGTGTCAGTGAGTGTGTTAATATTAATCTGTGTTCTCTGTCAGTGTGTTAATATTCCTGAGGACAGTGGGGGTGTTTTACACTTCACAGGGTGTATCTGACTGTGGGTCATGATGTACACAGTGTGTCAGTGAGTGTGTTAATATTAATCTGTGTTCTCTGTCAGTGTGTTAATATTCCTGAGGACAGTGGGGGTGTTTTATACTTCACAGGGTGTATCTGACTGTGGGTCATGATATACACAGTGTGTCAGTGAGCGTGTTAATATTAATCTGTGTTCTCTGTCAGTGTGTTAATATTACTGAGGACAGTGGGGTTGTTTTACACTTCACAGGGTGTATCGGGCTGTGGTTCATGATATACACAGTGTGTCAGTGAGTGTGTTAATATTAATCTGTGTTCTCTGTCAGTGTGTTAATATTCCTGAGGACAGTGGGGGTGTTTTACACTTCACAGGGTGTATCGGGCTGTGGTTCATGATATACACAGTGTGTCAGTGAGTGTGTTAATATTAATCTGTGTTCTCTGTCAGTGTGTTAATATTACTGAGGACAGTGGGGATGTTTTACACTTCACAGGGTGTATCTGACTGTGGGTCATGATATACACAGTGTGTCAGTGAGTGTGTTAATATTAATCTGTGTTCTCTGTCAGTGTGTTAATATTACTGAGGACAGTGGGGGTGTTTTACACTTCACAGGGTGTATCTGACTGTGGGTCATGATATACACAGTGTGTCAGTGAGTGTGTTAATATTAATCTGTGTTCTCTGTCAGTGTGTTAATATTACTGAGGACAGTGGGGGTGTTTTACACTTCACCGGGTGTATCTGACTGTGGGTCATGATATACACAGTGTGTCAGTGAGTGTGTTAATATTAATCTGTGCTCTCTGTCAGTGTGTTAATATTACTGAGGACAGTGAGGGTGTTTTACACTTCACCGGGTGTATCTGACTCTGGGTCATGATGTACACAGTGTGTCAGTGAGTGTGTTAATATTGATCTGTGTTCTCTCTCAGTGTGTTAATATTACTGAGGACAGTGGGGGTGTTTTACACTTCACAGGGTTTATCTGACTGTGGATCATGATATACACAGTGTGTCAGTGAGTGTGTGAATATTAATCTGTGTTCTCTGTCAGTGTGTTAGTATTGCTGAGGACAGCGGGGGTGTTTTGCACTTCACAGGGTGTATCTGACTGTGGGTCATGATGTACACAGTGTGTCAGTGAGTGTGTTAATATTAATCTGTGTTCTCTGTCAGTGTGTTAATATTACTGAGGATAGTGGGGATGTTTTACACTTCACGGGGTGTATCTGACTGTGAGTCATGATATACACAGTGTGTCAGTGAGTGTGTTAATATTAATCTGTGTTCTCTGTCAGTGTGTTAATATTACTGAGGACAGTGGGGGTGTTTTACACTTCACAGGGTGTATCTGACTGTGGGTCATGATATACACAGTGTGTCAGTGAGTGTGTTAATATTAATCTGTGTTCTCTGTCAGTGTGTTAATATTACTGAGGACAGTGGGGATGTTTTACACTTCACAGGGTGTATCTGACTGTGGGTCATGATATACACAGTGTGTCAGAGTGTGTTAATATTAATCTGTGTTCTCTGTCAGTGTGTTAATATTCCTGAGGACAGTGGGGGTGTTTTACACTTCACAGGGTGTATCTGACTGTGGGTCATGATATACACAGTGTGTCAGTGAGTGTGTTAATATTAATCTGTGTTCTCTGTCAGTGTGTTAATATTCCTGAGGACAGTGGGGGTGTTTTACACTTCACAGGGTGTATCTGACTGTGGGTCATGATGTACACAGTGTGTCAGTGAGTGTGTTAATATTAATCTGTGTTCTTTGTCAGTGTGTTAATATTCCTGAGGACAGTGGGGGTGTTTTACACTTCACAGGGTGTATCTGACTGTGGGCCATGATATACACAGTGTGTCAGTGAGTGTGTTAATATTAATCTGTGTTCTCTGTCAGTGTGTTAATATTCCTGAGGACAGTGGGGGTGTTTTACACTTCACCGGGTGTATCTGACTGTGGGTCATGATATACACAGTGTGTCAGTGAGTGTGTTAATATTAATCTGTGTTCTCTGTCAGTGTGTTAATATTCCTGAGGACAGTGGGGGTGTTTTACACTTCACAGGGTGTATCTGACTCTGGGTCATGATATACACAGTGTGTCAGTGAGTGTGTTAATATTAATCTGTGTTCTCTGTCAGTGTGTTAATATTCCTGAGGACAGTGGGGGTGTTTTACACTTCAAAGGGTGTATCTGACTGTGGGTCATGATGTACACAGTGTGTCAGTGAGTGTGTTAATATTAATCTGTGTTCTCTGTCAGTGTGTTAATATTACTGAGGACAGTGGGGGTGTTTTACACTTCACAGGGTGTATCTGGCTGTGGGTCATGATGTACACAGTGTGTCAGTGAGTGTGTTAATATTAATCTGTGTTCTCTGTCAGTGTGTTAATATTCCTGAGGACAGTGGGGGTGTTTTACACTTCACAGGGTTTATCTGACTGTGGGTCATGATATACACAGTGTGTCAGTGAGTGTGTTAATATTAATCTGTGTTCTCTGTCAGTGTGTTAATATTACTGAGGACAGTGGGGGTGTTTTACACTTCACAGGGTGTATCTGACTGTGGGTCATGATGTACACAGTGTGTCAGTGAGTGTGTTAATATTAATCTGTGTTCTCTGTCAGTGTGTTAATATTACTGAGGACAGTGGGGGTGTTTTACACTTCACAGGGTGTATCTGACTGTGGGTCATGATGTACACAGTGTGTCAGTGAGTGTGTTAATATTAATCTGTGTTCTCTGTCAGTGTGTTAATATTGCTGAGGACAGTGGGGGTGTTTTACACTTCACAGGGTGTATCTGACTGTGGGTCATGATATACACAGTGTGTCAGTGAGTCTGTTAATATTAATCTGTGTTCTCTGTCAGTGTGTTAATATTCCTGAGGACAGTGGGGGTGTTTCACACTTCACAGGGTGTATCTGACTGTGGGTCATGATATACACAGTGTGTCAGTGAGTGTGTTAATATTAATTTTTGTTCTCTGTCTGTGTGTTAATATTCCTGAGGACAGTGGGGGTGTTTTACACTTCACAGGGTGTATCTGACTGTGGGTCATGATATACACAGTGTGTCAGTGAGTGTGTTAATATTAATCTGTGTTTTCTGTCAGTGTGTTAATATTCCTGAGGACAGTGGGGGTGTTTTACACTTCACAGGGTGTATCTGACTGTGGGTCATGATATACACAGTGTGTCAGTGAGTGTGTTAATATTAATCTGTGTTCTCTGTCAGTGTGTTAATATTACTGAGGACAGTGGTGGTGTTTTACACTTCACAGGGTGTATCTGACTGTGGGTCATGATGTACACAGTGTGTCAGTGAGTGTGTTAATATTAATCTGTGTTCTCTGTCAGTGTGTTAATATTCCTGAGGACAGTGGGGGTGTTTTACACTTCACAGGGTGTATCTGACTGTGGGTCATGATGTACACAGTGTGTCAGTGAGTGTGTTAATATTAATCTGTGTTCTCTGTCAGTGTGTTAATATTCCTGAGGACAGTGGGGGTGTTTTATACTTCACAGGGTGTATCTGACTGTGGGTCATGATATACACAGTGTGTCAGTGAGCGTGTTAATATTAATCTGTGTTCTCTGTCAGTGTGTTAATATTACTGAGGACAGTGGGGTTGTTTTACACTTCACAGGGTGTATCGGGCTGTGGTTCATGATATACACAGTGTGTCAGTGAGTGTGTTAATATTAATCTGTGTTCTCTGTCAGTGTGTTAATATTCCTGAGGACAGTGGGGGTGTTTTACACTTCACAGGGTGTATCGGGCTGTGGTTCATGATATACACAGTGTGTCAGTGAGTGTGTTAATATTAATCTGTGTTCCCTGTCAGTGTGTTAATATTACTGAGGACAGTGGGGATGTTTTACACTTCACAGGGTGTATCTGACTGTGGGTCATGATATACACAGTGTGTCAGTGAGTGTGTTAATATTAATCTGTGTTCTCTGTCAGTGTGTTAATATTACTGAGGACAGTGGGGGTGTTTTACACTTCACAGGGTGTATCTGACTGTGGGTCATGATATACACAGTGTGTCAGTGAGTGTGTTAATATTAATCTGTGTTCTCTGTCAGTGTGTTAATATTACTGAGGACAGTGGGGGTGTTTTACACTTCACCGGGTGTATCTGACTGTGGGTCATGATATACACAGTGTGTCAGTGAGTGTGTTAATATTAATCTGTGCTCTCTGTCAGTGTGTTAATATTACTGAGGACAGTGAGGGTGTTTTACACTTCACCGGGTGTATCTGACTCTGGGTCATGATGTACACAGTGTGTCAGTGAGTGTGTTAATATTGATCTGTGTTCTCTCTCAGTGTGTTAATATTACTGAGGACAGTGGGGGTGTTTTACACTTCACAGGGTTTATCTGACTGTGGATCATGATATACACAGTGTGTCAGTGAGTGTGTGAATATTAATCTGTGTTCTCTGTCAGTGTGTTAGTATTGCTGAGGACAGCGGGGGTGTTTTGCACTTCACAGGGTGTATCTGACTGTGGGTCATGATGTACACAGTGTGTCAGTGAGTGTGTTAATATTAATCTGTGTTCTCTGTCAGTGTGTTAATATTACTGAGGATAGTGGGGATGTTTTACACTTCACGGGGTGTATCTGACTGTGAGTCATGATATACACAGTGTGTCAGTGAGTGTGTTAATATTAATCTGTGTTCTCTGTCAGTGTGTTAATATTACTGAGGACAGTGGGGGTGTTTTACACTTCACAGGGTGTATCTGACTGTGGGTCATGATATACACAGTGTGTCAGTGAGTGTGTTAATATTAATCTGTGTTCTCTGTCAGTGTGTTAATATTACTGAGGACAGTGGGGGTGTTTTACACTTCACAGGGTGTATCTGACTGTGGGTCACGATGGACACAGTGTGTCAGTGAGTGTGTTAATATTAATCTGAGTACTCTGTCAGTGTGTTAATATTCCTGAGGACAGTGGGGGTGTTTTACACTTCACAGGGTGTATCTGAGTGTGGGTCATGATGTACACAGTGTGTCAGTGAGTGTGTTAATATTAATCTGTGTTCTCTGTCAGTGTGTTAATATTCCTGAGGACAGTGGGGGTGTTTTACACTTCACAGGGTGTATCTGACTGTGGGTCATGATATACACCGTGTGTCAGTGAGTGTGTTAATATTAATCTGTGTTCTCTGTCAGTGTGTTAATATTCCTGAGGACAGTGGGGGTGTTTTACACTTCACAGGGTGTATCTGACTGTGGGTCATGATATACACAGTGTGTCAGTGAGTGTGTTAATATTAATCTGTGTTCTCTGTCAGTGTGCTAATATTCCTGAGGACAGTGGGGGTGTTTTACACTTCACAGGGTGTATCTGACTGTGGGTCATGATATACACAGTGTGTCAGTGAGTGTGTTAATATAAATTTTTGTTCTCTGTCAGTGTGTTAATATTCCTGAGGACAGTGGGGGTGTTTTACACTTCACAGGGTGTATCTGACTGTGGGTCATGATGTACACAGTGTGTCAGTGAGTGTGTTAATATTAATCTGTGTTCTCTGTTAGTGTGTTAATATTATTGAGGACAGTGGGGGTGTTTTACACTTCACAGGGTGTATCTGACTGTGGGTCATGATATACACAGTGTGTCAGTGAGTGTGTTAATATTAATCTGTGTTTTCTGTCAGTGTGTTAATATTACTGAGGACAGTGGGGGTGTTTTACACTTCACAGGGTGTATCTGACTGTGGGTCATGATATACACAGTGTGTCAGTGAGTGTGTTAATATTAATCTGTGTTCTCTGTCAGTGTGTTAATATTCCTGAGGACAGTGGGGGTGTTTTACACTTCACAGGGTGTATCTGACTGTGGGTCATGATATACACAGTGTGTCAGTGAGTGTGTTAATATTAATCTGTGTACTCTGTCAGTGTGTTAATATTCCTGAGGACAGTGGGGGTGATTTACACTTCACAGGGTGTATCTGACTGTGGGTCATGATATACACAGTGTGTCAGTGAGTGTGTTAATATTAATCTGTGTTCTCTGTCAGTGTGTTAATATTACTGAGGACAGTGGGGGTGTTTTACACTTCACAGGGTGTATCTAACTGTGGGTCATGATATACACAGTGTGTCAGTGAGTGTGTTAATATTAATCTGTGTTCTCTGTCAGTGTGTTAATATTCCTGAGGACAGTGGGGGTGTTTTACACTTCACAGGGTGTATCTGACTGTGGGTCATGATATACACAGTGTGTCAGTGAGTGTGTTAATATTAATCTGTGTTCTCTGTCAGTGTGTTAATATTACTGAGGACAGTGGGGGTGTTTTACACTTCACAGGGTGTATCTGACTGTGGGTCATGATGTACACAGTGTGTCAGTGAGTGTGTTAATATTAATCTGTGTTCTCTGTCAGTGTGTTAATATTCCTGAGGACAGTGGGGGTGTTTTACACTTCACAGGGTGTATCTGACTGTGGGTCATGATGTACACAGTGTGTCAGTGAGTGTGTTAATATTAATCTGTGTTCTCTGTCAGTGTGTTAATATTCCTGAGGACAGTGGGGGTGTTTTACACTTCACAGGGTGTATCTGACTGTGGGTCATGATATACACAGTGTGTCAGTGAGTGTGTTAATATAAATTTTTGTTCTCTGTCAGTGTGTTAATATTCCTGAGGACAGTGGGGGTGTTTTACACTTCACAGGGTGTATCTGACTGTGGGTCATGATGTACACAGTGTGTCAGTGAGTGTGTTAATATTAATCTGTGTTCTCTGTTAGTGTGTTAATATTATTGAGGACAGTGGGGGTGTTTTACACTTCACAGGGTGTATCTGACTGTGGGTCATGATATACACAGTGTGTCAGTGAGTGTGTTAATATTAATCTGTGTTTTCTGTCAGTGTGTTAATATTACTGAGGACAGTGGGGGTGTTTTACACTTCACAGGGTGTATCTGACTGTGGGTCATGATATACACAGTGTGTCAGTGAGTGTGTTAATATTAATCTGTGTTCTCTGTTAGTGTGTTAATATTCCTGAGGACAGTGGGGGTGTTTTACACTTCACAGGGTGTATCTGACTGTGGGTCATGATATACACAGTGTGTCAGTGAGTGTGTTAATATTAATCTGTGTACTCTGTCAGTGTGTTAATATTCCTGAGGACAGTGGGGGTGATTTACACTTCACAGGGTGTATCTGACTGTGGGTCATGATATACACAGTGTGTCAGTGAGTGTGTTAATATTAATCTGTGTTCTCTGTCAGTGTGTTAATATTACTGAGGACAGTGGGGGTGTTTTACACTTCACAGGGTGTATCTAACTGTGGGTCATGATATACACAGTGTGTCAGTGAGTGTGTTAATATTAATCTGTGTTCTCTGTCAGTGTGTTAATATTCCTGAGGACAGTGGGGGTGTTTTACACTTCACAGGGTGTATCTGACTGTGGGTCATGATATACACAGTGTGTCAGTGAGTGTGTTAATATTAATCTGTGTTCTCTGTCAGTGTGTTAATATTACTGAGGACAGTGGGGGTGTTTTACACTTCACAGGGTGTATCTGACTGTGGGTCATGATGTACACAGTGTGTCAGTGAGTGTGTTAATATTAATCTGTGTTCTCTGTCAGTGTGTTAATATTCCTGAGGACAGTGGGGGTGTTTTACACTTCACAGGGTGTATCTGACTGTGGGTCATGATGTACACAGTGTGTCAGTGAGTGTGTTAATATTAATCTGTGTTCTCTGTCAGTGTGTTAATATTCCTGAGGACAGTGGGGGTGTTTTACACTTCACAGGGTGTATCGGGCTGTGGTTCATGATATACACAGTGTGTCAGTGAGTGTGTTAATATTAATCTGTGTTCTCTGTCAGTGTGTTAATATTCCTGAGGACAGTGGGGGTGTTTTACACTTCACAGGGTCTATCTGACTGTGGGTCATGATATACACAGTGTGTCAGTGAGTGTGTTAATTTTAATCTGTGTTCTCTGTCAGTGTGTTAATATTCCTGAGGACAGTGGGGGTGTTTTACACTTCACAGGGTGTATCTGACTGTGGGTCATGATGTACACAGTGTGTCAGTGAGTGTGTTAATATTAATCTGTGTTCTCTGTCAGTGTGTTAATATTCCTGAGGACAGTGGGGGTGTTTTACACTTCACAGGGTGTATCTGACTGTGGGTCATGATGTACACAGTGTGTCAGTGAGTGTGTTAATATTAATCTGTGTTCTCTGTCAGTGTGTTAATATTACTGAGGACAGTGGGGATGTTTTACACTTCACAGGGTGTATCTGACTGTGGGTCATGATATACACAGTGTGTCAGAGTGTGTTAATATTAATCTGTGTTCTCTGTCAGTGTGTTAATATTCCTGAGGACAGTGGGGGTGTTTTACACTTCACAGGGTGTATCTGACTGTGGGTCATGATATACACAGTGTGTCAGTGAGTGTGTTAATATTAATCTGTGTTCTCTGTCAGTGTGTTAATATTCCTGAGGACAGTGGGGGTGTTTTACACTTCACAGGGTGTATCTGACTGTGGGTCATGATGTACACAGTGTGTCAGTGAGTGTGTTAATATTAATCTGTGTTCTTTGTCAGTGTGTTAATATTCCTGAGGACAGTGGGGGTGTTTTACACTTCACAGGGTGTATCTGACTGTGGGTCATGATATACACAGTGTGTCAGTGAGTGTGTTAATATTAATCTGTGTTCTCTGTCAGTGTGTTAATATTCCTGAGGACAGTGGGGGTGTTTTACACTTCACCGGGTGTATCTGACTGTGGGTCATGATATACACAGTGTGTCAGTGAGTGTGTTAATATTAATCTGTGTTCTCTGTCAGTGTGTTAATATTCCTGAGGACAGTGGGGGTGTTTTACACTTCACAGGGTGTATCTGACTCTGGGTCATGATATACACAGTGTGTCAGTGAGTGTGTTAATATTAATCTGTGTTCTCTGTCAGTGTGTTAATATTCCTGAGGACAGTGGGGGTGTTTTACACTTCAAAGGGTGTATCTGACTGTGGGTCATGATGTACACAGTGTGTCAGTGAGTGTGTTAATATTAATCTGTGTTCTCTGTCAGTGTGTTAATATTACTGAGGACAGTGGGGGTGTTTTACACTTCACAGGGTGTATCTGGCTGTGGGTCATGATGTACACAGTGTGTCAGTGAGTGTGTTAATATTAATCTGTGTTCTCTGTCAGTGTGTTAATATTCCTGAGGACAGTGGGGGTGTTTTACACTTCACAGGGTTTATCTGACTGTGGGTCATGATATACACAGTGTGTCAGTGAGTGTGTTAATATTAATCTGTGTTCTCTGTCAGTGTGTTAATATTACTGAGGACAGTGGGGGTGTTTTACACTTCACAGGGTGTATCTGACTGTGGGTCATGATGTACACAGTGTGTCAGTGAGTGTGTTAATATTAATCTGTGTTCTCTGTCAGTGTGTTAATATTGCTGAGGACAGTGGGGGTGTTTTACACTTCACAGGGTGTATCTGACTGTGGGTCATGATATACACAGTGTGTCAGTGAGTCTGTTAATATTAATCTGTGTTCTCTGTCAGTGTGTTAATATTCCTGAGGACAGTGGGGGTGTTTTACACTTCACAGGGTGTATCTGACTGTGGGTCATGATATACACAGTGTGTCAGTGAGTGTGTTAATATTAATTTTTGTTCTCTGTCAGTGTGTTAATATTCCTGAGGACAGTGGGGGTGTTTTACACTTCACAGGGTGTATCTGACTGTGGGTTACGATGTACACAGTGTGTCAGTGAGTGTGTTAATATTAATCTGTGTTCTCTGTCAGTGTGGTAATATTATTGAGGACAGTGGGGGTGTTTTACACTTCACAGTGTGTATCTGACTGTGGGTCATGATATACACAGTGTGTCAGTGAGTGTGTTAATATTAATCTGTGTTCTCTGTCAGTGTGTTAATATTACTGAGGACAGTGGGGGTGTTTTACACTTCACAGGGTGTATCTGACTGTGGGTCATGATATACACAGTGTGTCAGTGAGTGTGTTAATATTAATCTGTGTTCTCTGTCAGTGTGTTAATATTCCTGAGGACAGTGGGGTGTTTTACACTTCACAGGGTGTATCTGACTGTGGGTCATGATATACACAGTGTGTCAGTGAGCGTGTTAATATTAATCTGTGTACTCTGTCAGTGTGTTAATATTCCTGAGGACAGTGGGGGTGATTTACACTTCACAGGGTGTATCTGACTGTGGGTCATGATATACACAGTGTGTCAGTGATTGTGTTAATATTAATCTGTGTTCTCTGTCAGTGTGTTAATATTACTGAGGACAGTGGGGGTGTTTTCCACTTCACAGGGTGTATCTAACTGTGGGTCATGATATACACAGTGTGTCAGTGAGTGTGTTAATATTAATCTGTGTTCTCTGTCAGTGTGTTAATATTCCTGAGGACAGTGGGGGTGTTTTACACTTCACAGGGTGTATCTGACTGTGGGTCATGATATACACAGTGTGTCAGTGAGTGTGTTAATATTAATCTGTGTTCTCTGTCAGTGTGTTAATATTACTGAGGACAGTGGGGGTGTTTTACACTTCACAGGGTTATCTGACTGTGGGTCATGATATACACAGTGTGTCAGTGAGTGTGTTAATATTAATCTGTGTTTTCTGTCAGTGTGTTAATATTCCTGAGGACAGTGGGGGTGTTTTACACTTCACAGGGTGTATCTGACACTGGGTCATGATATACACAGTGTGTCAGTGAGTGTGTTAATATTAATCTGTGTTCTCTGTCAGTGTGTTAATATTACTGAGGACAGTGGTGGTGTTTTACACTTCACAGGGTGTATCTGACTGTGGGTCATGATGTACACAGTGTGTCAGTGAGTGTGTTAATATTAATCTGTGTTCTCTGTCAGTGTGTTAATATTCCTGAGGACAGTGGGGGTGTTTTACACTTCACAGGGTGTATCTGACTGTGGGTCATGATGTACACAGTGTGTCAGTGAGTGTGTTAATATTAATCTGTGTTCTCTGTCAGTGTGTTAATATTCCTGAGGACAGTGGGGTTGTTTTACACTTCACAGGGTGTATCGGGCTGTGGTTCATGATATACACAGTGTGTCAGTGAGTGTGTTAATATTAATCTGTGTTCTCTGTCAGTGTGTTAATATTCCTGAGGACAGTGGGGGTGTTTTACACTTCACAGGGTGTATCGGGCTGTGGTTCATGATATACACAGTGTGTCAGTGAGTGTGTTAATATTAATCTGTGTTCTCTGTCAGTGTGTTAATATTACTGAGGACAGTGGGGATGTTTTACACTTCACAGGGTGTATCTGACTGTGGGTCATGATATACACAGTGTGTCAGTGAGTGTGTTAATATTAATCTGTGTTCTCTGTCAGTGTGTTAATATTACTGAGGACAGTGGGGGTGTTTTACACTTCACAGGGTGTATCTGACTGTGGGTCATGATGAACACAGTGTGTCAGTGAGTGTGTTAATATTAATCTGTGTTCTCTGTCAGTGTGTTAATATTACTGAGGACAGTGGGGGTGTTTTACACTTCACAGGGTGTATCTGACTGTGGGTCATGATATACACAGTGTGTCAGTGAGTGTGTTAATATTAATCTGTGTTCTCTGTCAGTGTGTTAATATTCCTGAGGACAGTGGGGGTGTTTTACACTTCACAGGGTGTATCTGACTGTGGGTCATTATGTACACAGTGTGTCAGTGAGAGTGTTAATATTAATCTGTGTTCTCTGTCAGTGTGTTAATATTCCTGAGGACAGTGGGGGTGTTTTACACTTCACAGGGTGTATCTGACTGTGGGTCATGATATACACAGTGTGTCAGTGAGTGTGTTAATATTAATCTGTGTTCTCTGTCAGTGTGTTAATATTACTGAGGACAGTGGGGGTGTTTTACACTTCACAGGGTGTATCTGGCTGTGGGTCATGATATACACAGTGTGTCAGTGAGTGTGTTAATATTAATCTGTGTTCTCTGTCAGTGTGTTAATATTCCTGAGGACAGTGGGGGTGTTTTACACTTCACAGGGTGTATCTGACTGTGGGTCATGATATACACAGTGTGTCAGTGAGTGTGTTAATATTAATCTGTGTTCTCTGTCAGTGTGTTAATATTACTGAGGACAGTGGGGGTGTTTTACACTTCACAGGGTGTATCTGACTGTGAGTCATGATATACACAGTGTGTCAGTGAGTGTGTTAATATTAATCTGTGTTCTCTGTCAGTGTGTTAATATTACTGAAGACAGTGGGGATGTTTTACACTTCACAGGGTGTATCTGACTGTGGGTCATGATATACACAGTGTGTCAGTGAGTGTGTTAATATTAATCTGTGTTCTCTGTCAGTGTGTTAATATTCCTGAGGACAGTGGGGGTGTTTTACACTTCACAGGGTGTATCTGACTGTGGGTCATGATATACACAGTGTGTCAGTGAGTGTGTTAATATTAATCTGTGTTCTCTGTCAGTGTGTTAATATTCCTGAGGACAGTGGTGGTGTTTTACACTTCACAGGGTTTATCTGACTGTGGGTCATGATATACACAGTGTGTCAATGAGTGTGTTAATATTAATCTGTGTTCTCTGTCAGTGTGTTAATATTGCTGAGGACTGTGGGGGTGTTTTACACTTCACCGGGTGTATCTGACTGTGGGTCATGATATACACAGTGTGTCAGTGAGTGTGTTAATATTAATCTGTGTTCTCTGTCAGTGTGTTAATATTCCTGAGGACAGTGGGGGTGTTTTACACTTCACAGGGTGTATCTGACTCTGGGTCATGATGTACACAGTGTGTCAGTGAGTGTGTTAATATTAATCTGTGTTCTCTGTCAGTGTGTTAATATTACTGAGGACAGTGGGGGTGTTTTACACTTCACAGGGTGTATCTGACTGTGGGTCATGATGTACACAGTGTGTCAGTGAGTGTGTTAATATTAATCTGTGTTCTCTGTCAGTGTGTTAATATTACTGAGGACAGTGGGGGTGTTTTACACTTCACAGGGTGTATCTGACTGTGGGTCATGATATACACAGTGTGTCAGTGAGTGTGTTAATATTAATCTGTGTTCTCTGTCAGTGTGTTAATATTCCTGAGGACAGTGGGGGTGTTTTACACTTCACAGGGAGTATCTGACTGTGGGTCATGATATACACAGTGTGTCAGTGAGTGTGTTAATATTAATCTGTGTTCTCTGTCAGTGTGTTAATATTCCTGAGGACAGTGGGGGTGTTTTACACTTCACAGGGTGTATCTGACTGAGGGTCATGATGTACACAGTGTGTCAGTGAGTGTGTTAATATTAATCTGTGTTCTCTGTCAGTGTGTTAATATTCCTGAGGACAGTGGGGGTGTTTTACACTTCACAGGGTGTATCTGACTGTGGGTCATGATATACACAGTGTGTCAGTGAGTGTGTTAATATTAATCTGTGTTCTCTGTCAGTGTGTTAATATTACTGAGGACAGTGGGGGTGTTTTACACTTCACAGGGTGTATCTGACTCTGGGTCATGATATACACAGTGTGTCAGTGAGTGTGTTAATATTAATCTGTGTTCTCTATCATTGTGTTAATATTACTGAGGACAGTGGGGGTGTTTTACACTTCACAGGGTATATCTGACTGTGGGTCATGATATACACAGTGTGTCAGTGAGTGTGTTAATATTAATCTGTGTTCTCTGTCAGTGTGTTAATATTACTGAGGACAGTGGGGGTGTTTTACACTTCACAGGGTGTATCTGAGTGTGGGTCATGATATACACAGTGTGTCAGTGAGAGTGTTAATATTAATCTGTGTACTCTGTCAGTGTGTTAATATTCCTGAGGACAGTGGGGGTGTTTTACACTTCACAGGGTGTATCTGACAGTGGGTCATGATATACACAGTGTGTCAGTGAGTGTGTTAATATTAATCTGTGTTCTCTGTCAGTGTGTTAATATTCCTGAGGACAGTGGGGGTGTTTTACACTTCACAGGGTGTATCTGACTGTGGGTCATGATATACACAGTGTGTCAGTGAGTGTGTTAATATTAATCTGTGTTCTCTATCATTGTGTTAATATTACTGAGGACAGTGGGGGTGTTTTACACTTCACAGGGTGTATCTGACTGTGGGTCATGATATACACAGTGTGTCAGTGAGTGTGTTAATATTAATCTGTGTTCTCTGTCAGTGTGTTAATAGTACTGAGGACAGTGGGGATGTTTTACACTTCACACGGTTTATCTGACTGTGGGTCATGATATACACAGTGTGTCAGTGAGTGTGTTAATATTAATCTGTGTTCTCTGTCAGTGTGTTAATATTCCTGAGGACACTGGGGGTGTTGTACACTTCACAGGGTGTATCTGACTGTGGGTCATGATGTACACAGTGTGTCAGTGAGTGTGTTAATATTAATCTGTGTTCTCTGTCAGTGTGTTAATATGCCTGAGGACAGTGGGGGTGATTTACACTTCACAGGGTGTATCTGACTGTGGGTCATGATGTACACAGTGTGTCAGTGAGTGTGTTAATATTAATCTGTGTTCTCTGTCAGTGTGTTAATATTACTGAGGACAGTGGGGTGTTTTACACTTCACAGGGTGTATCTGACTGTGGGTCATGATATACACAGTGTGTCAGTGAGTGTGTTAATATTAATCTGTGTTCTCTGTCAGTGTGTTAATATTCCTGAGGACAGTGGGGGTGTTTTACACTTCACAGGGTTTATCTGACTGTGGGTCATGATATACACAGTGTGTCAGTGAGTGTGTTAATATTAATCTGTGTACTCTGTCAGTGTGTTAATATTACTGAGGACAGTGGGGGTGTTTTACACTTCACAGGGTTTATCTGACTGTGGGTCATGATATACAGAGTGTGTCAGTGAGTGTGTTAATATTAAGCTGTGTTCTCTGTCAGTGTGTTAATATTCCTGAGGACAGTGGGGGTGTTTTGCACTTCACAGGGTGTATCTAACTGTGGGTCATGATATACACAGTGTGTCAGTGAGTGTGTTAATATTAATCTGTGTTCTCTGTCAGTGTGTTAATATTCCTGAGGACAGTGGGGGTGTTTTACACTTCACAGGGTGTATCTGACTGTGGGTCATGATATGCACAGTGTGTCAGTGAGTGTGTTAATATTAATCTGTGTTCTCTGTCAGTGTGTTAATATTACTGAGGACAGTGGGGGTGTTTTACACTTCACAGGGTGGATCTGACTGTGTGTCATGATATACACAGTGTGTCAGTGAGTGTGTTAATATTAATCTGTGTTCTCTGTCAGTGTGTTAATATTACTGAGGACAGTGGGGGTGTTTTACACTTCACAGGGTGGATCTGACTGTGGGTCATGATATACACAGTGTGTCAGTGAGTGTGTTAATATTAATCTGTGTTCTCTGTCAGTGTGTTAATATTACTGAGGACAGTGGGAGTGTTTTACACTTCACATGGTGTAGCTTACTGTGGGTCATGATATACACAGTGTGTCAGTGAGTGTGTTAATATTAATCTGTGTTCTCTGTCAGTGTGTTAATATTGCTGAGGACAGTGGGGGTGTTTTACACTTCACAGGGTGTATCTGACTGTGGGTCATGATATACACAGTGTGTCAGTGAGTGTGTTAATATTAATCTGTGTTCTCTGTCAGTGTGTTAATATTCCTGAGGACAGTGGGGGTGTTTTACACTTCACAGGGTGTATCTGACTGTGGGTCATGATATACACAGTGTGTCAGTGAGTGTGTTAATATTAATCTGTGTTCTCTGTCAGTGTGTTAATATTCCTGAGGACAGAGGGGGTGTTTTGCACTTCACACGGTTTATCTGACTGTGGGTCATGATATACACAGTGTGTCAGTGAGTGTGTTAATATTAATCTGTGTTCTCTGTCAGTGTGTTAATATTCCTGAGGACAGTGGGGGTGTTTTACACTTCACAGGGTGTATCTGACTCTGGGTCATGATATACACAGTGTGTCAGTGAGTGTGTTAATATTAATCTGTGTTCTCTGTCAGTGTGTTAATATTACTGAGGACAGTGGGGTTGTTTTACACTTCACAGGGTGTATCTGACTGTGGGTCATGATATACACAGTGTGTCAGTGAGTGTGTTAATATTAATCTGTGTTCTCTGTCAGTGTGTTAATATTACTGAGGACAGTGGGGGTGTTTTACACTTCACAGGGTGTATCTGACTGTGGGTCATGATATCCACAGTGTGTCAGTGAGTGTGTTAATATTAATCTGTGTTCTCTGTCAGTGTGTTAATATTACTGAGGACAGTGGGGGTGTTTTACACTTCACAGGGTGTATCTGACTGTGGGTCATGATATACACAGTGTGTCAGTGAGTGTGTTAATATTAATCTGTGTTCTCTGTCAGTGTGTTAATATTACTGAGGACAGTGGGGGTGTTTTACACTTCACAGGGTGTATCTGACTGTGGGTCATGATATACACAGTGTGTCAGTGAGTGTGTTAATATTAATCTGTGTTCTCTGTCAGTGTGTTAATATTACTGAGGACAGTGGGGGTGTTTTACACTTCACAGGGTTTATCTGACTGTGGGTCATGATGTACACAGTGTGTCAGTGAGTGTGTTAATATTAATCTGTGTTCTCTGTCAGTGTGTTAATATTACTGAGGACTTTGGTGGTGTTTTACACTTCACAGGGTGTATCTGACTGTGGGTCATGATGTACACAGTGTGTCAGTGAGTGTGTTAATATTAATCTGTGTCCTCTGTCAGTGTGTTAATATTACTGAGGACAGTGGGGGTGTTTTACACTTCACAGGGTGTATCTGACTGTGGGTCATGATGTACACAGTGTGTCAGTGAGTGTGTTAATATTAATCTGTGTTCTCTGTCAGTGTGTTAATATTCCTGAGGACAGTGGGGGTGTTTTACACTTCACAGGGTGTATCTGACTGTGGGTCATGATATACACAGTGTGTCAGTGAGTGTGTTAATATTAATCTGTGTTCTCTGTCAGTGTGTTAATATTACTGAGGACAGTGGGGGTATTTTACACTTCACAGGGTTTATCTGACTGTGGGTCATGATGTACACAGTGTGTCAGTGAGTGTGTTAATATTAATCTGTGTTCTCTGTCAGTGTGTTAATATTGCTGAGGACAGTGGGGGTGTTTTACACTTCACAGGGTGTATCTGACTGTGGGTCATGATGTACACAGTGTGTCAGTGAGTGTGTTAATATTAATCTGTGTTCTCTGTCAATGTGTTAATATTCCTGAGGACAGTGGGGGTGTTTTACACTTCACAGGGTGTATCTGACTGTGGGTCATGATATACACAGTGTGTCAGTGAGTGTGTTAATATTAATCTGTGTTCTCTGTCAGTGTGTTAATATTCCTGAGGACAGTGGGGGTGTTTTACACTTCACAGGGTGTATCTGACTGTGGGTCATGATATACACAGTGTGTCAGTGAGTGTGTTAATATGAATTTTTGTTCTCTGTCAGTGTGTTAATATTCCTGAGGACAGTGGGGGTGTTTTACACTTCACAGGGTGTATCTGACTGTGGGTCATGATGTACACAGTGTGTCAGTGAGTGTGTTAATATTAATCTGTGTTCTCTGTCAGTGTGTTAATATTATTGAGGACAGTGGGGGTGTTTTACACTTCACAGGGTGTATCTGACTGTGGGTCATGATATACACAGTGAATCAGTGAGTGTGTTAATATTAATCTGTGTTCTCTGTCAGTGTGTTAATATTACTGAGGACAGTGGGGGTGTTTTACACTTCACAGGGTGTATCTGACTGTGGGTCATGATATACACAGTGTGTCAGTGAGTGTGTTAATATTAATCTGTGTTCTCTGTCAGTGTGTTAATATTCCTGAGGACAGTGGGGGTGTTTTACACTTCACAGGGTGTATCTGACTGTGGGTCATGATATACACAGTGTGTCAGTGAGTGTGTTAATATTAATCTGTGTACTCTGTCAGTGTGTTAATATTCCTGAGGACAGTGGGGGTGATTTACTCTTCACAGGGTGTATCTGACTGTGGGTCATGATATACACAGTGTGTCAGTGAGTGTGTTAATATTAATCTGTGTTCTCTGTCAGTGTGTTAATATTACTGAGGACAGTGGGGGTGTTTTACACTTCACAGGGTGTATCTAACTGTGGGTCATGATATACACAGTGTGTCAGTGAGTGTGTTAATATTAATCTGTGTTCTCTGTCAGTGTGTTAATATTCCTGAGGACAGTGGGGGTGTTTTACACTTCACAGGGTGTATCTGACTGTGGGTCATGATGTACACAGTGTGTCAGTGAGTGTGTTAATATTAATCTGTGTTCTCTGTCAGTGTGCTAATATTCCTGAGGACAGTGGGGGTGTTTTACACTTCACAGGGTGTATCGGGCTGTGGTTCATGATATACACAGTGTGTCAGTGAGTGTGTTAATATTAATCTGTGTTCTCTGTCAGTGTGTTAATATTCCTGAGGACAGTGGGGGTGTTTTACACTTCACAGGGTGTATCTGACTGTGGGTCATGTTATACACAGTGTGTCAGTGAGTGTGTTAATTTTAATCTGTGTTCTCTGTCAGTGTGTTAATATTCCTGAGGACAGTGGGGGTGTTTTACACTTCACAGGGTGTATCTGACTGTGGGTCATGATGTACACAGTGTGTCAGTGAGTGTGTTAATATTAATCTGTGTTCTCTGTCAGTGTGTTAATATTCCTGAGGACAGTGGGGGTGTTTTACATTTCACAGGGTGTATCTGACTGTGGGTCATGATGTACACAGTGTGTCAGTGAGTGTGTTAATATTAATCTGTGTTCTCTGTCAGTGTGTTAATATTACTGAGTACAGTGGGGATGTTTTACACTTCACAGGGTGTATCTGACTTTGGGTCATGATATACACAGTGTGTCAGTGAGTGTGTTAATATTAATCTGTGTTCTCTGTCAGTGTGTTAATATTCCTGAGGACAGTGGGGGTGTTTTACACTTCACAGGGTGTATCTGACTGTGGGTCATGATATACACAGTGTGTCAGTGAGAGTGTTAATATTAATCTGTGTTCTCTGTCAGTGTGTTAATATTCCTGAGGACAGTGGGGGTGTTTTACACTTCACAGGGTGTATCTGACTGTGGGTCATTATGTACACAGTGTGTCAGTGAGTGTGTTAATATTAATCTGTGTTCTCTGTCAGTGTGTTAATATTACTGAGGACAGTGGGGGTGTTTTACACTTCACAGGATGTATCTGACTGTGGGTCATGGCGTACACAGTGTGTCAGTGAGTGTGTTAATATTAATCTGTTTTCTCTGTCAGTGTGTTAATATTACTGAGGACAGTGGGGGTGTTTTACACTTCACAGGGTGTATCTGACTGTGGGTCATGATATACACAGTGTGTCAGTGAGTGTGTTAATATTAATCTGTGTTCTCTGTCAGTGTGTTAATATTCCTGAGGACAGTGGGGATGTTTTACACTTCACAGGGTGTATCTGACTGTGGGTCATGATGTAAACAGTGTGTCAGTGAGTGTGTTAATATTAATCTGTGTTCTTTGTCAGTGTGTTAATATTCCTGAGGACAGTGGGGGTGTTTTACACTTCACCGGGTGTATCTGACTGTGGGTCATGATATACACAGTGTGTCAGTGAGTGTGTTAATATTAATCTGTGTTCTCTGTCAGTGTGTTAATATTCCTGAGGACAGTGGGGGTGTTTTACACTTCACAGGGTGGATCTGACTCTGGGTCATGATATACACAGTGTGTCAGTGAGTGTGTTAATATTAATCTGTGTTCTCTGTCAGTGTGTTAATATTCCTGAGGACAGTGGGGGTGTTTTACACTTCAAAGGGTGTATCTGACTGTGGGTCATGATGTACACAGTGTGTCAGTGAGTGTGTTAATATTAATCTGTGTTCTCTGTCAGTGTGTTAATATTACTGAGGACAGTGGGGGTGTTTTACACTTCACAGGGTGTATCTGGCTGTGGGTCATGATGTACACAGTGTGTCAGTGAGTGTGTTAATATTAATCTGTGTTCTCTGTCAGTGTGTTAATATTACTGAGGACAGTGGGGGTGTTTTACACTTCACAGGGTGTATCTGGCTGTGGGTCATGATGTACACAGTGTGTCAGTGAGTGTGTTAATATTAATCTGTGTTCTCTGTCAGTGTGTTAATATTACTGAGGACAGTGGGGGTGTTTTACACTTCACAGGGTGTATCTGACTCTGGGTCATGATATACACAGTGTGTCAGTGAGTGTGTTAATATTAATCTGTGTTCTCTGTCAGTGTGTTAATATTACTGAGGACAGTGGGGGTGTTTTACACTTCACAGGGTGTATCTGACTGTGGGTCATGATATACACAGTGTGTCAGTGAGTGTGTTAATATTAATCTGTGTTCTCTGTCAGTGTGTTAATATTACTGAGGACAGTGGGGGTGTTTTGCACTTCACAGGGTGTATCTGACTGTGGGTCATGATATACACAGTGTGTCAGTGAGTGTGTTAATATTAATCTGTGTTCTCTGTCAGTGTGTTAATATTACTGAGGACAGTGGGGGTGTTTTACACTTCACAGGGTGTATCTGACTGTGGGTCATGATATACACAGTGTGTCAGTGAGTGTGTTAATATTAATCTGTGTTCTCTGTCAGTGTGTTAATATTACTGAGGACAGTGGGGGTGTTTTACACTTCACAGGGTTTATCTGACTGTGGGTCATGATGTACACAGTGTGTCAGTGAGTGTGTTAATATTAATCTGTGTTCTCTGTCAGTGTGTTAATATTACTGAGGACTTTGGGGGTGTTTTACACTTCACAGGGTGTATCTGACTGTGGGTCATGATGTACACAGTGTGTCAGTGAGTGTGTTAATATTAATCTGTGTTCTCTGTCAGTGTGTTAATATTACTGAGGACAGTGGGGGTGTGTTACACTTCACAGGGTGTATCTGACTGTGGGTCATGATGTACACATTGTGTCAGTGAGTGTGTTAATATTAATCTGTGTTCTCTGTCAGTGTGTTAATATTCCTGAGGACAGTGGGGGTGTTTTACACTTCACAGGGTGTATCTGACTGTGGGTCATGATATACACAGTGTGTCAGTGAGTGTGTTAATATTAATCTGTGTTCTCTGTCAGTGTGTTAATATTCCTGAGGACAGTGGGGGTATTTTACACTTCACAGGGTTTATCTGACTGTGGGTCATGATGTACACAGTGTGTCAGTGAGTGTGTTAATATTAATCTGTGTTCTCTGTCAGTGTGTTAATATTCCTGAGGACAGTGGGGGTGTTTTACACTTCACAGGGTGTATCTGACTGTGGGTCATGATGTACACAGTGTGTCAGTGAGTGTGTTAATATTAATCTGTGTTCTCTGTCAATGTGTTAATATTCCTGAGGACAGTGGGGGTGTTTTACACTTCACAGGGTGTATCTGACTGTGGGTCATGATATACACAGTGTGTCAGTGAGTGTGTTAATATTAATCTGTGTTCTCTGTCAGTGTGTTAATATTCCTGAGGACAGTGGGGGTGTTTTACACTTCACAGGGTGTATCTGACTGTGGGTCATGATATACACAGTGTGTCAGTGAGTGTGTTAATATTAATCTGTGTTCTCTGTCAGTGTGTTAATATTCCTGAGGACAGTGGGGGTGTTTTACACTTCACAGGGTGTATCTGACTGTGGGTCATGATATACACAGTGTGTCAGTGAGTGTGTTAATATTAATTTTTGTTCTCTGTCAGTGTGTTAATATTCCTGAGGACAGTGGGGGTGTTTTACACTTCACAGGGTGTATCTGACTGTGGGTCATGATGTACACAGTGTGTCAGTGAGTGTGTTAATATTAATCTGTGTTCTCTGTCAGTGTGTTAATATTATTGAGGACAGTGGGGGTGATTTACACTTCACAGGGTGTATCTGACTGTGGGTCATGATATACACAGTGTGTCAGTGAGTGTGTTAATATTAATCTGTGTTCTCTGTCAGTGTGTTAATATTACTGAGGACAGTGGGGGTGTTTTACACTTCACAGGGTTTATCTAACTGTGGGTCATGATATACACAGTGTGTCAGTGAGTGTGTTAATATTAATCTGTGTTCTCTGTCAGTGTGTTAATATTCCTGAGGACAGTGGGGGTGTTTTACACTTCACAGGGTGTATCTGACTGTGGGTCATGATGTACACAGCGTGTCAGTGATTGTGTTAATATTAATCTGTGTTCTCTGTCAGTGTGCTAATATTCCTGAGGACAGTGGGGGTGTTTTACACTTCACAGGGTGTATCGGGCTGTGGTTCATGATATACACAGTGTGTCAGTGAGTGTGTTAATATTAATCTGTGTTCTCTGTCAGTGTGTTAATATTCCTGAGGACAGTGGGGGTGTTTTACACTTCACAGGGTGTATCTGACTGTGGGTCATGATATACACAGTGTGTCAGTGAGTGTGTTAATTTTAATCTGTGTTCTCTGTCAGTGTGTTAATATTCCTGAGGACAGTGGGGGTGTTTTACACTTCACAGGGTGTATCTGACTGTGGGTCATGATATACACAGTGTGTCAGTGAGTGTGTTAATATTAATTTTTGTTCTCTGTCAGTGTGTTAATATTCCTGAGGACAGTGGGGGTGTTTTACACTTCACAGGGTGTATCTGACTGTGGGTCATGATGTACACAGTGTGTCAGTGAGTGTGTTAATATTAATCTGTGTTCTCTGTCAGTGTGTTAATATTACTGAGGACAGTGGGGGTGATTTACACTTCACAGGGTGTATCTGACTGTGGGTCATGATATACACAGTGTGTCAGTGAGTGTGTTAATATTAATCTGTGTTCTCTGTCAGTGTGTTAATATTACTGAGGACAGTGGGGGTGTTTTACACTTCACAGGGTGTATCTAACTGTGGGTCATGATATACACAGTGTGTCAGTGAGTGTGTTAATATTAATCTGTGTTCTCTGTCAGTGTGTTAATATTCCTGAGGACAGTGGGGGTGTTTTACACTTCACAGGGTGTATCTGACTGTGGGTCATGATGTACACAGTGTGTCAGTGATTGTGTTAATATTAATCTGTGTTCTCTGTCAGTGTGCTAATATTCCTGAGGACAGTGGGGGTGTTTTACACTTCACAGGGTGTATCGGGCTGTGGTTCATGATATACACAGTGTGTCAGTGAGTGTGTTAATATTAATCTGTGTTCTCTGTCAGTGTGTTAATATTCCTGAGGACAGTGGGGGTGTTTTACACTTCACAGGGTGTATCTGACTGTGGGTCATGATATACACAGTGTGTCAGTGAGTGTGTTAATTTTAATCTGTGTTCTCTGTCAGTGTGTTAATATTCCTGAGGACAGTGGGGGTGTTTTACACTTCACAGGGTGTATCTGACTGTGGGTCATGATGTACACAGTGTGTCAGTGAGTGTGTTAATATTAATCTGTGTTCTCTGTCAGTGTGTTAATATTCCTGAGGACAGTGGGGGTGTTTTACATTTCACAGGGTGTATCTGACTGTGGGTCATGATGTACACAGTGTGTCAGTGAGTGTGTTAATATTAATCTGTGTTCTCTGTCAGTGTGTTAATATTACTGAGTACAGTGGGGATGTTTTACACTTCACAGGGTGTATCTGACTGTGGGTCATGATATACACAGTGTGTCAGTGAGTGTGTTAATATTAATCTGTGTTCTCTGTCAGTGTGTTAATATTCCTGAGGACAGTGGGGGTGTTTTACACTTCACAGGGTGTATCTGACTGTGGGTCATGATATACACAGTGTGTCAGTGAGTGTGTTAATATTAATCTGTGTTCTCTGTCAGTGTGTTAATGTTCCTGAGGACAGTGGGGGTGTTTTACACTTCACAGGGTGTATCTGACTGTGGGTCATTATGTACACAGTGTGTCAGTGAGTGTGTTAATATTAATCTGTGTTCTCTGTCAGTGTGTTAATATTACTGAGGACAGTGGGGGTGTTTTACACTTCACAGGATGTATCTGACTGTGGGTCATGGCGTACACAGTGTGTCAGTGAGTGTGTTAATATTAATCTGTTTTCTCTGTCAGTGTGTTAATATTACTGAGGACAGTGGGGGTGTTTTACACTTCACAGGGTGTATCTGACTGTGGGTCATGATATACACAGTGTGTCAGTGAGTGTGTTAATATTAATCTGTGTTCTCTGTCAGTGTGTTAATATTCCTGAGGACAGTGGGGATGTTTTACACTTCACAGGGTGTATCTGACTGTGGGTCATGATGTAAACAGTGTGTCAGTGAGTGTGTTAATATTAATCTGTGTTCTTTGTCAGTGTGTTAATATTCCTGAGGACAGTGGGGGTGTTTTACACTTCACCGGGTGTATCTGACTGTGGGTCATGATATACACAGTTTGTCAGTGAGTGTGTTAATATTAATCTGTGTTCTCTGTCAGTGTGTTAATATTCCTGAGGACAGTGGGGGTGTTTTACACTTCACAGGGTGTATCTAACTGTGGGTCATGATATACACAGTGTGTCAGTGAGTGTGTTAATATTAATCTGTGTTCTCTGTCAGTGTGTTAATATTCCTGAGGACAGTGGGGGTGTTTTACACTTCAAAGGGTGTATCTGACTGTGGGTCATGATGTACACAGTGTGTCAGTGAGTGTGTTAATATTAATCTGTGTTCTCTGTCAGTGTGTTAATATTACTGAGGACAGTGGGGGTGTTTTACACTTCACAGGGTGTATCTGGCTGTGGGTCATGATGTACACAGTGTGTCAGTGAGTGTGTTAATATTAATCTGTGTTCTCTGTCAGTGTGTTAATATTCCTGAGGACAGTGGGGGTGTTTTACACTTCACTGGGTTTATCTGACTGCGGGTCATGATATACACAGTGTGTCAGTGAGTGTGTTAATATTAATCTGTGTTCTCTGTCAGTGTGTTAATATTACTGAGGACAGTGGGGGTGTTTTACACTTCACAGGGTGTATCTGACTGTGGGTCATGATGTACACAGTGTGTCAGTGAGTGTGTTAATATTAATCTGTGTTCTCTGTCAGTGTGTTAATATTACTGAGGACAGTGGGGGTGTTTTACACTTCACAGGGTGTATCTGACTGTGGGTCATGATGTACACAGTGTGTCAGTGAGTGTGTTAATATTAATCTGTGTTCTCTGTCAGTGTGTTAATATTGCTGAGGACAGTGGGGGTGTTTTACACTTCACAGGGTGTATCTGACTGTGGGTCATGATATACACAGTGTGTCAGTGAGTGTGTTAATATTAATCTGTGTTCTCTGTCAGTGTGTTAATATTCCTGAGGACAGTGGGGGTGTTTTACACTTCACAGGGTGTATCTGACTGTGGGTCATGATATACACAGTGTGTCAGTGAGTGTGATAATATTAATTTTTGTTCTCTGTCAGTGTGTTAATATTCCTGAGGACAGTGGGGGTGTTTTACACTTCACAGGGTGTATCTGACTGTGGGTTATGATGTACACAGTGTGTCAGTGAGTGTGTTAATATTAATCTGTGTTCTCTGTCAGTGTGTTAATATTACTGAGGACAGTGGGGGTGTTTTACACTTCACAGGTTGTATCTGACTGTGGGTCATGATATACACAGTGTGTCAGTGAGTGTGTTAATATTAATCTGTGTTCTCTGTCAGTGTGTTAATATTATTGAGGACAGTGGGGGTGTTTTACACTTCACAGTGTGTATCTGACAGTGGGTCATGATATACACAGTGTGTCAGTGAGTGTGTTAATATTAATCTGTGTTCTCTGTCAGTGTGTTAATATTACTGAGGACAGTGGGGGTGTTTTACACTTCACAGGGTGTATCTGACTGTGGGTCATGATATACACAGTGTGTCAGTGAGTGTGTTAATATTAATCTGTGTTCTCTGTCAGTGTGTTAATATTCCTGAGGACAGTGGGGTGTTTTACACTTCACAGGGTGTATCTGACTGTGGGTCATGATATACACAGTGTGTCAGTGAGTGTGTTAATATTAATCTGTGTACTCTGTCAGTGTGTTAATATTCCTGAGGACAGTGGGGGTGATTTACACTTCACAGGGTGTATCTGACTGTGGGTCATGATATACACAGTGTGTCAGTGAGTGTGTTAATATTAATCTGTGTTCTCTGTCAGTGTGTTAATATTACTGAGGACAGTGGGGGTGTTTTACACTTCACAGGGTGTATCTAACTGTGGGTCATGATATACACAGTGTGTCAGTGAGTGTGTTAGTATTAATCTGTGTTCTCTGTCAGTGTGTTAATATTCCTGAGGAAAGTGGGGGTGTTTTACACTTCACAGGGTGTATCTGACTGTGGGTCATGATATACACAGTGTGTCAGTGAGTGTGTTAATATTAATCTGTGTTCTCTGTCAGTGTGTTAATATTACTGAGGACAGTGGGGGTGTTTTACACTTCACAGGGTGTATCTGACTGTGGGTCATGATATACACAGTGTGTCAGTGAGTGTGTTAATATTAATCTGTGTTTTCTGTCAGTGTGTTAATATTCCTGAGGACAGTGGGGGTGTTTTACACTTCACAGGGTGTATCTGACACTGGGTCATGATATACACAGTGTGTCAGTGAGTGTGTTAATATTAATCTGTGTTCTCTGTCAGTGTGTTAATATTACTGAGGACAGTGGGGGTGTTTTACACTTCACAGGGTGTATCTGACTGTGGGTCATGATGTACACAGTGTGTCAGTGAGTGTGTTAATATTAATCTGTGTTCTCTGTCAGTGTGTTAATATTCCTGAGGACAGTGGGGGTGTTTTACACGTCACAGGGTGTATCTGACTGTGGGACATGATGTACACAGTGTGTCAGTGAGTGTGTTAATATTAATCTGTGTTCTCTGTCAGTGTGTTAATATTCCTGAGGACAGTGGGGTTGTTTTACACTTCACAGGGTGTATCGGGCTGTGGTTCATGATATACACAGTGTGTCAGTGAGTGTGTTAATATTAATCTGTGTTCTCTGTCAGTGTGTTAATATTACTGAGGACAGTGGGGATGTTTTACACTTCACAGGGTGTATCTGACTGTGGGTCATGATATACACTGTGTGTCAGTGAGTGTGTTAATATTAATCTGTGTTCTCTGTCAGTGTGTTAATATTACTGAGGACAGTGGGGGTGTTTACACTTCACAGGGTGTATCTGACTGTGGGTCATGATGTACACAGTGTGTCAGTGAGTGTGTTAATATTAATCTGTGTTCTCTGTCAGTGTGTTAATATTACTGAGGACAGTGGGGGTGTTTTACACTTCACAGGGTGTATCTGACTGTGGGTCATGATATACACAGTGTGTCAGTGAGTGTGTTAATATTAATCTGTGTTCTCTGTCAGTGTGTTAATATTCCTGAGGACAGTGGGGGTGTTTTACACTTCACAGGGTGTATCTGACTGTGGGTCATTATGTACACAGTGTGTCAGTGAGTGTGTTAATATTAATCTGTGTTCTCTGTCAGTGTGTTAATATTACTGAGGACAGTGGGGGTGTTTTACACTTCACAGGATGTATCTGACTGTGGGTCATGGCGTACACAGTGTGTCAGTGAGTGTGTTAATATTAATCTGTTTTCTCTGTCAGTGTGTTAATATTACTGAGGACAGTGGGGGTGTTTTACACTTCACAGGGTGTATCTGACTGTGGGTCATGATATACACAGTGTGTCAGTGAGTGTGTTAATATTAATCTGTGTTCTCTGTCAGTGTGTTAATATTCCTGAGGACAGTGGGGATGTTTTACACTTCACAGGGTGTATCTGACTGTGGGTCATGATGTACACAGTGTGTCAGTGAGTGTGTTAATATTAATCTGTGTTCTTTGTCAGTGTGTTAATATTCCTGAGGACAGTGGGGGTGTTTTACACTTCACCGGGTGTATCTGACTGTGGGTCATGATATACACAGTGTGTCAGTGAGTGTGTTAATATTAATCTGTGTTCTCTGTCAGTGTGTTAATATTCCTGAGGACAGTGGGGGTATTTTACACTTCACAGGGTGTATCTGACTCTGGGTCATGATATACACAGTGTGTCAGTGAGTGTGTTAATATTAATCTGTGTTCTCTGTCAGTGTGTTAATATTCCTGAGGACAGTGGGGGTGTTTTACACTTCAAAGGGTGTATCTGACTGTGGGTCATGATGTACACAGTGTGTCAGTGAGTGTGTTAATATTAATCTGTGTTCTCTGTCAGTGTGTTAATATTACTGAGGACAGTGGGGGTGTTTTACACTTCACAGGGTGTATCTGGCTGTGGGTCATGATGTACACAGTGTGTCAGTGAGTGTGTTAATATTAATCTGTGTTCTCTGTCAGTGTGTTAATATTCCTGAGGACAGTGGGGGTGTTTTACACTTCACAGGGTTTATCTGACTGTGGGTCATGATATACACAGTGTGTCAGTGAGTGTGTTAATATTAATCTGTGTTCTCTGTCAGTGTGTTTATATTACTGAGGACAGTGGGGGTGTTTTACACTTCACAGGGTGTATCTGACTGTGGGTCATGATGTACACAGTGTGTCAGTGAGTGTGTTAATATTAATCTGTGTTCTCTGTCAGTGTGTTAATATTCCTGAGGACAGTGGGGGTGTTTTACACTTCACAGGGTGTATCTGACTGTGGGTCATGATATACACAGTGTGTCAGTGAGTGTGTTAATATTAATCTGTGTTCTCTGTCAGTGTGTTAATATTACTGAGGACAGTGGGGGTGTTTTACACTTCACAGGGTGTATCTGGCTGTGGGTCATGATGTACACAGTGTGTCAGTGAGTGTGTTAATATTAATCTGTGTTCTCTGTCAGTGTGTTAATATTACTGAGGACAGTGGGGGTGTTTTACACTTCACAGGGTGTATCTGGCTGTGGGTCATGATATACACAGTGTGTCAGTGAGTGTGTTAATATTAATCTGTGTTCTCTGTCAGTGTGTTAATATTACTGAGGACAGTGGGGGTGTTTTACACTTCACAGGGTATATCTGACTGTGGGTCATGATGTACACAGTGTGTCAGTGAGTGTGTTAAAATTAATCTGTGTTCTCTGTCAGTGTGTTAATATTCCTGAGGACAGTGGGGGTGTTTTACACTTCACAGGGTGTATCTGACTCTGGGTCATGATATACACAGTGTGTCAGTGAGTGTGTTAATATTAATCTGTGTTCTCTGTCAGTGTGTTAATATTACTGAGGACAGTGGGGGTGTTTTACACTTCACAGGGTGTGTCTGACTGTGGGTCATGATATACACAGTGTGTCAGTGAGTGTGTTAATATTAATCTGTGTTCTCTGTCAGTGTGTTAATATTCCTGAGGACAGCGGGGGTGTTTTACACTTCACAGGGTGTATCTGACTGTGAGTCATGATGTACACAGTGTGTCAGTGAGTGTGTTAATATTAATCTGTGTTCTCTGTCAGTGTGTTAATATTACTGAGGACAGTGGGGGTGTTTTACACTTCACAGGGTGTATCTGGCTGTGGGTCAGGATATACACAGTGTGTCAGTGAGTGTGTTAATATTAATCTGTGTTCTCTGTCAGTGTGTTAATATTCCTGATGACAGTGGGCATGTTTTACACATTCACAGGGTGTATCTGACTGTGGGTCATGATATACACAGTGTGTCAGTGAGTGTGTTAATATTAATCTGTGTTCTCTGTCAGTGTGTTAATATTCCTGAGGACAGTGGGGGAGTTTTACACTTCACAGGGTGTATCTGACTGTGGGTCATGATATACACAGTGTGTCAGTGAGTGTGTTAATATTAATCTGTGTTCTCTGTCAGTGTGTTAATAATACTGAGGACAGTGGGGGTGTTTAACACTTCACCGGGTGTATCTGACTGTGGGTCATGATGTACACAGTGTGTCAGTGAGTGTGTTAATATTAATCTGTGTTCTCTGTCAGTGTGTTAATATTACTGAGGACAGTGGGGGTGTTTTACACTTCACAGGGTTTATCTGACTGTGGGTCATGATATACACAGTGTGTCAGTGAGTGTGTTAATATTAATCTGTGTTCTCTGTCAGTGTGTTAATATGACTGAGGACAGTGGGGGTGTTTTACACTTCACAGGGTGTATCTGACTGTGTGGTCATGATGTACACAGCGTGTCAGTGAGTGTGTTAATATTAATCTGTGTTCTCTGTCAGTGTGTTAATATTACTGAGGACAGTGGGGGTGTTTTACACTTCACAGGGTGTATCTGACTGTGGGTCATGATACACACAGTGTGTCAGTGAGTGTGTTAATATTAATCTGTGTTCTCTGTCAGTGTGTTAATATTACTGAGGACAGTGGGGGTGTTTTACACTTCACAGGGTGTATCTGACTGTGGGTCATGATGTACGCAGTGTGTCAGTGAGTGTCTTAATATTAATCTGTGTTCTCTGTCAGTGTGTTAATCTTCCTGAGGACAGTGGGGATGTTTTACACTTCACAGGGTTTATCTGACTGTGGGTCATGATATACACTGTGTGTCAGTGAGTGTGTTAATATTAATCTGTGTTCTCTGTCAGTGTGTTAATATTCCTGAGGACAGTGGGGGTGTTTTACACTTCACAGGGTTTATCTGACTGTGGGTCATGATATACACAGTGTGTCAGTGAGTGTGTTAATATTAATCTGTGTTCTCTGTCAGTGTGTTAATATTACTGAGGACAGTGGGGGTGCTTTACACTTCACAGGGTTTATCTGACTGTGAGTCATGATATACACAGTGTGTCAGTGAGTGTGTTAATATTAATCTGTGTTCTCTGTCAGTCTGTTAATATTACTGAGGACAGTGGGGGTGTTTTACACTTCACAGGGTGTATCTGACTGTGGGTAATGATGTACACAGTGCGTCAGTGAGTGTATTAATATTAATCTGTGTTCTCTGTCAGTGTGTTAATATTCCTGAGGACAGTGGGGGTGTTTTACACTTCACAGGGTGTATCTGACTATGGGTCATGATATACACAGTGTGTCAGTGAGTGTGTTAATATTAATCTGTGTTCTCTGTCAGTGTGTTAATATTACTGAGGACAGTGGGGATGTTTTACACTTCACAGGGTGTATCTGACTGTGGGTCATGATATACACAGTGTGTCAGTGAGTGTGTTAATATTAATCTGTGTTCTCTGTCAGTGTGTTAATATTACTGAGGACAGTGGGGGTGTTTTACACTTCACAGGGTTTATCTGACTGTGGGTCATGATATACACAGTGTGTCAGTGAGTGTGTTAATATTAATCTGTGTTCTCTCTCAGTGTGTTAATATTACTGAGGACAGTGGGGATGTTTTACACTTCACAGGGTGTATCTGACTGTGGGTCATGATATACACAGTGTGTCAGTGAGTGTGTTAATATTAATCTGTGTTCTCTGTCAGTGTGTTAATATTCCTGAGGACAGTGGGGGTGTTTTACACTTCACAGGGTTTATCTGACTGTGGGTCATGATATACACAGTGTGTCAGTGAGTGTGTTAATATTAATCTGTGTTCTCTGTCAGTGTGTTTATATTCCTGAGGACAGTGGGGGTGTTTTACACTTCACAGGGTGTATCTGACTGTGGGTCATGATATACACAGTGTGTCAGTGAGAGTGTTAATATTAATCTGTGTTCTCTGTCAGTGTGTTAATATTCCTGAGGACAGTGGGGATGTTTTACACTTCACAGGGTTTATCTGACTGTGGGTCATGATATACACAGTGTGTCAGTGAGTGTGTTAATATTAATCTGTGTTCTCTGTCAGTGTGTTAATATTCCTGAGGACAGTGGGGGTGTTTTACACTTCACAGGGTGTATCTAACTGTGGGTCATGATGTACACAGTGTGTCAGTGAGAGTGTTAATATTAATCTGTGTTCTCTGTCAGTGTGTTAATATTACTGAGGACAGTGGGGGTGTTTTACACTTCACAGGGTGTATCTGGCTGTGGGTCATGATATACACAGTGTGTCAGTGAGTGTGTTAATATTAATCTGTGTTCTCTGTCAGTGTGTTAATATTCCTGATGACAGTGGGGATGTTTTACACATTCACAGGGTGTATCTGACTGTGGGTCATGATATACACAGTGTGTCAGTGAGTGTGTTAATATTAATCTGTGTTCTCTGTCAGTGTGTTAATATACCTGAGGACAGTGGGGGTGTTTTACACTTCACAGGGTGTATCTGACTGTGGGTCATGATATACACAGTGTGTCAGTGAGTGTGTTAATATTAATCTGTGTTCTCTGTCAGTGTGTTAATATTACTGAGGACAGTGGGGGTGTTTTACACTTCACAGGGTGTATCTGACTGTGGGTCATGATGTACACAGTGTGTCAGTGAGTGTGTTAATATTAATCTGTGTTCTCTGTCAGTGTGTTAATATTGCTGAGGACAGTGGGGGTGTTTTACACTTCACAGGGTGTATCTGACTGTGGGTCATGATATACACAGTGTGTCAGTGAGTGTGTTAATATTAATCTGTGTTCTCTGTCAGTGTGTTAATATTCCTGAGGACAGTGGGGGTGTTTTACACTTCACAGGGTGTATCTGACTGTGGGTCATGATATACACAGTGTGTCAGTGAGTCTGTTAATATTAATCTGTGTTCTCTGTCAGTGTGTTAATATTCCTGAGGACAGTGGGGGTGTTTTACACTTCACAGGGTGTATCTGACTGTGGGTCATGATATACACAGTGTGTCAGTGAGTGTGTTAATATTAATTTTTGTTCTCTGTCAGTGTGTTAATACTCCTGAGGACAGTGGGGGTGTTTTACACTTCACAGGGTGTATCTGACTGTGGGTCATGATATACACAGTGTGTCAGTGAGTGTGTTAATATTAATCTGTGTTCTCTGTCAGTGTGTTAATATTCCTGAGGACAGTGGGGTGTTTTACACTTCACAGGGTGTATCTGACTGTGGGTCATGATATACACAGTGTGTCAGTGAGTGTGTTAATATTAATCTGTGTTCTCTGTCAGTGTGTTAATATTACTGAGGACAGTGGGGGTGTTTTACACTTCACAGGGTGTATCTGACTGTGGGTCATGATATACACAGTGTGTCAGTGAGTGTGTTAATATTAATCTGTGTTCTCTGTCAGTGTGTTAATATTCCTGAGGACAGTGGGGATGTTTTACACTTCACAGGGTTTATCTGACTGTGGGTCATGATATACACAGTGTGTCAGTGAGTGTGTTAATATTAATCTGTGTTCTCTGTCAGTGTGTTAATATTCCTGAGGACAGTGGGGTGTTTTACACTTCACAGGGTGTATCTGACTGTGGGTCATGATATACACAGTGTGTCAGTGAGTGTGTTAATATTAATCTGTGTACTCTGTCAGTGTGTTAATATTCCTGAGGACAGTGGGGGTGATTTACACTTCACAGGGTGTATCTGACTGTGGGTCATGATATACACAGTGTGTCAGTGAGTGTGTTAATATTAATCTGTGTTCTCTGTCAGTGTGTTAATATTACTGAGGACAGTGGGGGTGTTTTACACTTCACAGGGTGTATCTAACTGTGGGTCATGATATACACAGTGTGTCAGTGAGGGTGTTAATATTAATCTGTGTTCTCTGTCAGTGTGTTAATATTCCTGAGGACAGTGGGGGTGTTTTACACTTCACAGGGTGTATCTGACTGTGGGTCATGATATACACAGTGTGTCAGTGAGTGTGTTAATATTAATCTGTGTTCTCTGACAGTGTGTTAATATTACTGAGGACAGTGGGGGTGTTTTACACTTCACAGGGTGTATCTGACTGTGGGTCATGATATACACAGTGTGTCAGTGAGTGTGTTAATATTAATCTGTGTACTCTGTCAGTGTGTTAATATTCCTGAGGACAGTGGGGGTGATTTACACTTCACAGGGTGTATCTGACTGTGGGTCATGATATACACAGTGTGTCAGTGAGTGTGTTAATATTAATCTGTGTTCTCTGTCAGTGTGTTAATATTACTGAGGACAGTGGGGGTGCTTTACACTTCACAGGGTTTATCTGACTGTGAGTCATGATATACACAGTGTGTCAGTGAGTGTGTTAATATTAATCTGTGTTCTCTGTCAGTCTGTTAATATTACTGAGGACAGTGGGGGTGTTTTACACTTCACAGGGTGTATCTGACTGTGGGTAATGATGTACACAGTGCGTCAGTGAGTGTATTAATATTAATCTGTGTTCTCTGTCAGTGTGTTAATATTCCTGAGGACAGTGGGGGTGTTTTACACTTCACAGGGTGTATCTGACTATGGGTCATGATATACACAGTTTGTCAGTGAGTGTGTTAATATTAATCTGTGTTCTCTGTCAGTGTGTTAATATTACTGAGGACAGTGGGGATGTTTTACACTTCACAGGGTGTATCTGACTGTGGGTCATGATATACACAGTGTGTCAGTGAGTGTGTTAATATTAATCTGTGTTCTCTGTCAGTGTGTTAATATTACTGAGGACAGTGGGGGTGTTTTACACTTCACAGGGTTTATCTGACTGTGGGTCATGATATACACAGTGTGTCAGTGAGTGTGTTAATATTAATCTGTGTTCTCTCTCAGTGTGTTAATATTACTGAGGACAGTGGGGATGTTTTACACTTCACAGGGTGTATCTGACTGTGGGTCATGATATACACAGTGTGTCAGTGAGTGTGTTAATATTAATCTGTGTTCTCTGTCAGTGTGTTAATATTCCTGAGGACAGTGGGGGTGTTTTACACTTCACAGGGTTTATCTGACTGTGGGTCATGATATACACAGTGTGTCAGTGAGTGTGTTAATATTAATCTGTGTTCTCTGTCAGTGTGTTTATATTCCTGAGGACAGTGGGGGTGTTTTACACTTCACAGGGTGTATCTGACTGTGGGTCATGATATACACAGTGTGTCAGTGAGAGTGTTAATATTAATCTGTGTTCTCTGTCAGTGTGTTAATATTCCTGAGGACAGTGGGGATGTTTTACACTTCACAGGGTTTATCTGACTGTGGGTCATGATATACACAGTGTGTCAGTGAGTGTGTTAATATTAATCTGTGTTCTCTGTCAGTGTGTTAATATTCCTGAGGACAGTGGGGGTGTTTTACACTTCACAGGGTGTATCTAACTGTGGGTCATGATGTACACAGTGTGTCAGTGAGAGTGTTAATATTAATCTGTGTTCTCTGTCAGTGTGTTAATATTACTGAGGACAGTGGGGGTGTTTTACACTTCACAGGGTGTATCTGGCTGTGGGTCATGATATACACAGTGTGTCAGTGAGTGTGTTAATATTAATCTGTGTTCTCTGTCAGTGTGTTAATATTCCTGATGACAGTGGGGATGTTTTACACATTCACAGGGTGTATCTGACTGTGGGTCATGATATACACAGTGTGTCAGTGAGTGTGTTAATATTAATCTGTGTTCTCTGTCAGTGTGTTAATATACCTGAGGACAGTGGGGGTGTTTTACACTTCACAGGGTGTATCTGACTGTGGGTCATGATATACACAGTGTGTCAGTGAGTGTGTTAATATTAATCTGTGTTCTCTGTCAGTGTGTTAATATTACTGAGGACAGTGGGGGTGTTTTACACTTCACAGGGTGTATCTGACTGTGGGTCATGATGTACACAGTGTGTCAGTGAGTGTGTTAATATTAATCTGTGTTCTCTGTCAGTGTGTTAATATTGCTGAGGACAGTGGGGGTGTTTTACACTTCACAGGGTGTATCTGACTGTGGGTCATGATATACACAGTGTGTCAGTGAGTGTGTTAATATTAATCTGTGTTCTCTGTCAGTGTGTTAATATTCCTGAGGACAGTGGGGGTGTTTTACACTTCACAGGGTGTATCTGACTGTGGGTCATGATATACACAGTGTGTCAGTGAGTCTGTTAATATTAATCTGTGTTCTCTGTCAGTGTGTTAATATTCCTGAGGACAGTGGGGGTGTTTTACACTTCACAGGGTGTATCTGACTGTGGGTCATGATATACACAGTGTGTCAGTGAGTGTGTTAATATTAATTTTTGTTCTCTGTCAGTGTGTTAATACTCCTGAGGACAGTGGGGGTGTTTTACACTTCACAGGGTGTATCTGACTGTGGGTCATGATATACACAGTGTGTCAGTGAGTGTGTTAATATTAATCTGTGTTCTCTGTCAGTGTGTTAATATTCCTGAGGACAGTGGGGTGTTTTACACTTCACAGGGTGTATCTGACTGTGGGTCATGATATACACAGTGTGTCAGTGAGTGTGTTAATATTAATCTGTGTTCTCTGTCAGTGTGTTAATATTACTGAGGACAGTGGGGGTGTTTTACACTTCACAGGGTGTATCTGACTGTGGGTCATGATATACACAGTGTGTCAGTGAGTGTGTTAATATTAATCTGTGTTCTCTGTCAGTGTGTTAATATTCCTGAGGACAGTGGGGATGTTTTACACTTCACAGGGTTTATCTGACTGTGGGTCATGATATACACAGTGTGTCAGTGAGTGTGTTAATATTAATCTGTGTTCTCTGTCAGTGTGTTAATATTCCTGAGGACAGTGGGGTGTTTTACACTTCACAGGGTGTATCTGACTGTGGGTCATGATATACACAGTGTGTCAGTGAGTGTGTTAATATTAATCTGTGTACTCTGTCAGTGTGTTAATATTCCTGAGGACAGTGGGGGTGATTTACACTTCACAGGGTGTATCTGACTGTGGGTCATGATATACACAGTGTGTCAGTGAGTGTGTTAATATTAATCTGTGTTCTCTGTCAGTGTGTTAATATTACTGAGGACAGTGGGGGTGTTTTACACTTCACAGGGTGTATCTAACTGTGGGTCATGATATACACAGTGTGTCAGTGAGGGTGTTAATATTAATCTGTGTTCTCTGTCAGTGTGTTAATATTCCTGAGGACAGTGGGGGTGTTTTACACTTCACAGGGTGTATCTGACTGTGGGTCATGATATACACAGTGTGTCAGTGAGTGTGTTAATATTAATCTGTGTTCTCTGACAGTGTGTTAATATTACTGAGGACAGTGGGGGTGTTTTACACTTCACAGGGTGTATCTGACTGTGGGTCATGATATACACAGTGTGTCAGTGAGTGTGTTAATATTAATCTGTGTACTCTGTCAGTGTGTTAATATTCCTGAGGACAGTGGGGGTGATTTACACTTCACAGGGTGTATCTGACTGTGGGTCATGATATACACAGTGTGTCAGTGAGTGTGTTAATATTAATCTGTGTTCTCTGTCAGTGTGTTAATATTACTGAGGACAGTGGGGGTGTTTTACACTTCACAGGGTGTATCTAACTGTGGGTCATGATATACACAGTGTGTCAGTGAGTGTGTTAATATTAATCTGTGTTCTCTGTCAGTGTGTTAATATTCCTGAGGACAGTGGGGGTGTTTTACACTTCACAGGGTGTATCTGACTGTGGGTCATGATATACACAGTGTGTCAGTGAGTGTGTTAATATTAATCTGTGTTCTCTGTCAGTGTGTTAATATTACTGAGGACAGTGGGGGTGTTTTACACTTCACAGGGTGTATCTGACTGTGGGTCATGATATACACAGTGTGTCAGTGAGTGTGTTAATATTAATCTGTGTTTTCTGTCAGTGTGTTAATATTCCTGAGGACAGTGGGGGTGTTTTACACTTCACAGGGTGTATCTGACACTGGGTCATGATATACACAGTGTGTCAGTGAGTGTGTTAATATTAATCTGTGTTCTCTGTCAGTGTGTTAATATTACTGAGGACAGTGGGGGTGTTTTACACTTCACAGGGTGTATCTGACTGTGGGTCATGATGTACACAGTGTGTCAGTGAGTGTGTTAATATTAATCTGTGTTCTCTGTCAGTGTGTTAATATTCCTGAGGACAGTGGGGGTGTTTTGCACTTCACAGGGTGTATCTGACTGTGGGTCATGATGTACACAGTGTGTCAGTGAGTGTGTTAATATTAATCTGTGTTCTCTGTCAGTGTGTTAATATTCCTGAGGACAGTGGGGGTGTTTTACACTTCACAGGGTGTATCTGACTGTGGGTCATGATATACACAGTGTGTCAGTGAGTGTGTTAATATTAATCTGTGTTCTCTGTCAGTGTGTTAATATTACTGAGGACAGTGGGGGTGTTTTACACTTCACAGGGTGTATCGGGCTGTGGTTCATGATATACACAGTGTGTCAGTGAGTGTGTTAATATTAATCTGTGTTCTCTGTCAGTGTGTTAATATTCCTGAGGACAGTGGGGGTGTTTTACACTTCACAGGGTTTATCTGACTGTGGGTCATGAGATACACAGTGTGTCAGTGAGTGTGTTAATATTAATCTGTGTTCTCTGTCAGTGTGTTAATATTCCTGAGGACTGTGGGGGTGTTTTACACTTCACAGGGTGTATCGGGCTGTGGTTCATGATATACACAGTGTGTCAGTGAGTGTGTTAATATTAATCTGTGTTCTCTGTCAGTGTGTTAATATTACTGAGGACAGTGGGGATGTTTTACACTTCACAGGGTGTATCTGACTGTGGGTCATGATATACACAGTGTGTCAGTGAGTGTGTTAATATTAATCTGTGTTCTCTGTCAGTGTGTTAATATTACTGAGGACAGTGGGGGTGTTTTACACTTCACAGGGTGTATCTGACTGTGGGTCATGATGTACACAGTGTGTCAGTGAGTGTGTTAATATTAATCTGTGTTCTCTGTCAGTGTGTTAATATTACTGAGGACAGTGGGGGTGTTTTACACTTCACCGGGTGTATCTGACTGTGGGTCATGATGTACACAGTGTGTCAGTGAGTGTGTTAATATTAATCTGTGTTCTCTGTCAGTGTGTTAATATTACTGAGGACAGTGGGGGTGTTTTACACTTCACAGGGTGTATCTGCCTGTGGGTCATGAGATACACAGTGTGTCAGTGAGTGTGTTAATATTACTCTGTGTTCGCTGTCAGTGTGTTAATATGACTGAGGACAGTGGGGGTGTTTTACACTTCACAGGGTGTATCTGACTGTGGGTCATGATGTACACAGCGTGTCAGTGAGTGTGTTAATATTAATCTGTGTTCTCTGTCAGTGTGTTAATATTACTGAGGACAGTGGGGGTGTTTTACACTTCACAGGGTGTATCTGACTGTGGGTCATGATACACACAGTGTGTCAGTGAGTGTGTTAATATTAATCTGTGTTCTCTGTCAGTGTGTTAATATTACTGAGGACAGTGGGGGTGTTTTACACTTCACAGGGTGTATCTGACTGTGGGTCATGATATACACAGTGTGTCAGTGAGTGTGTTAATATTAATCTGTGTTCTCTGTCAGTGTGTTAATATTACTGAGGACAGTGGGGGTGTTTTACACTTCACAGGGTGTATCTGACTGTGGGTCATGATGTACGCAGTGTGTCAGTGAGTGTCTTAATATTAATCTGTGTTCTCTGTCAGTGTGTTAATTTTCCTGAGGACAGTGGGGATGTTTTACACTTCACAGGGTTTATCTGACTGTGGGTCATGATATACACTGTGTGTCAGTGAGTGTGTTAATATTAATCTGTGTTCTCTGTCAGTGTGTTAATATTCCTGAGGACAGTGGGGGTGTTTTACACTTCACAGGGTTTATCTGACTGTGGGTCATGATATACACAGTGTGTCAGTGAGTGTGTTAATATTAATCTGTGTTCTCTGTCAGTGTGTTAATATTACTGAGGACAGTGGGGGTGCTTTACACTTCACAGGGTTTATCTGACTGTGAGTCATGATATACACAGTGTGTCAGTGAGTGTGTTAATATTAATCTGTGTTCTCTGTCAGTCTGTTAATATTACTGAGGGCAGTGGGGGTGTTTTACACTTCACAGGGTGTATCTGACTGTGGGTCATGATGTACACAGTGCGTCAGTGAGTGTATTAATATTAATCTGTGTTCTCTGTCAGTGTGTTAATATTCCTGAGGACAGTGGGGGTGTTTTACACTTCACAGGGTGTATCTGACTATGGGTCATGATATACACAGTGTGTCAGTGAGTGTGTTAATATTAATCTGTGTTCTCTGTCAGTGTGTTAATATTACTGAGGACAGTGGGGATGTTTTACACTTCACAGGGTGTATCTGACTGTGGGTCATGATATACACAGTGTGTCAGTGAGTGTGTTAATATTAATCTGTGTTCTCTGTCAGTGTGTTAATATTACTGAGGACAGTGGGGATGTTTTACACTTCACAGGGTGTATCTGACTGTGGGTCATGATATACACAGTGTGTCAGTGAGTGTGTTAATATTAATCTGTGTTCTCTGTCAGTGTGTTAATATTACTGAGGACAGTGGGGATGTTTTACACTTCACAGGGTGTATCTGACTGTGGGTCATGATATACACAGTGTGTCAGTGAGTGTGTTAATATTAATCTGTGTTCTCTGTCAGTGTGTTAATATTACTGAGGACAGTGGGGGTGTTTTACACTTCACAGGGTGTATCTGACTGTGGGTCATGATGTACACAGTGTGTCAGTGAGTGTGTTAATATTAATCTGTGTTCTCTGTCAGTGTGTTAATATTACTGAGGACAGTGGGGGTGTTTTACACTTCACCGGGTGTATCTGACTGTGGGTCATGATGTACACAGTGTGTCAGTGAGTGTGTTAATATTAATCTGTGTTCTCTGTCAGTGTGTTAATATTACTGAGGACAGTGGGGGTGTTTTACACTTCACAGGGTGTATCTGACTGTGAGTCATGATGTACACAGTGTGTCAGTGAGTGTGTTAATATTAATCTGTGTTCTCTGTCAGTGTGTTAATATTACTGAGGACAGTGGGGGTGTTTTACACTTCACAGGGTGTATCTGACTGTGGGTCATGATATACACAGTGTGTCAGTGAGTGTGTTAATATTAATCTGTGCTCTCTGTCAGTGTGTTAATATTACTGAGGACAGTGGGGGTGTTTTACACTTCACAGGGTGTATCTGACTGTGGGTCATGATGTACACAGTGTGTCAGTGTGTGTGTTAATATTAATCTGTGTTCTCTGTCAGTGTGTTAATATTACTGAGGACAGTGGGGGTGTTTTACACTTCACAGGGTTTATCTGACTGTGGGTCATGATATACACAATGTGTCAGTGAGTGTGTTAATATTAATCTGTGTTCTCTGTCAGTGTGTTAATTTTCCTGAGGACAGTGGGGATGTTTTACACTTCACAGGGTTTATCTGACTGTGGGTCATGATATACACTGTGTGTCAGTGAGTGTGTTAATATTAATCTGTGTTCTCTGTCAGTGTGTTAATATTCCTGAGGACAGTGGGGGTGTTTTACACTTCACAGGGTTTATCTGACTGTGGGTCATGATATACACAGTGTGTCAGTGAGTGTGTTAATATTAATCTGTGTTCTCTGTCAGTGTGTTAATATTACTGAGGATTGTGGGGGTGCTTTACACTTCACAGGGTTTATCTGACTGTGAGTCATGATATACACAGTGTGTCAGTGAGTGTGTTAATATTAATCTGTGTTCTCTGTCAGTCTGTTAATATTACTGAGGACAGTGGGGGTGTTTTACACTTCACAGGGTGTATCTGACTGTGGGTCATGATGTACACAGTGCGTCAGTGAGTGTATTAATATTAATCTGTGTTCTCTGTCAGTGTGTTAATATTCCTGAGGACAGTGGGGGTGTTTTACACTTCACAGGGTGTATCTGACTATGGGTCATGATATACACAGTGTGTCAGTGAGTGTGTTAATATTAATCTGTGTTCTCTGTCAGTGTGTTAATATTACTGAGGACAGTGGGGATGTTTTACACTTCACAGGGTGTATCTGACTGTGGGTCATGATATACACAGTGTGTCAGTGAGTGTGTTAATATTAATCTGTGTTCTCTGTCAGTGTGTTAATATTACTGAGGACAGTGGGGGTGTTTTACACTTCACAGGGTTTATCTGACTGTGGATCATGATATACACAGTGTGTCAGTGAGTGTGTTAATATTAACCTGTGTTCTCTGTCAGTGTGTTAATATTCCTGAGGACAGTGGGGGTGTTTTACACTTCACAGGGTTTATCTGACTGTGGGTCATGATATACACAGTGTGTCAGTGAGTGTGTTAATATTAATCTGTGTTCTCTGTCAGTGTGTTAATATTACTGAGGACAGTGGGGGTGTTTTACACTTCACAGGGTGTATCTGACTGTGGGTCATGATATACACAGTGTGTCAGTGAGTGTGTTAATATTAATCTGTGTTCTCTGTCAGTGTGTTAATATTACTGAGGACAGTGGGGGTGTTTTACACATCACAGGGTTTATCTGGCTGTGGGTCATGATATACACAGTGTCTCAGTGAGTGTGTTAATATTAATCTGTGTTCTCTGTCAGTGTGTTAATATTCCTGAGGACAGTGGGGGTGTTTTACACTTCACAGGGTTTATCTGACTGTGGGTCATGATATACACAGTGTGTCAGTGAGTGTGTTAATATTAATCTGTGTTCTCTGTCAGTGTGTTTATATTCCTGAGGACAGTGGGGGTGTTTTACACTTCACAGGGTGTATCTGACTGTGGGTCATGATATACACAGTGTGTCAGTGAGAGTGTTAATATTAATCTGTGTTCTTTGTCAGTGTGTTAATATTCCTGAGGACAGTGGGGATGTTTTACACTTCACAGGGTTTATCTGACTGTGGGTCATGATATACACAGTGTGTCAGTGAGTGTGTTAATATTAATCTGTGTTCTCTGTCAGTGTGTTAATATTCCTGAGGACAGTGGGGGTGTTTTACACTTCACAGGGTGTATCTAACTGTGGGTCATGATGTACACAGTGTGTCAGTGAGAGTGTTAATATTAATCTGTGTTCTCTGTCAGTGTGTTAATATTACTGAGGACAGTGGGGGTGTTTTACACTTCACAGGGTGTATCTGGCTGTGGGTCATGATATACACAGTGTGTCAGTGAGTGTGTTAATATTAATCTGTGTTCTCTGTCAGTGTGTTAATATTCCTGATGACAGTGGGGATGTTTTACACATTCACAGGGTGTATCTGACTGTGGGTCATGATATACACAGTGTGTCAGTGAGTGTGTTAATATTAATCTGTGTTCTCTGTCAGTGTGTTAATATACCTGAGGACAGTGGGGGTGTTTTACACTTCACAGGGTGTATCTGACTGTGGGTCATGATATACACAGTGTGTCAGTGAGTGTGTTAATATTAATCTGTGTTCTCTGTCAGTGTGTTAATAATACTGAGGACAGTGGGGGTGTTTAACACTTCACCGGGTGTATCTGACTGTGGGTCATGATGTACACAGTGTGTCAGTGAGTGTGTTAATATTAATCTGTGTTCTCTGTCAGTGTGTTAATATTACTGAGGACAGTGGGGGTGTTTTACACTTCACAGGGTTTATCTGACTGTGGGTCATGATATACACAGTGTGTCAGTGAGTGTGTTAATATTAATCTGTGTTCTCTGTCAGTGTGTTAATATTACTGAGGACAGTGGGGGTGTTTTACACTTCACAGGGTGTTTCTGGCTGTGGGTCATGATATACACAGTGTGTCAGTGAGTGTTTTAATATTAATCTGTGTTCGCTGTCAGTGTGTTAATATGACTGAGGACAGTGGGGGTGTTTTACACTTCACAGGGTGTATCTGACTGTGGGTCATGATGTACACAGCGTGTCAGTGAGTGTGTTAATATTAATCTGTGTTCTCTGTCAGTGTGTTAATATTCCTGAGGACAGTGGGGGTGTTTTACACTTCACAGGGTGTATCTGACTGTGGGTCATGATACACACAGTGTGTCAGTGAGTGTGTTAATATTAATCTGTGTTCTCTGTCAGTGTGTTAATATTACTGAGGACAGTGGGGGTGTTTTACACTTCACAGGGTGTATCTGACTGTGGGTCATGATATACACAGTGTGTCAGTGAGTGTGTTAATCTTAATCTGTGTTCTCTGTCAGTGTGTTAATATTACTGAGGACAGTGGGGGTGTTTTACACTTCACAGGGTGTATCTGACTGTGGGTCATGATGTACGCAGTGTGTCAGTGAGTGTCTTAATATTAATCTGTGTTCTCTGTCAGTGTGTTAATATTCCTGAGGACAGTGGGGATGTTTTACACTTCACAGGGTTTATCTGACTGTGGGTCATGATATACACTGTGTGTCAGTGAGTGTGTTAATATTAATCTGTGTTCTCTGTCAGTGTGTTAATATTCCTGAGGACAGTGGGGGTGTTTTACACTTCACAGGGTTTATCTGACTGTGGGTCATGATATAAACAGTGTGTCAGTGAGTGTGTTAATATTAATCTGTGTTCTCTGTCAGTGTGTTAATATTACTGAGGACAGTGGGGGTGCTTTACACTTCACAGGGTTTATCTGACTGTGAGTCATGATATACACAGTGTGTCAGTGAGTGTGTTAATATTAATCTGTGTTCTCTGTCAGTGTGTTAATATTGCTGAGGACAGTGGGGGTGTTTTACACTTCACAGGGTGTATCTGACTGTGGGTCATGATATACACAGTGTGTCAGTGAGTGTGTTAATATTAATCTGTGTTCTCTGTCAGTGTGTTAATATTCCTGAGGACAGTGGGGGTGTTTTACACTTCACAGGGTGTATCTGACTGTGAGTCATGATATACACAGTGCGTCAGTGAGTGTATTAATATTAATCTGTGTTCTCTGTCAGTGTGTTAATATTACTGAGGACAGTGGGGGTGTTTTACACTTCACAGGGTGTATCTGACTGTGGGTCATGATATACACAGTGCGTCAGTGAGTGTATTAATATTAATCTGTGTTCTATGTCAGTGTGTTAATATTCCTGAGGACAGTGGGGATGTTTTACACTTCACAGGGTGTATCTGACTGTGGATCATGATATACACAGTGTGTCAGTGATTGTGTTAATATTAATCTGTGTTCTCTGTCAGTGTGTTAATATTCCTGAGGACAGTGGGGGTGTTTTACACTTCACAGGGTTTATCTGACTGTGGGTCATGATATACACAGTGTGTCAGTGAGTGTGTTAATATTAATCTGTGTTCTCTGTCAGTGTGTTAATATTACTGAGGAAAGTGGGGGTGTTTTACACTTCACAGGGTGTATCTGACTGTGAGTCATGATATACACAGTGTGTCAGTTAGTGTATTAATATTAATCTGTGTTCTCTGTCAGTGTGTTAATATTACTGAGGACAGTGGGGGTGTTTTACACATCACAGGGTGTATCTGGCTGTGGGTCATGATATACACAGTGTCTCAGTGAGTGTGTTAATATTAATCTGTGTTCTCTGTCAGTGTGTTAATATTCCTGAGGACAGTGGGGGTGTTTTACACTTCACAGGGTTTATCTGACTGTGGGTCATGATATACACAGTGTGTCAGTGAGTGTGTTAATATTAATCTGTGTTCTCTGTCAGTGTGTTTATATTCCTGAGGACAGTGGGGGTGTTTTACACTTCACAGGGTGTATCTGACTGTGGGTCATGATATACACAGTGTGTCAGTGAGAGTGTTAATATTAATCTGTGTTCTCTGTCAGTGTGTTAATATTCCTGAGGACAGTGGGGATGTTTTACACTTCACAGTGTTTATCTGACTGTGGGTCATGATATACACAGTGTGTCAGTGAGTGTGTTAATATTAATCTGTGTTCTCTGTCAGTGTGTTCATATTCCTGAGGACAGTGGGGGTGTTTTACACTTCACAGGGTGTATCTGACTCTGGGTCATGATATACACAGTGTGTCAGTGAGTGTGTTAATATTAATCTGTGTTCTCTGTCAGTGTGTTAATATTACTGAGGACAGTGGGGTGTTTTACACTTCACAGGGTGTATCTGACTCTAGGTCATGATATACACAGTGTGTCAGTGAGTGTGTTAATATTAATCTGTGTTCTCTGTCAGTGTGTTAATATTCCTGAGGACAGTGGGGGTGTTTTACACTTCACAGGGTGTATCTGACTGTGGGTCATGATATACACAGTGTGTCAGTGAGAGTGTTAATATTAATCTGTGTTCTCTGTCAGTGTGTTAATATTCCTGAGGACAGTGGGGATGTTTTACACTTCACAGTGTTTATCTGACTGTGGGTCATGATATACACAGTGTGTCAGTGAGTGTGTTAATATTAATCTGTGTTCTCTGTCAGTGTGTTAATATTACTGAGGACAGTGGGGTGTTTTACACTTCACAGGGTTTATCTGACTCTGGGTCATGATATACACAGTGTGTCAGTGAGTGTGTTAATATTAATCTGTGTTCTCTGTCAGTGTGTTAATATTCCTGAGGACAGTGGGGGTGTTTTACACTTCACAGGGTGTATCTGACTGTGGGTCATGATATACACAGTGTGTCAGTGAGTGTGTTAATATTAATCTGTGTTCTCTGTCAGTGTGTTAATATTGCTGACGACAGTGAGGATGTTTTACACTTCACAGGGTGTATCTGACTGTGGGTCATGATATACACAGTGTGTCAGTGAGTGTGTTAATATTAATCTGTGTTCTCTGTCAGTGTGTTAATATTGCTGAGGACAGTGGGGGTGTTTTACACTTCACAGGGTGTATCTGACTATGGGTCATGATATACACAGTGTGTCAGTGAGTGTGTTAATATTAATCTGTGTTCTCTGTCAGTGTGTTAATATTACTGAGGACAGTGGGGGTGTTTTACACTTCACAGGGTGTATCTGACTGTGGGTCATGATATACACAGTGTGTCAGTGAGTGTGTTAATATGAATCTGTGTTCTCTGTCAGTGTGTTAATATTACTGAGGACAGTGGGGGTGTTTTACACTTCACAGGGTGTATCTGACTGTGGGTCATGATATACACAGTGTGTCAGTGAGTGTGTTAATATTAATCTGTGTTCTCTGTCAGTGTGTTAATATTCCTGAGGACAGTGGGGATGTTTTACACTTCACAGGGTTTATCTGACTGTGGGTCATGATATACACAGTGTGTCAGTGAGTGTGTTAATATTAATCTGTGTTCTCTGTCAGTGTGTTAATATTGCTGAGGACAGTGGGGGTGTTTTACACTTCACAGGGTGTATCTGACTGTGGGTCATGATATACACAGTGTGTCAGTGAGTGGGTTAATATTAATCTGTGTTCTCTGTCAGTGTGTTAATATTCCTGAGGACAGTGGGGGTGTTTTACACTTCACAGGGTGTATCTGACTCTGGGTCATGATATACACAGTGTGTCAGTGAGTGTGTTAATATTAATCTGTGTTCTCTGTCAGTGTGTTAATATTGCTGAGGACAGTGGGGGTGTTTTACACTTCACAGGGTGTATCTGACTGTGGGTCATGATGTACACAGTGTGTCAGTGAGTGTGTTAATATTAATCTGTGTTCTCTGTCAGTGTGTTAATATTACTGAGGACAGTGGGGGTGTTTTACACTTCACAGGGTGTATCTGACTGTGGGTCATGATATACACAGTGTGTCAGTGAGTGTGTTAATATTAATCTGTGTACTCTGTCAGTGTGTTAATATTACTGAGGACAGTGGGGGTGTTTTACACTTCACAGGGTGTATCTGACTGTGGGTCATGATGTACACAGTGTGTCAGTGAGTGTGTTAATATTAATCTGTGTTCTCTGTCAGTGTGTTAATATTACTGTGGACAGTGGGGGTGTTTTACACTTCACAGGGTGTATCTGACTGTGGGTCATGATATACACAGTGTGTCAGTGAGTGTGTTAATATTAATCTGTGTCCTCTGTCAGTGTGTTAATATTCCTGAGGACAGTGGGAGTGTTTTACACTTCACAGGGTGTATCTGACTCTGGGTCATGATATACACAGTGTGTCAGTGAGTGTGTTAATATTAATCTGTGTTCTCTGTCAGTGTGTTAATATTACTGAGGACAGTGGGGGTGTTTTACACTTCACAGGGTGTATCTGACTGTGGGTCATGATGTACACAGTGTGTCAGTGAGTGTGTTAATATTAATCTGTGTTCTCTGTCAGTGTGTTAATATTACTCAGGACAGTGGGGGTCTTTTACACTTCACAGGGTGTATCTGACTGTGGGTCATGATATACACAGTGTGTCAGTGAGTGTGTTGATATTAATCTGTGTTCTCTGTCAGTGTGTTAATATTCCTGAGGACAGTGGGGGTGTTTTACTCTTCACAGGGTGTATCTGACTGTGGGTCATGATGTACACAGTGTTTCAGTGAGTGTGTTAATATTAATCTGTGTTCTCTGTCAGTGTGTTAATATTCCTGAGGACAGTGGGGGTGTTTTACACTTCACAGGGTGTATCTGACTGTGGGTCATGATATACACAGTGTGTCAGTGAGTGTGTTAATATTAATCTGTGTTCTCTGTCAGTGTGTTAATATTCCTGAGGACAGTGGGGATGTTTTACACTTCACAGGGTGTATCTGACTGTGGGTCATGATATACACAGTGTGTCAGTGAGAGTGTTAATATTAATCTGTGTTCTCTGTCAGTGTGTTAATATTCCTGAGGACAGTGGGGGTGTTTTACACTTCACAGGGTGTATCTGACTGTGGGTCATGATGGACACAGTGTGTCAGTGAGTGTGTTAATATTAATCTGTGTTCTCTGTCAGTGTGTTAATATTACTGAGGACAGTGGGGGTGTTTTACACTTCACAGGGTGTATCTGACTGTGGGTCATGATATACACAGTGTGTCAGTGAGTGTGTTAATATTAATCTGTATTCTCTGTCAGTGTGTTAATATTACTGAGGACAGTGGGGGTGTTTTACACTTCACAGGGTGTATCTGACTGTGGGTCATGATATACACAGTGTGTCAGTGAGTGTGTTAATATTAATCTGTGTTCTCTGTCAGTGCGTTAATATTACTGAGGACAGTGGGGGTGTTTTACACTTCACAGGGTGTATCTGGCTGTGGGTCATGATATACACAGTGTGTCAGTGAGTGTGTTAATATTAATCTGTGTTCTCTGTCAGTGTGTTAATATTCCTGAGGACAGTGTGGGTGTTTTACACTTCACAGGGTGTATCTGACTGTGGGTCATGATATACACAGTGTGTCATTGAGTGTGTTAATATTAATCTGTGTTCTCTGTCAGTGTGTTAATATTCCTGAGGACAGTGTGGGTGTTTTACACTTCACAGGGTGTATCTGACTCTGGGTCATGATATACACAGTGTGTCAGTGAGTGTGTTAATATTAATCTGTGTTCTCTGTCAGTGTGTTAATATTACTGAGGACAGTGGGGGTGTTTTACACTTCACAGGGTGTATCTGACTGTGGGTCATGATATACACAGTGTGTCAGTGAGTGTGTTAATATTAATCTGTGTTCTCTGTCAGTGTGTTAATATTCCTGAGGACAGTGGGGGTGTTTTACACTTCACAGGGTGTATCTGACTGTGGATCATGATATACACAGTGTGTCAGTGAGTGTGTTAATATTAATCTGTGTACTCTGTCAGTGTGTTACTATTACTGAGGACAGTGTGGGTGTTTTACACTTCACAGGGTGTATCTGACTGTGGGTCATGATATACACAGTGTGTCAGTGAGTGTGTTAATATTAATCTTTGTTCTCTGTCAGTGTGTTAATATTCCTGAGGACAGTGGGGGTGTTTTACACTTCACAAGGTGTATCTGACTGTGGGTCATGATAGACACAGTGTGTCAGTGAGTGTGTTAATATTAATCTGTGTTCTCTGTCAGTGTGTTAATATTGCTGAGGACAGTGGGGGTGTTTTACACTTCACAGGGTGTATCTGACTGTTTATCATGATATACACAGTGTGTCAGTGAGTGTGTTAATATTAATCTGTGTACTCTGTCAGTGTGTTAACATTACTGAGGACAGTGGGGGTGTTTTACACTTCACAGGGTGTATCTGACTGTGGGTCATGATGTACACAGTGTGTCAGTGAGTGTGTTAATATTAATCTGTGTTCTCTGTCAGTGTGTTAATATTACTGAGGACAGTGGGGGTGTTTTACACTTCACAGGGTGTATCTGACTGTGGGTCATGATGTACACAGTGTGTCAGTGAGTGTGTTAATATTAATCTGTGTTCTCTGTCAGTGTGTTAATATTACTCAGGACAGTGGGGGTGTTTTACACTTCACAGGGTGTATCTGACTGTGGGTCATGATATACACAGTGTGTCAGTGAGTGTGTTGATATTAATCTGTGTTCTCTGTCAGTGTGTTAATATTCCTGAGGACAGTGGGGGTGTTTTACTCTTCACAGGGTGTATCTGACTGTGGGTCATGATGTACACAGTGTTTCAGTGAGTGTGTTAATATTAATCTGTGTTCTCTGTCAGTGTGTTAATATTCCTGAGGACAGTGGGGGTGTTTTACACTTCACAGGGTGTATCTGACTGTGGGTCATGATATACACAGTGTGTCAGTGAGTGTGTTAATATTAATCTGTGTTCTCTGTCAGTGTGTTAATATTCCTGAGGACAGTGGGGATGTTTTACACTTCACAGGATGTATCTGACTGTGGGTCATGATATACACAGTGTGTCAGTGAGAGTGTTAATATTAATCTGTGTTCTCTGTCAGTGTGTTAATATTCCTGAGGACAGTGGGGGTGTTTTACACTTCACAGGGTGTATCTGACTGTGGGTCATGATGGACACAGTGTGTCAGTGATGTGTTAATATTAATCTGTGTTCTCTGTCAGTGTGTTAATATTACTGAGGACAGTGGGGGTGTTTTACACTTCACAGGGTGTATCTGACTGTGGGTCATGATATACACAGTGTGTCAGTGAGTGTGTTAATATTAATCTGTATTCTCTGTCAGTGTGTTAATATTACTGAGGACAGTGGGGGTGTTTTACACTTCACAGGGTGTATCTGACTGTGGGTCATGATATACACAGTGTGTCAGTGAGTGTGTTAATATTAATCGGTGTTCTCTGTCAGTGTGTTAATATTACTGAGGACAGTGGGGTTGTTTTACACTTCACAGGGTGTATCTGGCTGTGGGTCATGATATACACAGTGTGTCAGTGAGTGTGTTAATATTAATCTGTGTTCTCTGTCAGTGTGTTAATATTCCTGATGACAGTGGGGGTGTTTTACACTTCACAGGGTGTATCTGACTGTGGGTCATGATATACACAGTGTGTCAGTGAGTGTGTTAATATTAATCTGTGTTCTCTGTCAGTGTGTTAATATTCCTGAGGACAGTGGGGATGTTTTACACTTCACAGGGTTTATCTGACTGTGGGTCATGATATACACAGTGTGTCAGTGAGTGTGTTAATATTAATCTGTGTTCTCTGTCTGTGTGTTAATATTGCTGAGGACAGTGGGGGTGTTTTACACTTCACAGGGTGTATCTGACTCTGGGTCATGATGTACACAGTGTGTCAGTGAGTGTGTTAATATTAATCTGTGCTCTCTGTTTGTGTGTTAATATTACTGAGGAAAGTGGGGGTGTTTTACACTTCACAGGGTTTATCTGACTGTGGGTCATGATATACACAGTGTGTCAGTGAGTGTGTTAATATTAATCTGTGTTCTCTGTCGGTGTGTTAATATTACTGAGGACAGTGGGGGTGTTTTACACTTCACAGGGTGTATCTGACTGTGGGTCATGATATACACAGTGTGTCAGTGAGTGTGTTAATATTAATCTGTGTTCTCTGTCAGTGTGTTAATATTCCTGAGGACAGTGGGAATGTTTTACACTTCACAGGGTGTATCTAACTGTGGGTCATGATGTACACAGTGTGTCAGTGAGTGTGTTAATATTAATCTGTGTTCTGTGTCAGTGTGTTAATATTACTGAGGACAGTGGGGGTGTTTTAAACTTCACAGGGTGTATCTGACTCTGGGTCATGATATACACAGTGTGTCAGTGAGTGTGTTAATATTAATCTGTGTTCTCTGTCAGTGTGTTAATATTCCTGAGGACAGTGGGGGTGTTTTACACTTCACAGGGTGTATCGGACTGTGGGTCATGATATACACAGTGTGTCAGTGAGTGTGTTAATATTAATCTGTGTTCTCTGTCAGTGTGTTAATATTCCTGAGGACAGTGGGGGTGTTTTACACTTCACAGGGTTTATCTGACTGTGGGTCATGATATACACAGTGTGTCAGTGAGTGTGTTAATATTAATCTGTGTTCTCTGTCAGTGTGTTAATATTCCTGAGGACAGTGGGGGTGTTTTACACTTCACAGTGTGTATCTGACTGTGGATCATGATATACACAGTGTGTCAGTGAGTGTGTTAATATTAATCTGTGTTCTCTGTCAGTGTGTTAATATTCCTGAGGACAGTGGGGGTGTTTTACACTTCACAGGGTGTATCTGACTGTGGGTCATGATGTACACAGTGTGTCAGTGAGTGTGTTAATATTAATCTGTGTTCTCTGTCAGTGTGTTAATATTACTGAGGACAGTGGGGGTGTTTTACACTTCACAGGGTGTATCTGACTGTGGGTCATGATATACACAGTGTGTCAGTGAGTGTGTTAATATTAATCTGTGTTCTCTGTCAGTGTGTTAATATTCCTGAGGACAGTGGGAATGTTTTACACTTCACAGGGTTTATCTGACTGTGGGTCATGATGTACACAGTGTGTCAGTGAGTGTGTTAATATTAATCTGTGTTCTCTGTCAGTGTGTTAATATTCCTGAGGACAGTGTGGGTGTTTTACACTTCACAGGGTGTATCTGACTGTGGGTCATGATATACACAGTGTGTCATTGAGTGTGTTAATATTAATCTGTGTTCTCTGTCAGTGTGTTAATATTCCTGAGGACAGTGTGGGTGTTTTACACTTCACAGGGTGTATCTGACTCTGGGTCATGATATACACAGTGTGTCAGTGAGTGTGTTAATATTAATCTGTGTTCTCTGTCAGTGTGTTAATATTACTGAGGACAGTGGGGGTGTTTTACACTTCACAGGGTGTATCTGACTGTGGGTCATGATATACACAGTGTGTCAGTGAGTGTGTTAATATTAATCTGTGTTCTCTGTCAGTGTGTTAATATTCCTGAGGACAGTGGGGGTGTTTTACACTTCACAGGGTGTATCTGACTGTGGATCATGATATACACAGTGTGTCAGTGAGTGTGTTAATATTAATCTGTGTACTCTGTCAGTGTGTTACTATTACTGAGGACAGTGTGGGTGTTTTACACTTCACAGGGTGTATCTGACTGTGGGTCATGATATACACAGTGTGTCAGTGAGTGTGTTAATATTAATCTGTGTTCTCTGTCAGTGTGTTAATATTCCTGAGGACAGTGGGGGTGTTTTACACTTCACAAGGTGTATCTGACTGTGGGTCATGATATACACAGTGTGTCAGTGAGTGTGTTAATATTAATCTGTGTTCTCTGTCAGTGTGTTAATATTGCTGAGGACAGTGGGGGTGTTTTACACTTCACAGGGTGTATCTGACTGTTTATCATGATATACACAGTGTGTCAGTGAGTGTGTTAATATTAATCTGTGTACTCTGTCAGTGTGTTAATATTACTGAGGACAGTGGGGGTGTTTTACACTTCACAGGGTGTATCTGACTGTGGGTCATGATGTACACAGTGTGTCAGTGAGTGTGTTAATATTAATCTGTGTTCTCTGTCAGTGTGTTAATATTACTGAGGACATTGGGGATGTTTTACACTTCACAAGGTGTATCTGACTGTGGGTCATGATATACACAGTGTGTCAGTGAGTGTGTTAATATTAATCTGTGTTCTCTGTCAGTGTGTTAATATTACTGAGGACAGTGAGGGTGTTTTACACTTCACAGGGTGTATCTGACTCTGGGTCATGATATACACAGTGTGTCAGTGAGTGTGTTAATATTAATCTGAGTTCTCTGTCAGTGTGTTAATATTACTGAGGACAGTGGGGGTGTTTTGCACTTCACAGGGTGTATCTGACTGTGGGTCATGATATACACAGTGTGTCAGTGAGTGTGTTAATATTAATCTGTGTTCTCTGTCAGTGTGTTAATATTACTGAGGACAGTGGGGGTGTTTTACACTTCACAGGGTGTATCTGACTGTGGGTCATGATATACACAGTGTGTCAGTGAGTGTGTTAATATTAATCTGTGTTCTCTGTCAGTGTGTTAATATTCCTGAGGACAGTGGGGTTGTTTTACACTTCACAGGTTGTATCTGACTGTGGGTCATGATAGACACAGTGTGTCAGTGAGAGTGTTAATATTAATCTGTGTTCTCTGTCAGTGTGTTAATATTCCTGAGGACAGTGGGGGTGTTTTACACTTCACAGGGTTTATCTGACTGTAGGTCATGAGATACACAGTGTGTCAGTGAGTGTGTTAATATTAATCTGTGTTCTCTGTCAGTGTGTTAATATTACTGAGGACAGTGGGGTTGTTTTATACTTCACAGGGTGCATCTGACTGTGGGTCATGATATACACAGTGTGTCAGTGAGTGTGTTAATATTAATCTGTGTTCTCTGTCAGTGTGTTAATATTCCTGAGAACAGTGGGGGTGTTTTACACTTCACAGGGTGTATCTGACTGTGGGTCATGATATACACAGTGTATCAGGGAGTGTGTTAATATTAATCTGTGTTCTCTGTCAGTGTGTTAATATTACTGAGGACAGTGGGGGTGTTTTACACTTCACAGGGTGTATCTGACTATGGGTCATGATGTACACAGTGTGTCAGTGAGTGTGTTAATATTAATCTGTGTTCTCTGTCAGTGTGTTAATATTACTGAGGACAGTGGGGGTGTTTTACACTTCACAGGGTGTATCTGACTGTGGGTCATGATATACACAGTGTGTCAGTGAGTGTGTTAATATTAATCTGTGTTCTCTGTCAGTGTGCTAATATTACTGAGGACAGTTGGGGTGTTTTACACTTCACAGGGTGTATCTGACTGTGGGTCATGATATACACAGTGTGTCAGTGAGTGTGTTAATATTAATCTGTGTTCTCTGTCAGTGTGTTAATATTCCTGAGGACAGTGGGGGTGTTTTACACTTCACAGGGTGTATCTGACTGTGGGTCATGATATACACAGTGTGTCAGTGAGTGTGTTAACATTAATCTGTGTTCTCTGTCAGTGTGTTAATATTACTGAGGACAGTGGGGGTGTTTTATACTTCACAGGGAGCATCTGACACTGGGTCATGATATACACAGTGTGTCAGTGAGTGTGTTAATATTAATCTGTGTTCTCTGTCAGTGTGTTAATATTACTGAGGACAGTGGGGGTGTTTTACACTTCACAGGGTGTATCTGACTGTGGGTCATGATGTACACAGTGTGTCAGTGAGTGTGTTAATATTAATCTGTGTTCTCTGTCAGTGTGTTAATATTACTGAGGACAGTGGGAATGTTTTACACTTCACAGGGTGTATCTGACTGTGGATCATGATATACACAGTGTGTCAGTGAGTGTGTTAATATTAATCTGTGTTCTCTGTCAGTGTGTTAATATTCCTGAGGACAGTGGGGGTGTTTTACACTTCACAGGGTTTATCTGACTGTGGGTCATGATATACACAGTGTGTCAGTGAGTGTGTTAATATTAATCTGTGTTCTCTGTCAGTGTGTTAATATTACTGAGGACAGTGGTGGTGTTTTACACTTCACAGGGTGTATCTAACTCTGGGTCATGATATACACAGTGTGTCGGTGAGAGTGTTAATATTAATCTGTGTTCTCTGTCAGTGTGTTAATATTCCTGAGGACAGTGGGGGTGTTTTACACTTCACAGGGTGTATCTGACTGTGGGTCATGATATACACAGTGTTTCAGTGAGTGTGTTAATATTAATCTGTGTTCTCTGTCAGTCTGTTAATATTACTGAGGACAGTGGGGGTGTTTTACACTTCACCGGGTGTATCTGACTCCGGGTCATGATATACACAGTGTGTCAGTGAGTGTGTTAATATTAATCTGTGTTCTCTCTCAGTGTGTTAATATTACTGAGGACAGTGGGGGTGTTTTACACTTCACAGGGTGTATCTGACTGTGAGTCATGATATACACAGTGTTTCAGTGAGTGTGTTAATATTAATCTGTGTTCTCTGTCAGTGTGTTAATATTACTGAGGACAGTGGGGGTGTTTTACACTTCACCGGGTGTATCTGACTCTGGGTCATGATATACACAGTGTGTCAGTGAGTGTGTTAATATTAATCTGTGTTCTCTCTCAGTGTGTTAATATTACTGAGGACAGTGGGGGTGTTTTACACTTCACAGGGTTTATCTGACTCTGGGTCATGATATACACAGTGTGTCAGTGAGAGTGTTAATATTAATCTGTGTTCTCTGTCAGTGTGTTAATATTCCTGAGGACAGTGGGGGTGTTTTACACTTCACAGGGTTTATCTGACTGTGGGTCATGATATACACAGTGTGTCAGTGAGTGTGTTAATATTAATCTGTTTTCTCTGTCAGTCTGTTAATATTACTGAGGACAGTGGGGTTGTTTTATACTTCACAGGGTGCATCTGACTGTGGGTCATGATATACACAGTGTGTCAGTGAGTGTGTTAATATTAATCTGTGTTCTCTGTCAGTGTGTTAATATTCCTGAGGACAGTGGGGGTGTTTTACACTTCACAGGGTGTATCTGACTGTGGGTCATGATATACACAGTGTGTCAGTGAGTGTGTTAATATTAATCTGTGTTCTCTGTCAGTGTGTTAATATTACTGAGGACAGTGGGGGTGTTTTACACTTCACAGGGTGTATCTGACTGTGGGTCATGATGTACACAGTGTGTCAGTGAGTGTGTTAATATTAATCTGTGTTCTCTGTCAGTGTGTTAATATTACTGAGGACAGTGGGGGTGTTTTACACTTCACAGGGTGTATCTGACTGTGGGTCATGATATACACAGTGTGTCAGTGAGTGTGTTAATATTAATCTGTGTTCTCTGTCAGTGTGTTAATATTCCTGAGGACAGTGGGGGTGTTTTACACTTCACAGGGTGTATCTGACTGTGGGTCATGATATACACAGTGTGTCAGTGAGTGTGTTAATATTAATCTGTGTTCTCTGTCAGTGTGTTAATATTCCTGAGGACAGTGGGGTTGTTTTACACTTCACAGGTTGTATCTGACTGTGGGTCATGATAGACACAGTGTGTCAGTGAGAGTGTTAATATTAATCTGTGTTCTCTGTCAGTGTGTTAATATTCCTGAGGACAGTGGGGGTGTTTTACACTTCACAGGGTTTATCTGACTGTAGGTCATGAGATACACAGTGTGTCAGTGAGTGTGTTAATATTAATCTGTGTTCTCTGTCAGTGTGTTAATATTCCTGAGAACAGTGGGGGTGTTTTACACTTCACAGGGTGTATCTGACTGTGGGTCATGATATACACAGTGTATCAGGGAGTGTGTTAATATTAATCTGTGTTCTCTGTCAGTGTGTTAATATTACTGAGGACAGTGGGGGTGTTTTACACTTCACAGGGTGTATCTGACTGTGGGTCATGATATACACAGTGTGTCAGTGAGTGTGTTAATATTAATCTGTGTTCTCTGTCAGTGTGTTAATATTACTGAGGACAGTTGGGGTGTTTTACACTTCACAGGGTGTATCTGACTGTGGGTCATGATATACACAGTGTGTCAGTGAGTGTGTTAATATTAATCTGTGTTCTCTGTCAGTGTGTTAATATTCCTGAGGACAGTGGGGGTGTTTTACACTTCACAGGGTGTATCTGACTGTGGGTCATGATATACACAGTGTGTCAGTGAGTGTGTTAACATTAATCTGTGTTCTCTGTCAGTGTGTTAATATTACTGAGGACAGTGGGGGTGTTTTACACTTCACAGGGAGCATCTGACACTGGGTCATGATATACACAGTGTGTCAGTGAGTGTGTTAATATTAATCTGTGTTCTCTGTCAGTGTGTTAATATTACTGAGGACAGTGGGGGTGTTTTACACTTCACAGGGTGTATCTGACTGTGGGTCATGATGTACACAGTGTGTCAGTGAGTGTGTTAATATTAATCTGTGTTCTCTGTCAGTGTGTTAATATTACTGAGGACAGTGGGAATGTTTTACACTTCACAGGGTGTATCTGACTGTGGATCATGATATACACAGTGTGTCAGTGAGTGTGTTAATATTAATCTGTGTTCTCTGTCAGTGTGTTAATATTCCTGAGGACAGTGGGGGTGTTTTACACTTCACAGGGTTTATCTGACTGTGGGTCATGATATACACAGTGTGTCAGTGAGTGTGTTAATATTAATCTGTGTTCTCTGTCAGTGTGTTAATATTACTGAGGACAGTGGTGGTGTTTTACACTTCACAGGGTGTATCTAACTCTGGGTCATGATATACACAGTGTGTCGGTGAGAGTGTTAATATTAATCTGTGTTCTCTGTCAGTGTGTTAATATTCCTGAGGACAGTGGGGGTGTTTTACACTTCACAGGGTGTATCTGACTGTGGGTCATGATATACACAGTGTTTCAGTGAGTGTGTTAATATTAATCTGTGTTCTCTGTCAGTCTGTTAATATTACTGAGGACAGTGGGGGTGTTTTACACTTCACCGGGTGTATCTGACTCCGGGTCATGATATACACAGTGTGTCAGTGAGTGTGTTAATATTAATCTGTGTTCTCTCTCAGTGTGTTAATATTACTGAGGACAGTGGGGGTGTTTTACACTTCACAGGGTGTATCTGACTGTGAGTCATGATATACACAGTGTTTCAGTGAGTGTGTTAATATTAATCTGTGTTCTCTGTCAGTGTGTTAATATTACTGAGGACAGTGGGGGTGTTTTACACTTCACCGGGTGTATCTGACTCTGGGTCATGATATACACAGTGTGTCAGTGAGTGTGTTAATATTAATCTGTGTTCTCTCTCAGTGTGTTAATATTACTGAGGACAGTGGGGGTGTTTTACACTTCACAGGGTTTATCTGACTCTGGGTCATGATATACACAGTGTGTCAGTGAGAGTGTTAATATTAATCTGTGTTCTCTGTCAGTGTGTTAATATTCCTGAGGACAGTGGGGGTGTTTTACACTTCACAGGGTTTATCTGACTGTGGGTCATGATATACACAGTGTGTCAGTGAGTGTGTTAATATTAATCTGTGTTCTCTGTCAGTCTGTTAATATTACTGAGGACAGTGGGGTTGTTTTATACTTCACAGGGTGCATCTGACTGTGGGTCATGATATACACAGTGTGTCAGTGAGTGTGTTAATATTAATCTGTGTTCTCTGTCAGTGTGTTAATATTCCTGAGGACAGTGGGGGTGTTTTACACTTCACAGGGTGTATCTGACTGTGGGTCATGATATACACAGTGTGTCAGTGAGTGTGTTAATATTAATCTGTGTTCTCTGTCAGTGTGTTAATATTACTGAGGACAGTGGGGGTGTTTTACACTTCACAGGGTGTATCTGACTGTGGGTCATGATATACACAGTGTGTCAGTGAGTGTGTTAATATTAATCTGTGTTCTCTGTCAGTGTGTTAATATTCCTGAGGACAGTGGGGGTGTTTTACACTTCACAGGGTGTATCTGACTGTGGGTCATGATATACACAGTGTGTCAGTGAGTGTGTTAACATTAATCTGTGTTCTCTGTCAGTGTGTTAATATTACTGAGGACAGTGGGGGTGTTTTATACTTCACAGGGTGCATCTGACACTGGGTCATGATATACACAGTGTGTCAGTGAGTGTGTTAATATTAATCTGTGTTCTCTGTCAGTGTGTTAATATTACTGAGGACAGTGGGGGTGTTTTACACTTCACAGGGTGTATCTGACTGTGGGTCATGATGTACACAGTGTGTCAGTGAGTGTGTTAATATTAATCTGTGTTCTCTGTCAGTGTGTTAATATTCCTGAGGACAGTGGGGGTGTTTTATATTTCACAGGGTGCATCTGACACTGGGTCATGATATACACAGTGTGTCAGTGAGTGTGTTAATATTAATCTGTGTTCTCTGTCAGTGTGTTAATATTACTGAGGACAGTGGGGGTGTTTTACACTTCACAGGGTGTATCTGACTGTGGGTCATGATGTACACAGTGTGTCAATGAGTGTGTTAATATTAATCTGTGTTCTCTGTCAGTGTGTTAATATTACTGAGGACAGTGGGAATGTTTTACACTTCACAGGGTGTATCTGACTGTGGATCATGATATACACAGTGTGTCAGTGAGTGTGTTAATATTAATCTGTGTTCTCTGTCAGTGTGTTAATATTCCTGAGGACAGTGGGGGTGTTTTACACTTCACAGGGTTTATCTGACTGTGGGTCATGATATACACAGTGTGTCAGTGAGTGTGTTAATATTAATCTGTGTTCTCTGTCAGTGTGTTAATATTACTGAGGACAGTGGTGGTGTTTTACACTTCACAGGGTGTATCTAACTCTGGGTCATGATATACACAGTGTGTCAGTGAGAGTGTTAATATTAATCTGTGTTCTCTGTCAGTGTGTTAATATTCCTGAGGACAGTGGGGGTGTTTTACACTTCACAGGGTGTATCTGACTGTGGGTCATGATATACACAGTGTTTCAGTGAGTGTGTTAATATTAATCTGTGTTCTCTGTCAGTCTGTTAATATTACTGAGGACAGTGGGGGTGTTTTACACTTCACCGGGTGTATCTGACTCTGGGTCATGATATACACAGTGTGTCAGTGAGTGTGTTAATATTAATCTGTGTTCTCTCTCAGTGTGTTAATATTACTGAGGACAGTGGGGGTGTTTTACACTTCACAGGGTGTATCTGACTGTGAGTCATGATATACACAGTGTGTCAGTGAGTGTGTTAATATTAATCTGTGTTCTCTGTCAGTGTGTTAATATTCCTGAGGACAGTGGGGGTGTTTTACACTTCACAGGGTTTATCTGACTGTGGATCATGATATACACAGTGTGTCAGTGAGTGTGTTAATATTAATCTGTGTTCTCTGTCAGTGTGTTAATATTGCTGAGGACAGCGGGGGTGTTTTGCACTTCACAGGGTGTATCTGACTGTGGGTCATGATGTACACAGTGTGTCAGTGAGTGTGTTAATATTAATCTATGTTCTCTGTCAGTGTGTTAATATTACTGAGGACAGTGGGGATGTTTTACACTTCACGGGGTGTATCTGACTGTGGGTCATGATATACACAGTGTGTCAGTGAGTGTGTTAATATTAATCTGTGTTCTCTGTCAGTGTGTTAATATTACTGAGGACAGTGGGGGTGTTTTACACTTCACAGGGTGTATCTGACTGTGGGTCATGATATACACAGTGTGTCAGTGAGTGTGTTCATATTAATCTGTGTTCTCTGTCAGTGTGTTAATATTACTGAGGACAGTGGGGGATTTTTACACTTCACAGGGTGTATCTGACTGTGGGTCATGATGTACACAGTGTGTCAGTGAGTGTGTTAATATTAATCTGTGTTCTCTGTCAGTGTGTTAATATTCCTGAGGACAGTGGGGATGTTTTACACTTCACAGGGTGTATCTAACTCTGGGTCATGATATACACAGTGTGTCAGTGAGTGTGTTAATATTAATCTGTGTTCTCTGTCAGTGTGTTAATATTCCTGAGGACAGTGGGGGTGTTTTACACTTCACAGTGTGTATCTGACTGTTGGTCATGATATACACAGTGTGTCAGTGAGTGTGTTAATATTAATCTGTGTTCTCTGTCAGTGTGTTAATATTACTGAGGACAGTGGGGGTGTTTTACACTTCACAGGGTGTATCTGACTATGGGTCATGATGTACACAGTGTGTCAGTGAGTGTGTTAATATTAATCTGTGTTCTCTGTCATTGTGTTAATATTACTGAGGACAGTGGGGGTGTTTTACACTTCACAGGGTGTATCTGACTGTGGGTCATGATATACACAGTGTGTCAGTGAGTGTGTTAATATTAATCTGTGTTCTCTGTCAGTGTGTTAATATTACTGAGGACAGTGGGGGTGTTTTACACTTCACAGGGTGTATCTGACTGTGGGTCATGATATACACAGTGTGTCAGTGAGTGTGTTAATATTAATCTGTGTTCTCTGTCAGTGTGTTAATATTACTGAGGACAGTGGGGGTGTTTTACACTTCACAGGGTGTATCTGACTGTGGGTCATGATATGCACAGTGTGTCAGTGAGTGTGTTAATATTAATCTGTGTTCTCTGTCAGGTGTTAATATTCCTGAGGACAGTGGGGGTGTTTTACACATCACAGGGTGTATCTGACTGTGGGTCATGATATACATAGTGTGTCAGTGTGTGTGTCAATATTAATCTGTGTTCTCTGTCAGGTGTCAATATTACTGAGGACAGTGGGGGTGTTTTACACTTCTCAGGGTTTATCTGACAGTGGGTCATGATATACACAGTGTGTCAGTGAGTGTGTTAATATTAATCTGTGTTCTCTGTCAGTGTGTTAATATTACTGAGGACAGTGGGGGTGTTTTACACTTCACAGGGTGTATCTCACTGTGGGTCATGATATGCACAGTGTGTCAGTGAGTGTGTTAATATTAATCTGTGTTCTCTGTCAGTGTGTTAATATTCCTGAGGACAGTGGGGGTGTTTTACACTTCACAGGGTGTATCTGACTGTGGGTCATGATATACAAGTGTGTCAGTGAGTGTGTTAACATTAATCTGTGTTCTCTGTCAGTGTGTTAATATTACTGAGGACAGTGGGGGTGTTTTCTACTTCACAGGGTGCATCTGACACTGGGTCATGATATACACAGTGTGTCAGTGAGTGTGTTAATATTAATCTGTGTTCTCTGTCAGTGTGTTAATATTACTGAGGACCGTGGGGGTGTTTTACACTTCACAGGGTGTATCTGACTGTGGGTCATGATGTACACAGTGTGTCAGTGAGTGTGTTAATATTAATCTGTGTTCTCTGTCAGTGTGTTAATATTACTGAGGACAGTGGGAATGTTTTACACTTCACAGGGTGTATCTGACTGTGGATCATGATATACACAGTATGTCAGTGAGTGTGTTAATATTAATCTGTGTTCTCTGTCAGTGTGTTAATATTCCTGAGGACAGTGGGGGTGTTTTACACTTCACAGGGTCTATCTGACTGTGGGTCATGATATACACAGTGTGTCAGTGAGTGTGTTAATATTAATCTGTGTTCTCTGTCAGTGTGTTAATATTCCTGAGGACAGTGGTGATGTTTTACACTTCACAGGGTGTATCTGACTGTGGGTCATGATATACACAGTGTGTCAGTGAGTGTGTTAATATTAATCTGTGTTCTCTGTCAGTGTGTTAATATTACTGAGGACAGTGGTGGTGTTTTACACTTCACAGGGTGTATCTAACTCTGGGTCATGATATACACAGTGTGTCAGTGAGAGTGTTAATATTAATCTGAGTTCTCTGTCAGTGTGTTAATATTCCTGAGGACAGTGGGGGTGTTTTACACTTCACAGGGTGTATCTGACTGTGGGTCATGATATACACAGTGTGTCAGTGAGTGTGTTAACATTAATCTGTGTTCTCTGTCAGTGTGTTAATATTACTGAGGACAGTGGGGGTGTTTTATACTTCACAGGGTGCATCTGACACTGGGTCATGATATACACAGTGTGTCAGTGAGTGTGTTAATATTAATCTGTGTTCTCTGTCAGTGTGTTAATATTACTGAGGACAGTGGGAATGTTTTACACTTCACAGGGTGTATCTGACTGTGGATCATGATATACACAGTATGTCAGTGAGTGTGTTAATATTAATCTGTGTTCTCTGTCAGTGTGTTAATATTCCTGAGGACAGTGGGGGTGTTTTACACTTCACAGGGTTTATCTGACTGTGGGTCATGATATACACAGTGTGTCAGTGAGTGTGTTAATATTAATCTGTGTTCTCTGTCAGTGTGTTAATATTACTGAGGACAGTGGTGGTGTTTTACACTTCACAGGGTGTATCTAACTCTGGGTCATGATATACACAGTGTGTCAGTGAGAGTGTTAATATTAATCTGTGTTCTCTGTCAGTGTGTTATTATTCCTGAGGACAGTGGGGGTGTTTTACACTTCACAGGGTGTATCTGACTGTGTGTCATGATATACACAGTGTGTCAGTGAGTGTGTTAATATTAATCTGTGTTCTCTGTCAGTGTGTTAATATTACTGAGGACAGTGGCGGATTTTTACACTTCACAGGGTGTATCTGACTGTGGGTCATGATGTACACAGTGTGTCAGTGAGTGTGTTAATATTAATCTGTGCTCTGTGTCAGTGTGTTAATATTCCTGAGGACAGTGGGGATGTTTTACACTTCACAGGGTGTATCTAACTCTGGGTCATGATATACACAGTGTGTCAGTGAGTGTGTTAATATTAATCTGTGTTCTCTGTCAGTGTGTTAATATTACTGAGGACAGTGGGGATGTTTTACACTTCACAGGGTGTATCTGACTGTGGGTCATGATATACACAGTGTGTCAGTGAGTGTGTTCATATTAATCTGTGTTCTCTGTCAGTGTGTTAATATTCCTGAGGACAGTGGGGATGTTTTACACTTCACAGGGTGTATCTGACTGTGGGTCATGATATACACAGTGTGTCAGTGAGTGTGTTAATATTAATCTGTGTTCTCTGTCAGTGTGTTAATATTACTGATGACAGTGGGGATGTTTTACACTTCACAGGGTGTATCTGACTGTGGGTCATGATATACACAGTGTGTCAGTGAGTGTGTTAATATTAATCTGTGTTCTCTGTCAGTGTGTTAATATTCCTGAGGACAGTGGGGGTGTTTTACACTTCACAGGGTGTATCTGACTGTGGGTCATGATATACACAGTGTGTCAGTGAGTGTGTTAATATTAATCTGTGTTCTCTGTCAGTGTGTTAATATTACTGAGGACAGTGGGGGTGTTTTACACTTCACAGGGTGTATCTGACTATGGGTCATGATGTACACAGTGTGTCAATGAGTGTGTTAATATTAATCTGTGTTCTCTGTCAGTGTGTTATTATTCCTGAGGACAGTGGGGGTGTTTTACACTTCACAGGGTGTATCTGACTGTGGGTCATGATATACACAGTGTGTCAGTGAGTGTGTTAATATTAATCTGTGTTCTCTGTCAGTGTGTTAATATTACTGAGGACAGTGGCGGATTTTTACACTTCACAGGGTGTATCTGACTGTGGGTCATGATGTACACAGTGTGTCAGTGAGTGTGTTAATATTAATCTGTGCTCTGTGTCAGTGTGTTAATATTCCTGAGGACAGTGGGGATGTTTTACACTTCACAGGGTGTATCTAACTCTGGGTCATGATATACACAGTGTGTCAGTGAGTGTGTTAATATTAATCTGTGTTCTCTGTCAGTGTGTTAATATTCCTGAGGACAGTGGGGATGTTTTACACTTCACAGGGTGTATCTGACTGTGGGTCATGATATACACAGTGTGTCAGTGAGTGTGTTAATATTAATCTGTGTTCTCTGTCAGTGTGTTAATATTACTGAGGACAGTGGGGATGTTTTACACTTCACAGGGTGTATCTGACTGTGGGTCATGATATACACAGTGTGTCAGTGAGTGTGTTAATATTAATCTGTGTTCTCTGTCAGTGTGTTAATATTCCTGAGGACAGTGGGGGTGTTTTACACTTCACAGGGTGTATCTGACTGTGGGTCATGATATACACAGTGTGTCAGTGAGTGTGTTAATATTAATCTGTGTTCTCTGTCAGTGTGTTAATATTACTGAGGACAGTGGGGGTGTTTTACACTTCACAGGGTGTATCTGACTATGGGTCATGATGTACACAGTGTGTCAATGAGTGTGTTAATATTAATCTGTGTTCTCTGTCAGTGTGTTAATATTACTGAGGACAGTGGGGGTGTTTTACACTTCACAGGGTGTATCTGACTGTGGGTCATGATATACACAGTGTGTCAGTGAGTGTGTTAATATTAATCTGTGTTCTCTGTCAGTGTGTTAATATTACTGAGGACAGTGGGGGTGTTTTACACTTCACAGGGTGTATCTGACTGTGGGTCATGATATACACAGTGTGTCAGTGAGTGTGTTAATATTAATCTGTGTTCTCTGTCAGTGTGTTAATATTCCTGAGGACAGTGGGGGTGTTTTACACTTCACAGGGTGTATCTGACTGTGGGTCATGATATACACAGTGTGTCAGTGAGTGTGTTAACATTAATCTGTGTTCTCTGTCAGTGTGTTAATATTACTGAGGACAGTGGGGGTGTTTTATACTTCACAGGGTACATCTGACACTGGGTCATGATATACACAGTGTGTCAGTGAGTGTGTTAATATTAATCTGTGTTCTCTGTCAGTATGTTAATATAACTGAGGACATTGGGGGTGTTTTACACTTCACAGGGTGTATCTGACTGTGGGTCATGATGTACACAATGTGTCAGTGAGTGTGTTAATATTAATCTGTGTTCTCTGTCAGTGTGTTAATATTACTGAGGACAGTGGGAATGTTTTACACTTCACAGGGTGTATCTGACTGTGGATCATGATATACACAGTATGTCAGTGAGTGTGTTAATATTAATCTGTGTTCTCTGTCAGTGTGTTAATATTCCTGAGGACAGTGGGGGTGTTTTACACTTCACAGGGTTTATCTGACTGTGGGTCATGATATACACAGTGTGTCTGTGAGTGTGTTAATATTAATCTGTGTTCTCTGTCAGTGTGTTAATATTACTGAGGACAGTGGGGGTGTTTTACACTTCACAGGGTGTATCTGACTGTGGGTCATGATATACACAGTGTGTCAGTGAGTGTGTTAATATTAATCTGTGTTCTCTGTCAGTGTGTTAATATTACTGAGGACAGTGGGGGTGTTTTACACTTCACAGGGTGTATCTGATTGTGGGTCATGATATACACAGTGTGTCAGTGAGTGTGTTAATATTAATCTGTGTTCTCTGTCAGTGTGTTAATATTACTGAGGACAGTGGTGGTGTTTTACACTTCACAGGGTGTATCTAACTCTGGGTCATGATATACACAGTGTGTCAGTGAGAGTGTTAATATTAATCTGTGTTCTCTGTCAGTGTGTTAATATTCCTGAGGACAGTGGGGGTGTTTTACACTTCACAGGGTGTATCTGACTGTGGGTCAAGATATACACAGTGTTTCAGTTAGTGTGTTAATATTAATCTGTGTTCTCTGTCAGTGTGTTAATATTACTGAGGACAGTGGGGGTGTTTTACACTTCACCGGGTGTATCTGACTGTGGGTCATGATATACACAGTGTGTCAGTGAGTGTGTTAATATTAATCTGTGTTCTCTGTCAGTGTGTTAATATTACTGAGGACAGTGGGGGTGTTTTACACTTCACCGGGTGTATCTGACTCTGGGTCATGATATACACAGTGTGTCAGTGAGTGTGTTAATATTAATCTGTGTTCTCTCTCAGTGTGTTAATATTACTGAGGACAGTGGGGGTGTTTTACACTTCACAGGGTTTATCTGACTGTGGATCATGATATACACAGTGTGTCAGTGAGTGTGTTAATATTAATCTGTGTTCTCTGTCAGTGTGTTAATATTGCTGAGGACAGCGGGGGTGTTTTGCACTTCACAGGGTGTATCTGACTGTGGGTCATGATGTACACAGTGTGTCAGTGAGTGTGTTAATATTAATCTGTGTTCTCTGTCAGTGTGTTAATATTACTGAGGACAGTGGGGATGTTTTACACTTCACGGGGTGTATCTGGCTGTGGGTCATGATATACACAGTGTGTCAGTGAGTGTGTTAATATTAATCTGTGTTCTCTGTCAGTGTGTTAATATTACTGAGGACAGTGGGGGTGTTTTACACTTCACAGGGTGTATCTGACTGTGGGTCATGATGTACACAGTGTGTCAGTGAGTGTGTTAATATTAATCTGTGTTCTCTGTCAGTGTGTTAATATTACTGAGGACAGTGGGAATGTTTTACACTTCACAGGGTGTATCTGACTGTGGATCATGATATACACAGTATGTCAGTGAGTGTGTTAATATTAATCTGTGTTCTCTGTCAGTGTGTTAATATTCCTGAGGACAGTGGGGGTGTTTTACACTTCACAGTGTTTATCTGACTGTGGGTCATGATATACACAGTGTGTCAGTGAGTGTGTTAATATTAATCTGTGTTCTCTGTCAGTGTGTTAATATTACTGAGGACAGTGGTGGTGTTTTACACTTCACAGGGTGTATCTAACTCTGGGTCATGATATACACAGTGTGTCAGTGAGAGTGTTAATATTAATCTGTGTTCTCTGTCAGTGTGTTATTATTCCTGAGGACAGTGGGGGTGTTTTACACTTCACAGGGTGTATCTGACTGTGGGTCATGATATACACAGTGTGTCAGTGAGTGTGTTCATATTAATCTGTGTTCTCTGTCAGTGTGTTAATATTCCTGAGGACAGTGGGGATGTTTTACACTTCACAGGGTGTATCTGACTGTGGGTCATGATATACACAGTGTGTCAGTGAGTGTGTTAATATTAATCTGTGTTCTCTGTCAGTGTGTTAATATTCCTGAGGACAGTGGGGATGTTTTACACTTCACACGGTGTATCTGACTGTGGGTCATGATATACACAGTGTGTCAGTGAGTGTGTTAATATTAATCTGTGTTCTCTGTCAGTGTGTTAATATTCCTGAGGACAGTGGGGGTGTTTTACACTTCACAGGGTGTATCTGACTGTGGGTCATGATATACACAGTGTGTCAGTGAGTGTGTTAATATTAATCTGTGTTCTCTGTCAGTGTGTTAATATTACTGAGGACAGTGGGGGTGTTTTACACTTCACAGGGTGTATCTGACTATGGGTCATGATGTACACAGTGTGTCAGTAAGTGTGTTAATATTAATCTGTGTTCTCTGTCAGTGTGTTAATATTACTGAGGACAGTGGGGGTGTTTTACACTTCACAGGGTGTATCTGACTGTGGGTCATGATATACACAGTGTGTCAGTGAGTGTGTTAATATTAATCTGTGTTCTCTGTCAGTGTGTTAATATTACTGAGGACAGTGGGGGTGTTTTACACTTCACAGGGTGTATCTGACTGTGGGTCATGATATACACAGTGTGTCAGTGAGTGTGTTAATATTAATCTGTGTTCTCTGTCAGTGTGTTAATATTCCTGAGGACAGTGGGGGTGTTTTACACTTCACAGGATGTATCTGACTGTGGGTCATGATATACACAGTGTGTCAGTGAGTGTGTTAACATTAATCTGTGTTCTCTGTCAGTGTGTTAATATTACTGAGGACAGTGGGGGTGTTTTATACTTCACAGGGTACATCTGACACTGGGTCATGATATACACAGTGTATCAGTGAGTGTGTTAATATTAATCTGTGTTCTCTGTCAGTGTGTTAATATTCCTGAGGACAGTGGGGGTGTTTTACACTTCACAGGGTGTATCTGACTGTGGGTCATGATGTACACAATGTGTCAGTGAGTGTGTTAATATTAATCTGTGTTCTCTGTCAGTGTGTTAATATTACTGAGGACAGTGGGAATGTTTTACACTTCACAGGGTGTATCTGACTGTGGATCATGATATGCACAGTATGTCAGTGAGTGTGTTAATATTAATCTGTGTTCTCTGTCAGTGTGTTAATATTACTGAGGACAGTGGGAATGTTTTACACTTCACAGGTTGTATCTGACTGTGGATCATGATATGCACAGTGTGTCAGTGAGTGTGTTAATATTGATCTGTGTTCTCTGTCAGTGTGTTAATATTCCTGAGGACAGTGGGGGTGTTTTACACTTCACAGGGTTTATCTGACTGTGGGTCATGATATACACAGTGTGTCAGTGAGTGTGTTAATATTAATCTGTGTTCTCTGTCAGTGTGTTAATATTACTGAGGACAGTGGTGGTGTTTTACACTTCACAGGGTGTATCTAACTCTGGGTCATGATATACACAGTGTGTCAGTGAGAGTGTTAATATTAATCTGTGTTCTCTGTCAGTGTGTTAATATTCCTGAGGACAGTGGGGGTGTTTTACACTTCACAGGGTGTATCTGACTGTGGGTCATGATATACACAGTGTTTCTGTGAGTGTGTCAATATTAATCTGTGTTCTCTGTCAGTGTGTTAATATTACTGAGGACAGTGGGGGTGTTTTACACTTCACCGGGTGTATCTGACTGTGGGTCATGATATACACAGTGTGTCAGTGAGTGTGTTAATATTAATCTGTGTTCTCTGTCAGTGTGTTAATATTACTGAGGACAGTGGGGGTGTTTAACACTTCACCGGGTGTATCTGACTCTGGGTCATGATATACACAGTGTGTCAGTGAGTGTGTTAATATTGATCTGTGTTCTCTCTCAGTGTGTTAATATTACTGAGGACAGTGGGGGTGTTTTACACTTCACAGGGTTTATCTGACTGTGGATCATGATATACACAGTGTGTCAGTGAGTGTGTGAATATTAATCTGTGTTCTCTGTCAGTGTGTTAGTATTGCTGAGGACAGCGGGGGTGTTTTGCACTTCACAGGGTGTATCTGACTGTGGGTCATGATGTACACAGTGTGTCAGTGAGTGTGTTAATATTAATCTGTGTTCTCTGTCAGTGTGTTAATATTACTGAGGATAGTGGGGATGTTTTACACTTCACGGGGTGTATCTGACTGTGGGTCATGATATACACAGTGTGTCAGTGAGTGTGTTAATATTAATCTGTGTTCTCTGTCAGTGTGTTAATATTACTGAGGACAGTGGGGGATTTTTACACTTCACAGGGTGTATCTGACTGTGGGTCATGATGTACACAGTGTGTCAGTGAGTGTGTTAATATTAATCTGTGTTCTCTGTCAGTGTTTTAATATTACTGAGGACAGTGGGAATGTTTTACACTTCACAGGGTGTATCTGACTGTGGATCATGATATACACAGTATGTCAGTGAGTGTGTTAATATTAATCTGTGTTCTCTGTCAGTGTGTTAATATTCCTGAGGACAGTGGGGGTGTTTTACACTTCACAGGGTTTATCTGACTGTGGGTCATGATATACACAGTGTGTCAGTGAGTGTGTTAATATTAATCTGTGTTCTCTGTCAGTGTGTTAATATTACTGAGGACAGTGGTGGTGTTTTACACTTCACAGGGTGTATCTAACTCTGGGTCATGATATACACAGTGTGTCAGTGAGAGTGTTAATATTAATCTGTGTTCTCTGTCAGTGTGTTAATATTACTGAGGACAGTGGGGGTGTTTTACACTTCACAGGGTGTATCTGACTATGGGTCATGATGTACACAGTGTGTCAGTAAGTGTGTTAATATTAATCTGTGTTCTCTGTCAGTGTGTTAATATTACTGAGGACAGTGGGGGTGTTTTACACTTCACAGGGTGTATCTGACTGTGGGTCATGATATACACAGTGTGTCAGTGAGTGTGTTAATATTAATCTGTGTTCTCTGTCAGTGTGTTAATATTACTGAGGACAGTGGGGGTGTTTTACACTTCACAGGGTGTATCTGACTGTGGGTCATGATATACACAGTGTGTCAGTGAGTGTGTTAATATTAATCTGTGTTCTCTGTCAGTGTGTTAATATTCCTGAGGACAGTGGGGGTGTTTTACACTTCACAGGATGTATCTGACTGTGGGTCATGATATACACAGTGTGTCAGTGAGTGTGTTAACATTAATCTGTGTTCTCTGTCAGTGTGTTAATATTACTGAGGACAGTGGGGGTGTTTTATACTTCACAGGGTACATCTGACACTGGGTCATGATATACACAGTGTATCAGTGAGTGTGTTAATATTAATCTGTGTTCTCTGTCAGTGTGTTAATATTACTGAGGACAGTGGGGGTGTTTTACACTTCACAGGGTGTATCTGACTATGGGTCATGATGTACACAGTGTGTCAGTAAGTGTGTTAATATTAATCTGTGTTCTCTGTCAGTGTGTTAATATTACTGAGGACAGTGGGGGTGTTTTACACTTCACAGGGTGTATCTGACTATGGGTCATGATGTACACAGTGTGTCAGTAAGTGTGTTAATATTAATCTGTGTTCTCTGTCAGTGTGTTAATATTACTGAGGACAGTGGGGGTGTTTTACACTTCACAGGGTGTATCTGACTGTGGGTCATGATATACACAGTGTGTCAGTGAGTGTGTTAATATTAATCTGTGTTCTCTGTCAGTGTGTTAATATTACTGAGGACAGTGGGGGTGTTTTACACTTCACAGGGTGTATCTGACTGTGGGTCATGATATACACAGTGTGTCAGTGAGTGTGTTAATATTAATCTGTGTTCTCTGTCAGTGTGTTAATATTCCTGAGGACAGTGGGGGTGTTTTACACTTCACAGGATGTATCTGACTGTGGGTCATGATATACACAGTGTGTCAGTGAGTGTGTTAACATTAATCTGTGTTCTCTGTCAGTGTGTTAATATTACTGAGGACAGTGGGGGTGTTTTATACTTCACAGGGTACATCTGACACTGGGTCATGATATACACAGTGTATCAGTGAGTGTGTTAATATTAATCTGTGTTCTCTGTCAGTGTGTTAATATTACTGAGGACAGTGGGGGTGTTTTACACTTCACAGGGTGTATCTGACTGTGGGTCATGATGTACACAATGTGTCAGTGAGTGTGTTAATATTAATCTGTGTTCTCTGTCAGTGTGTTAATATTACTGAGGACAGTGGGAATGTTTTACACTTCACAGGTTGTATCTGACTGTGGATCATGATATGCACAGTGTGTCAGTGAGTGTGTTAATATTGATCTGTGTTCTCTGTCAGTGTGTTAATATTCCTGAGGACAGTGGGGGTGTTTTACACTTCACAGGGTTTATCTGACTGTGGGTCATGATATACACAGTGTGTCAGTGAGTGTGTTAATATTAATCTGTGTTCTCTGTCAGTGTGTTAATATTACTGAGGACAGTGGTGGTGTTTTACACTTCACAGGGTGTATCTAACTCTGGGTCATGATATACACAGTGTGTCAGTGAGAGTGTTAATATTAATCTGTGTTCTCTGTCAGTGTGTTAATATTCCTGAGGACAGTGGGGGTGTTTTACACTTCACAGGGTGTATCTGACTGTGGGTCATGATATACACAGTGTTTCTGTGAGTGTGTCAATATTAATCTGTGTTCTCTGTCAGTGTGTTAATATTACTGAGGACAGTGGGGGTGTTTTACACTTCACCGGGTGTATCTGACTGTGGGTCATGATATACACAGTGTGTCAGTGAGTGTGTTAATATTAATCTGTGTTCTCTGTCAGTGTGTTAATATTACTGAGGACAGTGGGGGTGTTTTACACTTCACCGGGTGTATCTGACTCTGGGTCATGATATACACAGTGTGTCAGTGAGTGTGTTAATATTGATCTGTGTTCTCTCTCAGTGTGTTAATATTACTGAGGACAGTGGGGGTGTTTTACACTTCACAGGGTTTATCTGACTGTGGATCATGATATACACAGTGTGTCAGTGAGTGTGTGAATATTAATCTGTGTTCTCTGTCAGTGTGTTAGTATTGCTGAGGACAGCGGGGGTGTTTTGCACTTCACAGGGTGTATCTGACTGTGGGTCATGATGTACACAGTGTGTCAGTGAGTGTGTTAATATTAATCTGTGTTCTCTGTCAGTGTGTTAATATTACTGAGGATAGTGGGGATGTTTTACACTTCACGGGGTGTATCTGACTGTGGGTCATGATATACACAGTGTGTCAGTGAGTGTGTTAATATTAATCTGTGTTCTCTGTCAGTGTGTTAATATTACTGAGGACAGTGGGGGATTTTTACACTTCACAGGGTGTATCTGACTGTGGGTCATGATGTACACAGTGTGTCAGTGAGTGTGTTAATATTAATCTGTGTTCTCTGTCAGTGTGTTAATATTCCTGAGGACAGTGGGGGTGTTTTACACTTCACAGGGTTTATCTGACTGTGCGTCATGATATACACAGTGTGTCAGTGAGTGTGTTAATATTAATCTGTGTTCTCTGTCAGTGTGTTAATATTACTGAGGACAGTGGGGGTGTTTTACACTTCACAGGGTGTATCTGACTGTGGGTCATGATATACACAGTGTGTCAGTGAGTGTGTTAATATTAATCTGTGTTCTCTGTCAGTGTGTTAATATTCCTGAGGACAGTGGGGGTGTTTTACACTTCACAGGATGTATCTGACTGTGGGTCATGATATACACAGTGTGTCAGTGAGTGTGTTAACATTAATCTGTGTTCTCTGTCAGTGTGTTAATATTACTGAGGACAGTGGGGGTGTTTTATACTTCACAGGGTACATCTGACACTGGGTCATGATATACACAGTGTATCAGTGAGTGTGTTAATATTAATCTGTGTTCTCTGTCAGTGTGTTAATATTACTGAGGACAGTGGGGGTGTTTTACACTTCACAGGGTGTATCTGACTGTGGGTCATGATGTACACAATGTGTCAGTGAGTGTGTTAATATTAATCTGTGTTCTCTGTCAGTGTGTTAATATTACTGAGGACAGTGGGAATGTTTTACACTTCACAGGTTGTATCTGACTGTGGATCATGATATGCACAGTGTGTCAGTGAGTGTGTTAATATTGATCTGTGTTCTCTGTCAGTGTGTTAATATTCCTGAGGACAGTGGGGGTGTTTTACACTTCACAGGGTTTATCTGACTGTGGGTCATGATATACACAGTGTGTCAGTGAGTGTGTTAATATTAATCTGTGTTCTCTGTCAGTGTGTTAATATTACTGAGGACAGTGGTGGTGTTTTACACTTCACAGGGTGTATCTAACTCTGGGTCATGATATACACAGTGTGTCAGTGAGAGTGTTAATATTAATCTGTGTTCTCTGTCAGTGTGTTAATATTCCTGAGGACAGTGGGGGTGTTTTACACTTCACAGGGTGTATCTGACTGTGGGTCATGATATACACAGTGTTTCTGTGAGTGTGTCAATATTAATCTGTGTTCTCTGTCAGTGTGTTAATATTACTGAGGACAGTGGGGGTGTTTTACACTTCACCGGGTGTATCTGACTGTGGGTCATGATATACACAGTGTGTCAGTGAGTGTGTTAATATTAATCTGTGTTCTCTGTCAGTGTGTTAATATTACTGAGGACAGTGGGGGTGTTTTACACTTCACCGGGTGTATCTGACTCTGGGTCATGATATACACAGTGTGTCAGTGAGTGTGTTAATATTGATCTGTGTTCTCTCTCAGTGTGTTAATATTACTGAGGACAGTGGGGGTGTTTTACACTTCACAGGGTTTATCTGACTGTGGATCATGATATACACAGTGTGTCAGTGAGTGTGTGAATATTAATCTGTGTTCTCTGTCAGTGTGTTAGTATTGCTGAGGACAGCGGGGGTGTTTTGCACTTCACAGGGTGTATCTGACTGTGGGTCATGATGTACACAGTGTGTCAGTGAGTGTGTTAATATTAATCTGTGTTCTCTGTCAGTGTGTTAATATTACTGAGGATAGTGGGGATGTTTTACACTTCACGGGGTGTATCTGACTGTGGGTCATGATATACACAGTGTGTCAGTGAGTGTGTTAATATTAATCTGTGTTCTCTGTCAGTGTGTTAATATTACTGAGGACAGTGGGGGATTTTTACACTTCACAGGGTGTATCTGACTGTGGGTCATGATGTACACAGTGTGTCAGTGAGTGTGTTAATATTAATCTGTGTTCTCTGTCAGTGTGTTAATATTCCTGAGGACAGTGGGGGTGTTTTACACTTCACAGGGTTTATCTGACTGTGCGTCATGATATACACAGTGTGTCAGTGAGTGTGTTAATATTAATCTGTGTTCTCTGTCAGTGTGTTAATATTACTGAGGACAGTGGTGGTGTTTTACACTTCACAGGGTGTATCTAACTCTGGGTCATGATATACACAGTGTGTCAGTGAGAGTGTTAATATTAATCTGTGTTCTCTGTCAGTGTGTTATTATTCCTGAGGACAGTGGGGGTGTTTTACACTTCACAGGGTGTATCTGACTGTGGGTCATGATATACACAGTGTGTCAGTGAGTGTGTTCATATTAATCTGTGTTCTCTGTCAGTGTGTTAATATTCCTGAGGACAGTGGGGATGTTTTACACTTCACAGGGTGTATCTGACTGTGGGTCATGATATACACAGTGTGTCAGTGAGTGTGTTAATATTAATCTGTGTTCTCTGTCAGTGTGTTAATATTCCTGAGGACAGTGGGGATGTTTTACACTTCACAGGGTGTATCTGACTGTGGGTCATGATATACACAGTGTGTCAGTGAGTGTGTTAATATTAATCTGTGTTCTCTGTCAGTGTGTTAATATTCCTGAGGACAGTGGGGGTGTTTTACACTTCACAGGGTGTATCTGACTGTGGGTCATGATATACACAGTGTGTCAGTGAGTGTGTTAATATTAATCTGTGTTCTCTGTCAGTGTGTTAATATTACTGAGGACAGTGGGGGTGTTTTACACTTCACAGGGTGCATCTGACTATGGGTCATGATGTACACAGTGTGTCAGTGAGTGTGTTAATATTAATCTGTGTTCTCTGTCAGTGTGTTAATATTACTGAGGACAGTGGGGGTGTTTTACACTTCACAGGGTGTATCTGACTGTGGGTCATGATATACACAGTGTGTCAGTGAGTGTGTTAATATTAATCTGTGTTCTCTGTCAGTGTGTTAATATTACTGAGGACAGTGGGGGTGTTTTACACTTCACAGGGTGTATCTGACTGTGGGTCATGATATACACAGTGTGTCAGTGAGTGTGTTAATATTAATCTGTGTTCTCTGTCAGTGTGTTAATATTCCTGAGGACAGTGGGGGTGTTTTACACTTCACAGGATGTATCTGACTGTGGGTCATGATATACACAGTGTGTCAGTGAGTGTGTTAACATTAATCTGTGTTCTCTGTCAGTGTGTTAATATTACTGAGGACAGTGGGGGTGTTTTATACTTCACAGGGTACATCTGACACTGGGTCATGATATACACAGTGTATCAGTGAGTGTGTTAATATTAATCTGTGTTCTCTGTCAGTGTGTTAATATTCCTGAGGACAGTGGGGGTGTTTTACACTTCACCGGGTGTATCTGACTGTGGGTCATGATATACACAGTGTGTCAGTGAGTGTGTTAATATTAATCTGTGTTCTCTGTCAGTGTGTTAATATTCCTGAGGACAGTGGTGGTGTTTTACACTTCACAGGGTGTATCTGACTGTGGGTCATGATGTACACAGTGTGTCAGTGAGTGTGTTAATAATAATCTGTGTTCTCTGTCAGTGTGTCAATATTCCTGAGGACAGTGGGCATGTTTTACACTTCACAGGGTTTATCTGACTGTGGATCATGATATACACAGTGTGTCAGTGAGTGTGTGAATATTAATCTGTGTTCTCTGTCAGTGTGTTAATATTGCTGAGGACAGCGGGGGTGTTTTGCACTTCACAGGGTGTATCTGACTGTGGGTCATGATGTACACAGTGTGTCAGTGAGTGTGTTAATATTAATCTGTGTACTCTGTCAGTGTGTTAATATTACTGAGGACAGTGGGGATGTTTTACACTTCACGGGGTGTATCTGACTGTGGGTCATGATATACACAGTGTGTCAGTGAGTGTGTTAATATTAATCTGTGTTCTCTGTCAGTGTGTTAATATTACTGAGGACAGTGGGGGATTTTTACACTTCACAGGGTGTATCTGACTGTGGGTCATGATGTACACAGTGTGTCAGTGAGTGTGTTAATATTAATCTGTGTTCTCTGTCAGTGTGTTAATATTCCTGAGGACAGTGGGGATGTTTTACACTTCACAGGGTGTATCTGACTGTGGGTCATGATATACACAGTGTGTCAGTGAGTGTGTTAATATTAATCTGTGTTCTCTGTCAGTGTGTTAATATTACTGAGGACAGTGGGGGTGTTTTACACTTCACAGGGTGTATCTGACTGTGGGTCATGATATACACAGTGTGTCAGTGAGTGTGTTCATATTAATCTGTGTTCTCTGTCAGTGTGTTAATATTCCTGAGGACAGTGGGGATGTTTTACACTTCACAGGGTGTATCTGACTGTGGGTCATGATATACACAGTGTGTCAGTGAGTGTGTTAATATTAATCTGTGTTCTCTGTCAGTGTGTTAATATTCCTGAGGACAGTGGGGGTGTTTTACACTTCACAGGGTTTATCTGACTGTGGATCATGATATACACAGTGTGTCAGTGAGTGTGTTAATATTAATCTGTGTTCTCTGTCAGTGTGTTAATATTACTGAGGACAGTGGGGGTGTTTTACACTTCACAGGGTGCATCGGACTGTGGGTCATGATGTACACAGTGTGTCAGTGAGTGTGTTAATATTAATCTGTGTTCTCTGTCAGTGTGTTAATATTCCTGAGGACAGTGGGGGTGTTTTACACTTCACAGGGTGTATCTGACTGTGGGTCATGATATACACAGTGTGTCAGTGAGTGTGTTAATATTAATCTGTGTTCTCTGTCAGTGTGTTAATATTCCTGAGGACAGTGGGGGTGTTTTACACTTCACCGGGTGTATCTGACTGTGGGTCATGATATACACAGTGTGTCAGTGAGTGTGTTAATATTAATCTGTGTTCTCTGTCAGTGTGTTAATATTCCTGAGGACAGTGGGGGTGTTTTACACTTCACCGGGTGTATCTGACTGTGGGTCATGATATACACAGTGTGTCAGTGAGTGTGTTAATATTAATCTGTGTTCTCTGTCAGTGTGTTAATATTCCTGAGGACAGTGGTGGTGTTTTACACTTCACAGGGTGTATCTGACTGTGGGTCATGATGTACACAGTGTGTCAGTGAGTGTGTTAATAATAATCTGTGTTCTCTGTCAGTGTGTTAATATTACTGAGGACAGTGGGGGTGTTTTACACTTCACAGGGTGTATCTGACTGTGGGTCATGATGTACACAGTGTGTCAGTGAGTGTGTTAATATTAATCTGTGTTCTCTGTCAGTGTGTTAATATTCCTGAGGACAGTGGGCATGTTTTACACTTCACAGGGTGTATCTGACTGTGGGTCATGATGGACATAGTGTGTCAGTGAATGTGTTAATATTAATCTGTGTTCTCTGTCAGTGTGTTAATATTCCTGAGGACAGTGGTGGTGTTTTACACTTCACAGGGTGTATCTGACTGTGGGTCATGATATACACAGTGTGTCAGTGAGTGTGTTAATTTTAATCTGTGTTCTCTGTCAAGTGTTAATATTACCGAGGACAGTGGGGTGTCTTACACTTCACAGGGTGTATCTGACTGTGGGTCATGATATACACAGTGTGTCAGTGATTGTGTTAATAATAATCTGTGTACTCTGTCAGTGTGTTAATATTCCTGAGGACAGTGGGGGTGTTTTACACTTCACAGGGTGTATCTGACTGTGGGTCATGATGTACACAGTGTGTCAGTGAGTGTGTTAATATTAATCTGTGTTCTCTGTCAGTGTGTTAATATTACTGAGGACAGTGGGGGTGTTTTACACTTCACAGGGTGTATCTGACTGTGGGTCATGATATACACAGTGTGTCAGTGAGTGTGTTAATATTAATCTGTGTTCTCTGTCAGTGTGTTAATATTCCTGAGGACAGTGGGGGTGTTTTACACTTCACAGGGTTTATCTGACTGTGGGTCATGATATACACAGTGTGTCAGTGAGTGTGTTAATATTAATCTGTGTTCCCTGTCAGTGTGTTAATATTACTGAGGACAGTGGGGGTGTTTTACACTTCACAGGGTGTATCTGACTGTGGGTCATGATATACACAGTGTGTCAGTGAGTGTGTTAATATTAATCTGTGTTCTCTGTCAGTGTGTTAATATTCCTGAGGACAGTGGGGGTGTTTTACACTTCACAGGGTGTAACTGACTGTGGGTCATGATATACATAGTGTGTCAGTGAGTGTGTTAATATTAATCTGTGTTCTCTGTCAGTGTGTTAATATTACTGAGGACAGTGGGGTGTTTTACACTTCACAGGGTGTATCTGACTCTGGGTCATGATATACACAGTCTGTCAGTGAGTGTGTTAATATTAATCTGTGTTCTCTGTCAGTGTGTTAATATTACTGAGGACAGTGGGGGTGTTTTACACTTCACAGGGTGTATCTGACTGTGGGTCATGATATACACAGTGTGTCAGTGAGTGTGTTAATATTAATCTGTGTTCTCTGTCAGTGTGTTAATATTCCTGAGGACAGTGGGGGTGTTTTACACTTCACAGAGTGTATCTGACTGTGGGTCATGATGTACACAGTGTGTCAGTGAGTGTGTTAATATTAATCTGTGTTCTCTGTCAGTGTGTTAATATTCCTGAGGACAGTGGGGGTGTTTTACACTTCACAGGGTGTATCTGACTCTGGGTCATGATATACACAGTCTGTCAGTGAGTGTGTTAATATTAATCTGTGTTCTCTGTCAGTGTGTTAATATTACTGAGGACAGTGGGGATGTTTTACACTTCACAGGGTTTATCTGACTGTGAGTCATGATATACACATTGTGTCAGTGAGTGTGTTAATATTAATCTGTGTTCTCTGTCAATGTGTTAATATTCCTGAGGACAGTGGGGGTGTTTTACACTTCACAGGGTGTATCTGACAGTGGGTCATGATGTACACAGTGTGTCAGTGAGTGTGTTAATATTAATCTGTGTTCTCTGTCAGTGTGTTAATATTACTGAGGACAGTGGGGGTGTTTTACACTTCACAGGGTGTATCTGACTCTGGGTCATGATATACACAGTCTGTCAGTGAGTGTGTTAATATTAATCTGTGTTCTCTGTCAGTGTGTTAATATTACTGAGGACAGTGGGGTGTTTTACACTTCACAGGGTGTATCTGACTCTGGGTCATGATATACACAGTCTGTCAGTGAGTGTGTTAATATTAATCTGTGTTCTCTGTCAGTGTGTTAATATTACTGAGGACAGTGGGGGTGTTTTACACTTCACAGGGTGTATCTGACTCTGGGTCATGATATACACAGTGTGTCAGTGAGTGTGTTAATATTAATCTGTGTTCTCTGTCAGTGTGCTAATATCACTGAGGACAGTGGGGTGTTTTACACTTCACAGGGTGTATCTGACTGTGAGTCATGATATACACAGTGTGTCTGTGAGTGTGTTAATATTAATCTGTGTTCTCTGTCAGTGTGTTAATATTACTGAGGACAGTGGGAATGTTTTACACTTCACAGGGTGTATCTGACTCTGGATCATGATATACACAGTGTGTCAGTGAGTGTGTTAATATTAATCTGTATTCTCTGTCAGTGTGTTAATATTACTGAGGACAGTGGGGGCGTTTTACTCTTCACAGAGTGTATCTGACTGTGGGTCATGATATACACAGTGTGTCAGTGAGTGTGTTAATATTAATCTGTGTTCTCTGTCAGTGTGTTAATATTGCTGAGGACAGCGGGGGTGTTTTGCACTTCACAGGGTGTATCTGACTGTGGGTCATGATACACACAGTGTGTCAGTGAGTGTGTTAATATTAATCTGTGTTCTCTGTCAGTGTGTTAATATTGCTGAGGACAGCGGGGGTGATTTGCACTTCACAGGGTGTATCTGACTGTGGGTCATGATGTACACAGTGTGTCAGTGAGTGTGTTAATATTAATCTGTGTTCTCTGTCAGTGTGTTAATATTACTGAGGACAGTGGGGGTGTTTTACACTTCACGGGGTGTATCTGACTGTGGGTCATGATATACACAGTGTGTCAGTGAGTGTGTTAATATTAATCTGTGTTCTCTGTCAGTGTGTTAATATTCCTGAGGACAGTGGGGGTGTTTTACACTTCACAGTGTTTATCTGACTGTGGGTCATGATATACACAGTGTGTCAGTGAGTGTGTTAATATTAATCTGTGTTCTCTGTCAGTGTGTTAATATTACTGAGGACAGTGGGGGTGTATTACACTTCACAGGGTGCATCGGACTGTGGGTCATGATGTACACAGTGTGTCAGTGAGTGTGTTAATATTAATCTGTGTTCTCTGTCAGTGTGTTAATATTCCTGAGGACAGTGGGGGTGTTTTACACTTCACAGGGTGTATCTGACTGTAGGTCATGATATACACAGTGTGTCAGTGAGTGTGTTAATATTAATCTGTGTTCTCTGTCAGTGTGCTAATATTCCTGAGGACAGTGGGGGTGTTTTACACTTCACCGGGTGTATCTGACTGTGGGTCATGATATACACAGTGTGTCAGTGAGTGTGTTAATATTAATCTGTGTTCTCTGTCAGTCTGTTAATATTCCTGAGGACAGTGGGGGTGTTTTACACTTCACCGGGTGTATCTGACTGTGGGTCATGATATACACAGTGTGTCAGTGAGTGTGTTAATATTAATCTGTGTTCTCTGTCAGTGTGTTAATATTCCTGAGGACAGTGGTGGTGTTTTACACTTCACAGGGTGTATCTGACTGTGGGTCATGATGTACACAGTGTGTCAGTGAGTGTGTTAATAATAATCTGTGTTCTCTGTCAGTGTGTTAATATTACTGAGGACAGTGGGGGTGTTTTACACTTCACAGGGTGTATCTGAATGTGAGTCATGATGTACACAGTGTGTCAGTGAGTGTGTTAATAATAATCTGTGTTCTCTGTCAGTGTGTTAATATTCCTGAGGACAGTGGGCATGTTTTACACTTCACAGGGTGTATCTGACTGTGGGTCAAGATGGACATAGTGTGTCAGTGAATGTGTTAATATTAATCTATGTTCTCTGTCAGTGTGTTAATATTCCTGAGGACAGTGGTGGTGTTTTACACTTCACAGGGTGTATCTGACTGTTGGTCATGATATACACAGTGTGTCAGTGAGTGTGTTAATAATAATCTGTGTACTCTGTCAGTGTGTTAATATTCCTGAGGACAGTGGGTTTGTTTTACACTTCACAGGGTGTATCTGACTGTGGGTCATGATGTACACAGTGTGTCAGTGAGTGTGTTAATATTAATCTGTGTTCTCTGTCAGTGTGTTAATTTTACTGAGGACAGTGGGGGTGTTTTACACTTCACAGGGTGTATCTGACTGTGGGTCATGATATACACAGTGTGTCAGTGAGTGTGTTAATATTAATCTGTGTTCTCTGTCAGTGTGTTAATATTCCTGAGGACAGTGGGGGTGTTTTACACTTCACAGGGTGTATCTGACTGTGGGTCATGATATACACAGTGTGTCAGTGAGTGTGTTAATATTAATCTGTGTACTCTGTCAGTGTGTTAATATTCCTGAGGACAGTGGGGGTGTTTTACACTTCACAGGGTGTATCTGACTGTGGGTCATGATATACACTGTGTGTCAGTGAGTGTGTTAATATTAATCTGTGTACTCTGTCAGTGTGTTAATATTCCTGAGGACAGTGGGGGTGTTTTACACTTCACAGGGTGTATCTGACTGTGGGTCATGATGTACACAGTGTGTCAGTGAGTGTGTTAATATTAATCTGTGTTCTCTGTCAGTGTGTTAATATTACTGAGGACAGTGGGGGTGTTTTACACTTCGCAGGGTGTATCTGACTGTGGGTCATGATATACACAGTGTGTCAGTGAGTGTGTTAATATTAATCTGAGTTCTCTGTCAGTGTGTTAATATTCCTGAGGACAGTGGGAGTGTTTTACACTTCACAGGGTGCATCTGACTGTGGGTCATGATGTACACAGTGTGTCAGTGAGTGTGTTAATATTAATCTGTGTTCTCTGTCAGTGTGTTAATATTCCTGAGGACAGTGGGAGTGTTTTACACTTCACAGGGTGTATCTGACTGTGGGTCATGATGTACACAGTGTGTCAGTGAGTGTGTTAATATTAATCTGTGTTCTCTGTCAGTGTGTTAATATTACTGAGGACAGTGGGGGTGTTTTACACTGCACAGGGTTTATCTGACTCTGGGTCATGATATACACAATGTGTCAGTGAGTGTGTTAATATTAATCTGTGTTCTCTGTCAGTGTGTTAATATTCCTGAGGACAGTGGGAATGTTTTACACTTCACAGGGTTTATCTGACTGTGGGTCATGATATACACAGTGTGTCAGTGAGTGTGTTAATATTAATCTGTGTTCCCTGTCAGTGTGTTAATATTACTGAGGACAGTGGGGGTGTTTTACACTTCACAGGGGGTATCTAACTCTGGGTCATGATATACACAGTGTGTCAGTGAGTGTGTTAATATTAATCTGTGCTCTCTGTCAGTGTGTTAATATTACTGAGGACAGTGGGAATGGTTTACACTTCACAGGGTTTATCTGACTGTGGGTCATGATATACACAGTGTGTCAGTGAGTGTGTTAATATTAATCTGTGTTCTCTGTCAGTGTGTTAATAATCCTGAGGACAGTGGGGGTGTTTTGCACTTCACAGGGTGTATCTGAATGTGGGTCATGATATACACAGTGTGTCAGTGAGTGTGTTAATATTAATCTGTGTTCTCTGTCAGTGTGTTAATATTACTGAGGACAGTGGGGTGTTTTACACTTTACAGGGTGTATCTGACTCTGGGTCATGATATACACAGTCTGTCAGTGAGTGTGTTAATATTAATCTGTGTTCTCTGTCAGTGTGTTAATATTACTGAGGACAGTGGGGGTGTTTTACACTTCACAGGGTGTATCTGACTCTGGGTCATGATATACACAGTGTGTCAGTGAGTGTGTTAATATTAATCTGTGTTCTCTGTCAGTGTGTTAATATTCCTCAGGACAGTGGGGGTGTTTTACACTTCACAGGGTGTATCTGACTCTGGGTCATGATATACACAGTCTGTCAGTGAGTGTGTTAATATTAATCTGTGTTCTCTGTCAGTGTGTTAATATTACTGAGGACAGTGGGGTGTTTTACACTTCACAGGGTGTATCTGACTCTGGGTCATGATATACACAGTGTGTCAGTGAGTGTGTTAATATTAATCTGTGTTCTCTGTCAGTGTGCTAATATCACTGAGGACAGTGGGGTGTTTTACATTTCACAGGGTGTATCTGACTGTGGGTCATGATATACACAGTGTGTCAGTGAGTGTGTTAATCTTAATCTGTGTTCTCTGTCAGTGTGTTAATATTACTGAGGACAGTGGGAATGTTTTACACTTCACAGGGTGGATCTGACTCTGGGTCATGATATACACAGTGTGTCAGTGAGTGTGTTAATATTAATCTGTATTCTCTGTCAGTGTGTTAATATTACTGAGGACAGTGGGGGCGTTTTACGCTTCACAGGGTGTATCTGACTGTGGGTCATGATATACACAGTGTGTCAGTGAGTGTGTTAATATTAATCTGTGTTCTCTGTCAGTGTGTTAATATTACTGAGGACAGTGGGGGTGTTTTACACTTCACAGGGTGTATCTGACTGTGGGTCATGATGTACACAGTGTGTCAGTGAGTGTGTTAATATTAATCTGTGTTCTCTGTCAGTGTGTTAATATTACTGAGGACAGTGGGTGTATTTTACACTTCACAGGGTGTATCTGACTGTGGTTCATGATATACACAGTGTGTCAGTGAGTGTGTTAATATTAATCTGTGTTCTCTGTCAGTGTGTTAATATTACTGAGGACAGTGGGGGTGTTTTACACTTCACAGGGTGTATCTGACTGTGGGTCATGATATACACAGTGTGTCAGTGAGTGTGTTAATATTAATCTGTGTTCTCTGTCAGTGTGTTAATATTACTGAGGACAGTGGGGGTGTTTTACACTTCACAGGGTGTATCTGACTGTGGGTCATGTTATACACAGTGTGTCAGTGAGTGTGTTAATATTAATCTGTGTTCTCTGTCAGTGTGTTAATATTACTGAGGACAGTGGGGGTGTTTTACACTGCACAGGGTTTATCTGACTCTGGGTCATGATATACACAATGTGTCAGTGAGTGTGTTAATATTAATCTGTGTTCTCTGTCAGTGTGTTAATATTCCTGAGGACAGTGGGAATGTTTTACACTTCACAGGGTTTATCTGACTGTGGGTCATGATATACACAGTGTGTCAGTGAGTGTGTTAATATTAATCTGTGTTCCCTGTCAGTGTGTTAATATTACTGAGGACAGTGGGGGTGTTTTACACTTCACAGGGTGTATCTAACTCTGGGTCATGATATACACAGTGTGTCAGTGAGTGTGTTAATATTAATCTGTGCTCTCTGTCAGTGTGTTAATATTACTGAGGACAGTGGGAATGTTTTACACTTCACAGGGTTTATCTGACTGTGGGTCATGATATACACAGTGTGTCAGTGAGTGTGTTAATATTAATCTGTGTTCTCTGTCAGTGTGTTAATATTCCTGAGGACAGTGGGAATGTTTTACACTTCACAGGGTTTATCTGACTGTGGGTCATGATATACACAGTGTGTCAGTGAGTGTGTTAATATTAATCTGTGTTCTCTGTCAGTGTGTTAATATTCCTGAGGACAGTGGGAGTGTTTTACACTTCACAGGGTGCATCTGACTGTGGGTCATGATGTACACAGTGTGTCAGTGAGTGTGTTAATATTAATCTGTGTTCTCTGTCAGTGTGTTAATATTCCTGAGGACAGTGGGAGTGTTTTACACTTCACAGGGTGTATCTGACTGTGGGTCATGATGTACACAGTGTGTCAGTGAGTGTGTTAATATTAATCTGTGTTCTCTGTCAGTGTGTTAATATTACTGAGGACAGTGGGGGTGTTTTACACTGCACAGGGTTTATCTGACTCTGGGTCATGATATACACAATGTGTCAGTGAGTGTGTTAATATTAATCTGTGTTCTCTGTCAGTGTGTTAATATTCCTGAGGACAGTGGGAATGTTTTACACTTCACAGGGTTTATCTGACTGTGGGTCATGATATACACAGTGTGTCAGTGAGTGTGTTAATATTAATCTGTGTTCTCTGTCAGTGTGTTAATATTACTGAGGACAGTGGGGGTGTTTTACACTTCACAGGGTGTATCTAACTCTGGGTCATGATATACACAGTGTGTCAGTGAGTGTGTTAATATTAATCTGTGCTCTCTGTCAGTGTGTTAATATTACTGAGGACAGTGGGAATGGTTTACACTTCACAGGGTTTATCTGACTGTGGGTCATGATATACACAGTGTGTCAGTGAGTGTGTTAATATTAATCTGTGTTCTCTGTCAGTGTGTTAATATTCCTGAGGACAGTGGGGGTGTTTTACACTTCACAGGGTGTATCTGAATGTGGGTCATGATATACACAGTGTGTCAGTGAGTGTGTTAATATTAATCTGTGTTCTCTGTCAGTGTGTTAATATTACTGAGGACAGTGGGGTGTTTTACACTTCACAGGGTGTATCTGACTCTGGGTCATGATATACACAGTCTGTCAGTGAGTGTGTTAATATTAATCTGTGTTCTCTGTCAGTGTGTTAATATTACTGAGGGCAGTGGGGGTGTTTTACACTTCACAGGGTGTATCTGACTCTGGGTCATGATATACACAGTGTTTCAGTGAGTGTGTTAATATTAATCTGTGCTCTCTGTCAGTGTGTTAATATTACTGAGGACAGTGGGAATGTTTTACACTTCACAGGGTTTATCTGACTGTGGGTCATGATATACACAGTGTGTCAGTGAGTGTGTTAATATTAATCTGTGTTCTCTGTCAGTGTGTTAATATTCCTGAGGACAGTGGGAATGTTTTACACTTCACAGGGTTTATCTGACTGTGGGTCATGATATACACAGTGTGTCAGTGAGTGTGTTAATATTAATCTGTGTTCTCTGTCAGTGTGTTAATATTCCTGAGGACAGTGGGAGTGTTTTACACTTCACAGGGTGCATCTGACTGTGGGTCATGATGTACACAGTGTGTCAGTGAGTGTGTTAATATTAATCTGTGTTCTCTGTCAGTGTGTTAATATTCCTGAGGACAGTGGGAGTGTTTTACACTTCACAGGGTGTATCTGACTGTGGGTCATGATGTACACAGTGTGTCAGTGAGTGTGTTAATTTTAATCTGTGTTCTCTGTCAGTGTGTTAATATTCCTGAGGACAGTGGGGGTGTTTTACACTGCACAGGGTTTATCTGACTCTGGGTCATGATATACACAATGTGTCAGTGAGTGTGTTAATATTAATCTGTGTTCTCTGTCAGTGTGTTAATATTCCTGAGGACAGTGGGAATGTTTTACACTTCACAGGGTTTATCTGACTGTGGGTCATGATATACACAGTGTGTCAGTGAGTGTGTTAATATTAATCTGTGTTCTCTGTCAGTGTGTTAATATTACTGAGGACAGTGGGGGTGTTTTACACTTCACAGGGTGTATCTAACTCTGGGTCATGATATACACAGTGTGTCAGTGAGTGTGTTAATATTAATCTGTGCTCTCTGTCAGTGTGTTAATATTACTGAGGACAGTGGGAATGGTTTACACTTCACAGGGTTTATCTGACTGTGGGTCATGATATACACAGTGTGTCAGTGAGTGTGTTAATATTAATCTGTGTTCTCTGTCAGTGTGTTAATATTCCTGAGGACAGTGGGGGTGTTTTACACTTCACAGGGTGTATCTGAATGTGGGTCATGATATACACAGTGTGTCAGTGAGTGTGTTAATATTAATCTGTGTTCTCTGTCAGTGTGTTAATATTACTGAGGACAGTGGGGTGTTTTACACTTCACAGGGTGTATCTGACTCTGGGTCATGATATACACAGTCTGTCAGTGAGTGTGTTAATATTAATCTGTGTTCTCTGTCAGTGTGTTAATATTACTGAGGACAGTGGGGGTGTTTTACACTTCACAGGGTGTATCTGACTCTGGGTCATGATATACACAGTGTGTCAGTGAGTGTGTTAATATTAATCTGTGTTCTCTGTCAGTGTGTTAATATTCCTGAGGACAGTGGGGGTGTTTTACACTTCACAGGGTGTATCTGACTCTGGGTCATGATATACACAGTCTGTCAGTGAGTGTGTTAATATTAATCTGTGTTCTCTGTCAGTGTGTTAATATTACTGAGGACAGTGGGGTGTTTTACACTTCACAGGGTGTATCTGACTCTGGGTCATGATATACACAGTCTGTCAGTGCGTGTGTTAATATTAATCTGTGTTCTCTGTCAGTGTGTTAATATTACTGAGGACAGTGGGGGTGTTTTACACTTCACAGGGTGTATCTGACTCTGGGTCATGATATACACAGTGTGTCAGTGAGTGTGTTAATATTAATCTGTGTTCTCTGTCAGTGTGCTAATATCACTGAGGACAGTGGGGTGTTTTACATTTCACAGGGTGTATCTGACTGTGGGTCATGATATACACAGTGTGTCAGTGAGTGTGTTAATCTTAATCTGTGTTCTCTGTCAGTGTGTTAATATTACTGAGGACAGTGGGAATGTTTTACACTTCACAGGGTGTATCTGACTCTGGGTCATGATATACACAGTGTGTCAGTGAGTGTGTTAATATTAATCTGTATTCTCTGTCAGTGTGTTAATATTACTGAGGACAGTGGGGGCGTTTTACACTTCACAGGGTGTATCTGACTGTGGGTCATGATATACACAGTGTGTCAGTGAGTGTGTTAATATTAATCTGTGTTCTCTGTCAGTGTGTTAATATTACTGAGGACAGTGGGGGTGTTTTACACTTCACAGGGTGTATCTGACTGTGGGTCATGATGTACACAGTGTGTCAGTGAGTGTGTTAATATTAATCTGTGTTCTCTGCCAGTGTGTTAATATTACTGAGGACAGTGGGTGTATTTTACACTTCACAGGGTGTATCTGACTGTGGTTCATGATATACACAGTGTGTCCGTGAGTGTGTTAATATTAATCTGTGTTCTCTGTCAGTGTGTTAATATTACTGAGGACAGTGGGGGTGTTTTACACTTCACAGGGTGTATCTGACTGTGGGTCATGATATACACAGTGTGTCAGTGAGGGTGTTAATATTAATCTGTGTTCTCTGTCAGTGTGTTAATATTACTGAGGACAGTGGGGGTGTTTTACACTTCACAGGGTGTATCTGACTGTGGGTCATGATATACACAGAGTGTCAGTGAGTGTGTTAATATTAATCTGTGTTCTCTGTCAATGTGTTAATATTACTGAGGACAGTGGGTGTATTTTACACTTCACAGGGTGTATCTGACTGTGCATCATGTTATACACAGTGTGTCAGTGAGTGTGTTAATATTAATCTGTGTTCTCTGTCAGTGTGTTAATATTACTGAGGACAGTGGGGGTGTTTTACACTGCACAGGGTTTATCTGACTCTGGGTCATGATATACACAATGTGTCAGTGAGTGTGTTAATATTAATCTGTGTTCTCTGTCAGTGTGTTAGTATTCCTGAGGACAGTGGGAATGTTTTACACTTCACAGGGTTTATCTGACTGTGGGTCATGATATACACAGTGTGTCAGTGAGTGTGTTAATATTAATCTGTGTTCCCTGTCAGTGTGTTAATATTACTGAGGACAGTGGGGGTGTTTTACACTTCACAGGGTGTATCTAACTCTGGGTCATGATATACACAGTGTGTCAGTGAGTGTGTTAATATTAATCTGTGCTCTCTGTCAGTGTGTTAATATTACTGAGGACAGTGGGAATGTTTTACACTTCACAGGGTTTATCTGACTGTGGGTCATGATATACACAGTGTGTCAGTGAGTGTGTTAATATTAATCTGTGTTCTCTGTCAGTGTGTTAATATTCCTGAGGACAGTGGGGGTGTTTTACACTTCACAGGGTGTATCTGAATGTGGGTCATGATATACACAGTGTGTCAGTGAGTGTGTTAATATTAATCTGTGTTCTCTGTCAGTGTGTTAATATTACTGAGGACAGTGGGTTGTTTTACACTTCACAGGGTGTATCTGTCTCTGGGTCATGATATACACAGTCTGTCAGTGAGTGTGTTAATATTAATCTGTGTTCTCTGTCAGTGTGTTAATATTACTGAGGACAGTGGGGGTGTTTTACACTTCACAGGGTGTATCTGACTCTGGGTCATGATATACACAGTGTGTCAGTGAGTGTGTTAATATTAATCTGTGTTCTCTGTCAGTGTGCTAATATCACTGAGGACAGTGGGGTGTTTTACACTTCACAGGGTGTATCTGACTGTGGGTCATGATATACACAGTGTGTCAGTGAGTGTGTTAATATTAATCTGTGTTCTCTGTCAGTGTGTTAATATTACTGAGGACAGTGGGAATGTTTTACACTTCACAGGGTGTATCTGACTCTGGGTCATGATATACACAGTGTGTCAGTGAGTGTGTTAATATTAATCTGTGTTCTCTGTCAGTGTGTTAATATTCCTGAGGACAGTGGGGGTGTTTTACACTTCACAGGGTGTATCTGACTCTGGGTCATGATATACACAGTCTGTCAGTGAGTGTGTTAATATTAATCTGTGTTCTCTGTCAGTGTGTTAATATTACTGAGGACAGTGGGGTGTTTTACACTTCACAGGGTGTATCTGACTCTGGGTCATGATATACACAGTCTGTCAGTGAGTGTGTTAATATTAATCTGTGTTCTCTGTCAGTGTGTTAATATTACTGAGGACAGTGGGGGTGTTTTACACTTCACAGGGTGTATCTGACTCTGGGTCATGATATACACAGTGTGTCAGTGAGTGTGTTAATATTAATCTGTGTTCTCTGTCAGTGTGCTAATATCACTGAGGACAGTGGGGTGTTTTACATTTCACAGGGTGTATCTGACTGTGGGTCATGATATACACAGTGTGTCAGTGAGTGTGTTAATCTTAATCTGTGTTCTCTGTCAGTGTGTTAATATTACTGAGGACAGTGGGAATGTTTTACACTTCACAGGGTGTATCTGACTCTGGGTCATGATATACACAGTGTGTCAGTGAGTGTGTTAATATTAATCTGTATTCTCTGTCAGTGTGTTAATATTACTGAGGACAGTGGGGGCGTTTTACACTTCACAGGGTGTATCTGACTGTGGGTCATGATATTCACAGTGTGTCAGTGAGTGTGTTAATATTAATCTGTGTTCTCTGTCAGTGTGTTAATATTACTGAGGACAGTGGGGGTGTTTTACACTTCACAGGGTGTATCTGACTGTGGGTCATGATGTACACAGTGTGTCAGTGAGTGTGTTAATATTAATCTGTGTTCTCTGTCAGTGTGTTAATATTACTGAGGACAGTGGGTGTATTTTACACTTCACAGGGTGTATCTGACTGTGGTTCATGATATACACAGTGTGTCCGTGAGTGTGTTAATATTAATCTGTGTTCTCTGTCAGTGTGTTAATATTACTGAGGACAGTGGGGGTGTTTTACACTTCACAGGGTGTATCTGACTGTGGGTCATGATATACACAGTGTGTCAGTGAGTGTGTTAATATTAATCTGTGTTCTCTGTCAGTGTGTTAATATTACTGAGGACAGTGGGGGTGTTTTACACTTCACAGGGTGTATCTGACTGTGGGTCATGATATACACAGAGTGTCAGTGAGTGTGTTAATATTAATCTGTGTTCTCTGTCAATGTGTTAATATTACTGAGGACAGTGGGTGTATTTTACACTTCACAGGGTGTATCTGACTGTGCATCATGTTATACACAGTGTGTCAGTGAGTGTGTTAATATTAATCTGTGTTCTCTGTCAGTGTGTTAATATTACTGAGGACAGTGGGGGTGTTTTACACTGCACAGGGTTTATCTGACTCTGGGTCATGATATACACAATGTGTCAGTGAGTGTGTTAATATTAATCTGTGTTCTCTGTCAGTGTGTTAGTATTCCTGAGGACAGTGGGAATGTTTTACACTTCACAGGGTTTATCTGACTGTGGGTCATGATATACACAGTGTGTCAGTGAGTGTGTTAATATTAATCTGTGTTCCCTGTCAGTGTGTTAATATTACTGAGGACAGTGGGGGTGTTTTACACTTCACAGGGTGTATCTAACTCTGGGTCATGATATACACAGTGTGTCAGTGAGTGTGTTAATATTAATCTGTGCTCTCTGTCAGTGTGTTAATATTACTGAGGACAGTGGGAATGTTTTACACTTCACAGGGTTTATCTGACTGTGGGTCATGATATACACAGTGTGTCAGTGAGTGTGTTAATATTAATCTGTGTTCTCTGTCAGTGTGTTAATATTCCTGAGGACAGTGGGGGTGTTTTACACTTCACAGGGTGTATCTGAATGTGGGTCATGATATACACAGTGTGTCAGTGAGTGTGTTAATATTAATCTGTGTTCTCTGTCAGTGTGTTAATATTACTGAGGACAGTGGGGTGTTTTACACTTCACAGGGTGTATCTGTCTCTGGGTCATGATATACACAGTCTGTCAGTGAGTGTGTTAATATTAATCTGTGTTCTCTGTCAGTGTGTTAATATTACTGAGGACAGTGGGGGTGTTTTACACTTCACAGGGTGTATCTGACTCTGGGTCATGATATACACAGTGTGTCAGTGAGTGTGTAAATATTAATCTGTGTTCTCTGTCAGTGTGTTAATATTCCTGAGGACAGTGGGGGTGTTTTACACTTCACAGGGTGTATCTGACTCTGGGTCATGATATACACAGTCTGTCAGTGAGTGTGTTAATATTAATCTGTGTTCTCTGTCAGTGTGTTAATATTACTGAGGACAGTGGGGTGTTTTACACTTCACAGGGTGTATCTGACTCTGGGTCATGATATACACAGTCTGTCAGTGAGTGTGTTAATATTAATCTGTGTTCTCTGTCAGTGTGTTAATATTACTGAGGACAGTGGGGGTGTTTTACACTTCACAGGGTGTATCTGACTCTGGGTCATGATATACACAGTGTGTCAGTGAGTGTGTTAATATTAATCTGTGTTCTCTGTCAGTGTGCTAATATCACTGAGGACAGTGGGGTGTTTTACACTTCACAGGGTGTATCTGACTGTGGGTCATGATATACACAGTGTGTCAGTGAGTGTGTTAATATTAATCTGTGTTCTCTGTCAGTGTGTTAATATTACTGAGGACAGTGGGAATGTTTTACACTTCACAGGGTGTATCTGACTCTGGGTCATGATATACACAGTGTGTCAGTGAGTGTGTTAATATTAATCTGTATTCTCTGTCAGTGTGTTAATATTACTGAGGACAGTGGGGGCGTTTTACACTTCACAGGGTGTATCTGACTGTGGGTCATGATATACACAGTGTGTCAGTGAGTGTGTTAATATTAATCTGTGTTCTCTGTCAGTGTGTTAATATTACTGAGGACAGTGGGGGTGTTTTACACTTCACAGAGTGTATCTGACTGTGGGTCATGATGTACACAGTGTGTCAGTGAGTGTGTTAATATTAATCTGTGTTCTCTGTCAGTGTGTTAATATTACTGAGGACAGTGGGGGTGTTTTACACTTCACAGAGTGTATCTGACTGTGGGTCATGATGTACACAGTGTGTCAGTGAGTGTGTTAATATTGATCTGTGTTCTCTGTCAGTGTGTTAATATTACTGAGGACAGTGGGGGTGTTTTACACTTCACAGGGTGTATCTGACTGTGGGTCATGATATACACAGTGTGTCAGTGAGTGTGTTAATATTAATCTGTGTTCTCTGTCAGTGTGTTAATATTACTGAGGACAGTGGGAATGTTTTACACTTCACAGGGTGTATCTGACTCTGGGTCATGATATACACAGTCTGTCAGTGAGTGTGTTAATATTAATCTGTGTTCTCTGTCAGTGTGTTAATATTACTGAGGACAGTGGGGGTGTTTTACACTTCACAGAGTGTATCTGACTGTGGGTCATGATGTACACAGTGTGTCAGTGAGTGTGTTAATATTAATCTGTGTTCTCTGTCAGTGTGTTAATATTCCTGAGGACAGTGGGGGTGTTTTACACTTCACCGGGTGTATCTGACTGTGAGTCATGATATACACAGTGTGTCAGTGAGTGTGTTCATATTAATCTGTGTTCTCTGTCAGTGTGTTAATATTCCTGAGGACAGTGGGGATGTTTTACACTTCACAGGGTGTATCTGACTGTGGGTCATGATATACACAGTGTGTCAGTGAGTGTGCTAATATTAATCTGTGTTCTCTGTCAGTGTGTTAATATTCCTGAGGACAGTGGGGGTGTTTTACACTTCACAGGGTTTATCTGACTGTGGGTCATGATATACACAGTGTGTCAGTGAGTGTGTTAATATTAATCTGTGTTCTCTGTCAGTGTGTTAATATTACTGAGGACAGTGGGGGTGTTTTACACTTCACAGGGTGCATCGGACTGTGGGTCATGATGTACACAGTGTGTCAGTGAGTGTGTTAATATTAATCTGTGTTCTCTGTCAGTGTGTTAATATTCCTGAGGACAGTGGGGGTGTTTTACACTTCACAGGGTGTATCTGACTGTGGGTCATGATATACACAGTGTGTCAGTGAGTGTGTTAATATTAATCTGTGTTCTCTGTCAGTGTGTTAATATTCCTGAGGACAGTGGGGGTGTTTTACACTTCACCGGGTGTATCTGACTGTGGGTCATGATATACACAGTGTGTCAGTGAGTGTGTTAATATTAATCTGTGTTCTCTGTCAGTCTGTTAATATTCCTGAGGACAGTGGGGGTGTTTTACACTTCACCGGGTGTATCTGACTGTGGGTCATGATATACACAGTGTGTCAGTGAGTGTGTTAATATTAATCTGTGTTCTCTGTCAGTGTGTTAATATTCCTGAGGACAGTAGTGGTGTTTTACACTTCACAGGGTGTATCTGACTGTGGGTCATGATGTACACAGTGTGTCAGTGAGTGTGTTAATAATAATCTGTGTTCTCTGTCAGTGTGTTAATATTACTGAGGACAGTGGGGGTGTTTTACACTTCACAGGGTGTATCTGACTGTGGGTCATGATGTACACAGTGTGTCAGTGAGTGTGTTAATAATAATCTGTGTTCTCTGTCAGTGTGTTAATATTCCTGAGGACAGTGGGCATGTTTTACACTTCACAGGGTGTATCTGACTGTGGGTCATGATGGACATAGTGTGTCAGTGAATGTGTTAATATTAATCTGTGTTCTCTGTCAGTGTGTTAATATTCCTGAGGACAGTGGTGGTGTTTTACACTTCACAGGGTGTATCTGACTGTGGGTCATGATATACACAGTGTGTCAGTGAGTGTGTTAATTTTAATCTGTGTTCTCTGTCAAGTGTTAATATTACCGAGGACAGTGGGGTGTTTTACACTTCACAGGGTGTATCTGACTGTGGGTCATGATATACACAGTTTGTCAGTGATTGTGTTAATAATAATCTGTGTACTCTGTCAGTGTGTTAATATTCCTGAGGACAGTGGGGGTGTTTTACACTTCACAGGGTGTATCTGACTGTGGGTCATGATGTACACAGTGTGTCAGTGAGTGTGTTAATATTAATCTGTGTTCTCTGTCAGTGTGTTAATATTACTGAGGACAGTGGGGGTGTTTTACACTTCACAGGGTGTATCTGACTGTGGGTCGTGATATACACAGTGTGTCAGTGAGTGTGTTAATATTAATCTGGGCTCTCTGTCAGTGTGTTAATATTCCTGAGGACAGTGGGGGTGTTTTACACTTCACAGGGTGTATCTGACTGTGGGTCATGATATACACAGTGTGTCAGTGAGTGTGTTAATATTAATCTGTGTACTCTGTCAGTGTGTTAATATTCCTGAGGACAGTGGGGGTGTTTTACACTTCACAGGGTGTATCTGACTGTGGGTCATGATATACACAGTGTGTCAGTGAGTGTGTTAATATTAATCTGTGTACTCTGTCAGTGTGTTAATATTCCTGAGGACAGTGGGGGTGTTTTACACTTCACAGGGTGTATCTGACTGTGGGTCATGATGTACACAGTGTGTCAGTGAGTGTGTTAATATTAATCTGTGTTCTCTGTCAGTGTGTTAATATTGCTGAGGACAGTGGGGTTGTTTTACACTTCACAGGGTGTATCTGACTGTGGGTCATGATATACACAGTCTGTCAGTGAGTGTGTTAATATTAATCTGAGTTCTCTGTCAGTGTGTTAATATTCCTGACGACAGTGGGAGTGTTTTACACTTCACAGGGTGCATCTGACTGTGGGTCATGATGTACACAGTGTGTCAGTGAGTGTGTTAATATTAATCTGTGTTCTCTGTCAGTGTGTTAATATTCCTGAGGACAGTGGGAGTGTTTTACACTTCACAGGGTGTATCTGACTGTGGGTCATGATGTACACAGTGTGTCAGTGAGTGTGTTAATATTAATCTGTGTTCTCTGTCAGTGTGTTAATATTACTGAGGACAGTGGGGATGTTTTACACTTCACAGGGTGTATCTGACTGTGGGTCATGATATACACAATGTGTCAGTGAGTGTGTTAATATTAATCTGTGTTCTCTGTCAGTGTGTTAATATTCCTGAGGACAGTGGGAATGTTTTACACTTCACAGGGTTTATCTGACTGTGGGTCATGATATACACAGTGTGTCAGTGAGTGTGTTAATATTAATCTGTGTTCCCTGTCAGTGTGTTAATATTACTGAGGACAGTGGGGGTGTTTTACACTTCACAGGGTGTATCTAAGTCTGGGTCATGATATACACAGTGTGTCAGTGAGTGTGTTAATATTAATCTGTGCTCTCTGTCAGTGTGTTAATATTACTGAGGACAGTGGGAATGTTTTACACTTCACAGGGTTTATCTGACTGTGGGTCATGATATACACAGTGTGTCAGTGAGTGTGTTAATATTAATCTGTGCTCTCTGTCAGTGTGTTAATATTACTGAGGACAGTGGGGGTGTTTTACACTTCACAGGGTGTATCTGACTGTGGGTCATGATATACACAGTGTGTCAGTGAGTGTGCTAATATTAATCTGTGCTCTCTGTCAGTGTGTTAATATTACTGAGGACAGTGGGAATGGTTTACACTTCACAGGGTTTATCTGACTGTGGGTCATGATATACACAGTGTGTCAGTGAGTGTGTTAATATTAATCTGTGTTCTCTGTCAGTGTGTTAATATTCCTGAGGACAGTGGGGGTGTTTTACACTTCACAGGGTGTATCTGAATGTGGGTCATGATATACACAGTGTGTCAGTGAGTGTGTTAATATTAATCTGTGTTCTCTGTCAGTGTGTTAATATTACTGAGGACAGTGGGGTGTTTTACACTTCACAGGGTGTATCTGACTCTGGGTCATGATATACACAGTCTGTCAGTGAGTGTGTTAATACTAATCTGTGTTCTCTGTCAGTGTGTTACTATTACTGAGGACAGTGGGGGTGTTTTACACTTCACAGGGTGTATCTGACTCTGGGTCATGATATACACAGTGTGTCAGTGAGTGTGTTAATATTAATCTGTGTTCTCTGTCAGTGTGTTAATATTCCTGAGGACAGTGGGGGTGTTTTACACTTCACAGGGTGTATCTGACTGTGGGTCATGATATACACAGTCTGTCAGTGAGTGTGTTAATATTAATCTGTGTTCTCTGTCAGTGTGTTAATATTACTGAGGACAGTGGGGTGTTTTACACTTCACAGGGTGTATCTGACTCTGGGTCATGATATACACAGTCTGTCAGTGAGTGTGTTAATATTAATCTGTGTTCTCTGTCAGTGTGTTAATATTACTGAGGACAGTGGGGGTGTTTTACACTTCACAGGGTGTATCTGACTCTGGGTCATGATATACACAGTGTGTCAGTGAGTGTGTTAATATTAATCTGTGTTCTCTGTCAGTGTGCTAATATCACTGAGGACAGTGGGGTGTTTTACATTTCACAGGGTGTATCTGACTGTGGGTCATGATATACACAGTGTGTCAGTGAGTGTGTTAATCTTAATCTGTGTTCTCTGTCAGTGTGTTAATATTACTGAGGACAGTGGGAATGTTTTACACTTCACAGGGTGTATCTGACTCTGGGTCATGATATACACAGTGTGTCAGTGAGTGTGTTAATATTAATCTGTATTCTCTGTCAGTGTGTTAATATTACTGAGGACAGTGGGGGCGTTTTACACTTCACAGGGTGTATCTGACTGTGGGTCATGATGTACACAGTGTGTCAGTGAGTGTGTTAATATTAATCTGTGTTCTCTGTCAGTGTGTTAATATTCCTGAGGACAGTGGGGGTGTTTTACACTTCACCGGGTGTATCTGACTGTGAGTCATGATATACACAGTGTGTCAGTGAGTGTGTTCATATTAATCTGTGTTCTCTGTCAGTGTGTTAATATTCCTGAGGACAGTGGGGATGTTTTACACTTCACAGGGTGTATCTGACTGTGGGTCATGATATACACAGTGTGTCAGTGAGTGTGCTAATATTAATCTGTGTTCTCTGTCAGTGTGTTAATATTCCTGAGGACAGTGGGGGTGTTTTACACTTCACAGGGTTTATCTGACTGTGGGTCATGATATACACAGTGTGTCAGTGAGTGTGTTAATATTAATCTGTGTTCTCTGTCAGTGTGTTAATATTACTGAGGACAGTGGGGGTGTTTTACACTTCACAGGGTGCATCGGACTGTGGGTCATGATGTACACAGTGTGTCAGTGAGTGTGTTAATATTAATCTGTGTTCTCTGTCAGTGTGTTAATATTCCTGAGGACAGTGGGGGTGTTTTACACTTCACAGGGTGTATCTGACTGTGGGTCATGATATACACAGTGTGTCAGTGAGTGTGTTAATATTAATCTGTGTTCTCTGTCAGTGTGTTAATATTCCTGAGGACAGTGGGGGTGTTTTACACTTCACCGGGTGTATCTGACTGTGGGTCATGATATACACAGTGTGTCAGTGAGTGTGTTAATATTAATCTGTGTTCTCTGTCAGTCTGTTAATATTCCTGAGGACAGTGGGGGTGTTTTACACTTCACCGGGTGTATCTGACTGTGGGTCATGATATACACAGTGTGTCAGTGAGTGTGTTAATATTAATCTGTGTTCTCTGTCAGTGTGTTAATATTCCTGAGGACAGTGGTGGTGTTTTACACTTCACAGGGTGTATCTGACTGTGGGTCATGATGTACACAGTGTGTCAGTGAGTGTGTTAATAATAATCTGTGTTCTCTGTCAGTGTGTTAATATTACTGAGGACAGTGGGGGTGTTTTACACTTCACAGGGTGTATCTGACTGTGGGTCATGATGTACACAGTGTGTCAGTGAGTGTGTTAATAATAATCTGTGTTCTCTGTCAGTGTGTTAATATTCCTGAGGACAGTGGGCATGTTTTACACTTCACAGGGTGTATCTGACTGTGTGTCATGATGGACATAGTGTGTCAGTGAATGTGTTAATATTAATCTGTGTTCTCTGTCAGTGTGTTAATATTCCTGAGGACAGTGGTGGTGTTTTACACTTCACAGGGTGTATCTGACTGTGGGTCATGATATACACAGTGTGTCAGTGAGTGTGTTAATTTTAATCTGTGTTCTCTGTCAAGTGTTAATATTACCGAGGACAGTGGGGTGTTTTACACTTCACAGGGTGTATCTGACTGTGGGTCATGATATACACAGTGTGTCAGTGATTGTGTTAATAATAATCTGTGTACTCTGTCAGTGTGTTAATATTCCTGAGGACAGTGGGGGTGTTTTACACTTCACAGGGTGTATCTGACTGTGGGTCATGATGTACACAGTGTGTCAGTGAGTGTGTTAATATTAATCTGTGTTCTCTGTCAGTGTGTTAATATTACTGAGGACAGTGGGGGTGTTTTACACTTCACAGGGTGTATCTGACTGAGGGTCGTGATATACACAGTGTGTCAGTGAGTGTGTTAATATTAATCTGTGCTCTCTGTCAGTGTGTTAATATTCCTGAGGACAGTGGGGGTGTTTTACACTTCACAGGGTGTATCTGACTGTGGGTCATGATATACACAGTGTGTCAGTGAGTGTGTTAATATTAATCTGTGTACTCTGTCAGTGTGTTAATATTCCTGAGGACAGTGGGGGTGTTTTACACTTCACAGGGTGTATCTGACTGTGGGTCATGATATACACTGTGTGTCAGTGAGTGTGTTAATATTAATCTGTGTACTCTGTCAGTGTGTTAATATTCCTGAGGACAGTGGGGGTGTTTTACACTTGACAGGGTGTATCTGACTGTGGGTCATGATGTACACAGTGTGACAGTGAGTGTGTTAATATTAATCTGTGTTCTCTGTCAGTGTGTTAATATTACTGAGGACAGTGGGGGTGTTTTACACTTCACAGGGTGTATCTGACTGTGGGTCATGATGTACACAGTGTGTCAGTGAGTGTGTTAATATTAATCTGTGTTCTCTGTCAGTGTGTTAATATTACTGAGGACAGTGGGGGTGTTTTACACTTCACAGGGTGTATCTTACTGTGGGTCATGATATACACAATGTGTCAGTGAGTGTGTTAATATTAATCTGTGTTCTCTGTCAGTGTGTTAATATTCCTGAGGACAGTGGGAATGTTTTACACTTCACAGGGTTTATCTGACTGTGGGTCATGATATACACAGTGTGTCAGTGAGTGTGTTAATATTAATCTGTGTTCCCTGTCAGTGTGTTAATATTACTGAGGACAGTGGGGGTGTTTTACACTTCACAGGGTGTATCTATCTCTGGGTCATGATATACACAGTGTGTCAGTGAGTGTGTTAATATTAATCTGTGCTCTCTGTCAGTGTGTTAATATTACTGAGGACAGTGGGAATGTTTTACACTTCACAGGGTTTATCTGACTGTGGGTCATGATATACACAGTGTGTCAGTGAGTGTGTTAATATTAATCTGTGCTCTCTGTCAGTGTGTTAATATTACTGAGGACAGTGGGGGTGTTTTACACTTCACAGGGTGTATCTGACTGTGGGTCATGATATACACAGTGTGTCAGTGAGTGTGTTAATATTAATCTGTGCTCTCTGTCAGTGTGTTAATATTACTGAGGACAGTGGGAATGGTTTACACTTCACAGGGTTTATCTGACTGTGGGTCATGATATACACAGTGTGTCAGTGAGTGTGTTAATATTAATCTGTGTTCTCTGTCAGTGTGTTAATATTCCTGAGGAAAGTGGGGGTGTTTTACACTTCACAGGGTGTATCTGAATGTGGGTCATGATATACACAGTGTGTCAGTGAGTGTGTTAATATTAATCTGTGTTCTCTGTCAGTGTGTTAATATTACTGAGGACAGTGGGGTGTTTTACACTTCACAGGGTGTATCTGACTCTGGGTCATGATATACACAGTCTGTCAGTGAGTGTGTTAATATTAATCTGTGTTCTCTGTCAGTGTGTTAATATTACTGAGGACAGTGGGGGTGTTTTACACTTCACAGGGTGTATCTGACTCTGGGCCATGATATACACAGTGTGTCAGTGAGTGTGTTAATATTAATCTGTGTTCTCTGTCAGTGTGTTAATATTCCTGAGGACAGTGGGGGTGTTTTACACTTCACAGGGAGTATCTGACTCTGGGTCATGATATACACAGTCTGTCAGTGAGTGTGTTAATATTAATCTGTGTTCTCTGTCAGTGTGTTAATATTACTGAGGACAGTGGGGTGTTTTACACTTCACAGGGTGTATCTGACTCTGGGTCATGATATACACAGTCTGTCAGTGAGTGTGTTAATATTAATCTGTGTTCTCTGTCAGTGTGTTAATATTACTGAGGACAGTGGGGGTGTTTTACACTTCACAGGGTGTATCTGACTCTGGGTCATGATGTACACAGTGTGTCAGTGAGTGTGTTAATATTAATCTGTGTTCTCTGTCAGTGTGTTAATATTACTGAGGACAGTGGGTGTATTTTACACTTCACAGGGTGTATCTGACTGTGGTTCATGATATACACAGTGTGTCAGTGAGTGTGTTAATATTAATCTGTGTTCTCTGTCAGTGTGTTAATATTACTGAGGACAGTGGGGGTGTTTTACACTTCACAGGGTGTATCTGACTGTGGGTCATGATATACACAGTGTGTCAGTGAGTGTGTTAATATTAATCTGTGTTCTCTGTCAGTGTGTTAATATTACTGAGGACAGTGGGGGTGTTTTACACTGCACAGGGTTTATCTGACTCTGGGTCATGATATACACAATGTGTCAGTGAGTGTGTTAATATTAATCTGTGTTCTCTGTCAGTGTGTTAATATTCCTGAGGACAGTGGGAATGTTTTACACTTCACAGGGTTTATCTGACTGTGGGTCATGATATACACAGTGTGTCAGTGAGTGTGTTAATATTAATCTGTGTTCCCTGTCAGTGTGTTAATATTACTGAGGACAGTGGGGGTGTTTTACACTTCACAGGGTGTATCTAACTCTGGGTCATGATATACACAGTGTGTCAGTGAGTGTGTTAATATTAATCTGTGCTCTCTGTCAGTGTGTTAATATTACTGAGGACAGTGGGAATGTTTTACACTTCACAGGGTTTATCTGACTGTTGGTCATGATATACACAGTGTGTAAGTGAGTGTGTTAATATTAATCTGTGTTCTCTGTCAGTGTGTTAATATTCCTGAGGACAGTGGGGGTGTTTTACACTTCACAGGGTGTATCTGAATGTGGGTCATGATATACACAGTGTGTCAGTGAGTGTGTTAATATTAATCTGTGTTCTCTGTCAGTGTGTTAATATTACTGAGGACAGTGGGGTGTTTTACACTTCACAGGGTGTATCTGTCTCTGGGTCATGATCTACACAGTCTGTCAGTGAGTGTGTTAATATTAATCTGTGTTCCCTGTCAGTGTGTTAATATTACTGAGGACAGTGGGGGTGTTTTACACTTCACAGGGTGTATCTAACTCTGGGTCATGATATACACAGTGTGTCAGTGAGTGTGTTAATATTAATCTGTGCTCTCTGTCAGTGTGTTAATATTACTGAGGACAGTGGGAATGTTTTACACTTCACAGGGTTTATCTGACTGTTGGTCATGATATACACAGTGTGTAAGTGAGTGTGTTAATATTAATCTGTGTTCTCTGTCAGTGTGTTAATATTCCTGAGGACAGTGGGGGTGTTTTACACTTCACAGGGTGTATCTGAATGTGGGTCATGATATACACAGTGTGTCAGTGAGTGTGTTAATATTAATCTGTGTTCTCTGTCAGTGTGTTAATATTACTGAGGACAGTGGGGTGTTTTACACTTCACAGGGTGTATCTGTCTCTGGGTCATGATCTACACAGTCTGTCAGTGAGTGTGTTAATATTAATCTGTGTTCTCTGTCAGTGTGTTAATATTACTGAGGACAGTGGGGGTGTTTTACACTTCACAGGGTGTATCTGACTCTGGGTCATGATATACACAGTGTGTCAGTGAGTGTGTTAATATTAATCTGTGTTCTCTGTCAGTGTGCTAATATCACTGAGGACAGTGGGGTGTTTTACACTTCACAAGGGTGTATCTGACTGTGGGTCATGATATACACAGTGTGTCAGTGAGTGTGTTAATATTAATCTGTGTTCTCTGTCAGTGTGTTAATATTACTGAGGACAGTGGGAATGTTTTACACTTCACAGGGTGTATCTGACTCTGGGTCATGATATACACAGTGTGTCAGTGAGTGTGTTAATATTAATCTGTATTCTCTGTCAGTGTGTTAATATTACTGAGGACAGTGGGGGCGTTTTACACTTCACAGGGTGTATCTGACTGTGGGTCATGATATACACAGTGTGTCAGTGAGTGTGTTAATATTAATCTGTGTTCTCTGTCAGTGTGTTAATATTACTGAGGACAGTGGGGGTGTTTTACACTTCACAGAGTGTATCTGACTGTGGGTCATGATGTACACAGTGTGTCAGTGAGTGTGTTAATATTAATCTGTGTTCTCTGTCAGTGTGTTAATATTACTGAGGACAGTGGGGGTGTTTTACACTTCACAGAGTGTATCTGACTGTGGGTCATGATGTACACAGTGTGTCAGTGAGTGTGTTAATATTGATCTGTGTTCTCTGTCAGTGTGTTAATATTACTGAGGACAGTGGGGGTGTTTTACACTTCACAGGGTGTATCTGACTGTGGGTCATGATATACACAGTGTGTCAGTGAGTGTGTTAATATTAATCTGTGTTCTCTGTCAGTGTGTTAATATTACTGAGGACAGTGGGAATGTTTTACACTTCACAGGGTGTATCTGACTCTGGGTCATGATATACACAGTCTGTCAGTGAGTGTGTTAATATTAATCTGTGTTCTCTGTCAGTGTGTTAATATTACTGAGGACAGTGGGGGTGTTTTACACTTCACAGAGTGTATCTGACTGTGGGTCATGATGTACACAGTGTGTCAGTGAGTGTGTTAATATTAATCTGTGTTCTCTGTCAGTGTGTTAATATTCCTGAGGACAGTGGGGGTGTTTTACACTTCACCGGGTGTATCTGACTGTGAGTCATGATATACACAGTGTGTCAGTGAGTGTGTTCATATTAATCTGTGTTCTCTGTCAGTGTGTTAATATTCCTGAGGACAGTGGGGATGTTTTACACTTCACAGGGTGTATCTGACTGTGGGTCATGATATACACAGTGTGTCAGTGAGTGTGCTAATATTAATCTGTGTTCTCTGTCAGTGTGTTAATATTCCTGAGGACAGTGGGGGTGTTTTACACTTCACAGGGTTTATCTGACTGTGGGTCAGGATATACACAGTGTGTCAGTGAGTGTGTTAATATTAATCTGTGTTCTCTGTCAGTGTGTTAATATTACTGAGGACAGTGGGGGTGTTTTACACTTCACAGGGTGCATCGGACTGTGGGTCATGATGTGCACAGTGTGTCAGTGAGTGTGTTAATATTAATCTGTGTTCTCTGTCAGTGTGTTAATATTCCTGAGGACAGTGGGGGTGTTTTACACTTCACAGGGTGTATCTGACTGTGGGTCATGATATACACAGTGTGTCAGTGAGTGTGTTAATATTAATCTGTGTTCTCTGTCAGTGTGTTAATATTCTTGAGGACAGTGGGGGTGTTTTACACTTCACCGTGTGTATCTGACTGTGGGTCATGATATACACAGTGTGTCAGTGAGTGTGTTAATATTAATCTGTGTTCTCTGTCAGTCTGTTAATATTCCTGAGGACAGTGGGGGTGTTTTACACTTCACCGGGTGTATCTGACTGTGGGTCATGATATACACAGTGTGTCAGTGAGTGTGTTAATATTAATCTGTGTTCTCTGTCAGTGTGTTAATATTCCTGAGGACAGTGGTGGTGTTTTACACTTCACAGGGTGTATCTGACTGTGGGTCATGATGTACACAGTGTGTCAGTGAGTGTGTTAATAATAATCTGTGTTCTCTGTCAGTGTGTTAATATTACTGAGGACAGTGGGGGTGTTTTACACTTCACAGGGTGTATCTGACTGTGGGTCATGATGTACACAGTGTGTCAGTGAGTGTGTTAATAATAATCTGTGTTCTCTGTCAGTGTGTTAATATTCCTGAGGACAGTGGGCATGTTTTACACTTCACAGGGTGTATCTGACTGTGGGTCATGATGGACATAGTGTGTCAGTGAATGTGTTAATATTAATCTGTGTTCTCTGTCAGTGTGTTAATATTCCTGAGGACAGTGGTGGTGTTTTACACTTCACAGGGTGTATCTGACTGTGGGTCATGATATACACAGTGTGTCAGTGAGTGTGTTAATTTTAATCTGTGTTCTCTGTCAAGTGTTAATATTACCTAGGACAGTGGGGTGTTTTACACTTCACAGGGTGTATCTGACTGTGGGTCATGATATACACAGTGTGTCAGTGATTGTGTTAATAATAATCTGTGTACTCTGTCAGTGTGTTAATATTCCTGAGGACAGTGGGGGTGTTTTACACTTCACAGGGTGTATCTGACTGTGGGTCATGATGTACACAGTGTGTCAGTGAGTGTGTTAATATTAATCTGTGTTCTCTGTCAGTGTGTTAATATTACTGAGGACAGTGGGGGTGTTTTACACTTCACAGGGTGTATCTGACTGTGGGTCGTGATATACACAGTGTGTCAGTGAGTGTGTTAATATTAATCTGTGCTCTCTGTCAGTGTGTTAATATTCCTGAGGACAGTGGGGGTGTTTTACACTTCACAGGGTGTATCTGACTGTGGGTCATGATATACACAGTGTGTCAGTGAGTGTGTTAATATTAATCTGTGTACTCTGTCAGTGTGTTAATTTTCCTGAGGACAGTGGGGGTGTTTTACACTTCACAGGGTGTATCTGACTGTGGGTCATGATATACACTGTGTGTCAGTGAGTGTGTTAATATTAATCTGTGTACTCTGTCAGTGTGTTAATATTCCTGAGGACAGTGGGGGTGTTTTACACTTCACAGGGTGTATCTGACTGTGGGTCATGATGTACACAGTGTGTCAGTGAGTGTGTTAATATTAATCTGTGTTCTCTGTCAGTGTGTTAATATTACTGAGGACAGTGGGGGTGTTTTACACTTCACAGGGTGTATCTGACTGTGGGTCATGATATACACAGTGTGTCAGTGAGTGTGTTAATATTAATCTGAGTTCTCTGTCAGTGTGTTAATATTCCTGAGGACAGTGGGAGTGTTTTACACTTCACAGGGTGCATCTGACTGTGGGTCATGATGTACACAGTGTGTCAGTGAGTGTGTTAATATTAATCTGTGTTCTCTGTCAGTGTGTTAATATTCCTGAGGACAGTGGGAGTGTTTTACACTTCACAGGGTGTATCTGACTGTGGGTCATGATGTACACAGTGTGTCAGTGAGTCTGTTAATATTAATCTGTGTTCTCTGTCAGTGTGTTAATATTACTGAGGACAGTGGGGGTGTTTTACACTTCACAGGGTGTATCTGACTGTGGGTCATGATATACACAATGTGTCAGTGAGTGTGTTAATATTAATCTGTGTTCTCTGTCAGTGTGTTAATATTCCTGAGGACAGTGGGAATGTTTTACACTTCACAGGGTTTATCTGACTGTGGGTCATGATATACACAGTGTGTCAGTGAGTGTGTTAATATTAATCTGTGTTCCCTGTCAGTGTGTTAATATTACTGAGGACAGTGGGGGTGTTTTACACTTCACAGGGTGTATCTAACTCTGGGTCATGATATACACAGTGTGTCAGTGAGTGTGTTAATATTAATCTGTGCTCTCTGTCAGTGTGTTAATATTACTGAGGACAGTGGGAATGTTTTACACTTCACAGGGTTTATCTGACTGTGGGTCATGATATACACAGTGTGTCAGTGAGTGTGTTAATATTAATCTGTGCTCTCTGTCAGTGTGTTAATATTACTGAGGACAGTGGGGGTGTTTTACACTTCACAGGGTGTATCTGACTGTGGGTCATGATATACACAGTGTGTCAGTGAGTGTGTTAATATTAATCTGTGTTCTCTGTCAGTGTGTTAATATTACTGAGGACAGTGGGAATGTTTTACACTTCACAGGGTGTATCTGACTCTGGATCATGATATACACAGTGTGTCAGTGAGTGTGTTAATATTAATCTGTGTTCTCTGTCAGTGTGTTAATATTACTGAGGACAGTGGGGGTGTTTTACACTTCACAGAGTGTATCTGACTGTGGGTCATGATGTACACAGTGTGTCAGTGAGTGTGTTAATATTAATCTGTGTTCTCTGTCAGTGTGTTAATATTCCTGAGGACAGTGGGGTGTTTTACACTTCACAGGGTGTATCTGACTGTGGGTCATGATGTACACAGTGTGTCAGTGAGTGTGTTAATATTAATCTGTGTTCTCTGTCAGTGTGTTAATATTACTGAGGACAGTGGGGGTGTTTTACACTTCACAGGGTGTATCTGACTCTGGGTCATGATATACACAGTGTGTCAGTGAGTGTGTTAATATTAATCTGTGTTCTCTGTCAGTGTGCTAACATCACTGAGGACAGTGGGGTGTTTTACACTTCACAAGGGTGTATCTGACTGTGGGTCATGATATACACAGTGTGTCAGTGAGTGTGTTAATATTAATCTGTGTTCTCTGTCAGTGTGTTAATATTACTGAGGACAGTGGGAATGTTTTACACTTCACAGGGTGTATCTGACTCTGGGTCATGATATACACAGTGTGTCAGTGAGTGTGTTAATATTAATCTGTATTCTCTGTCAGTGTGTTAATATTACTGAGGACAGTGGGGGCGTTTTACACTTCACAGGGTGTATCTGACTGTGGGTCATGATATACACAGTGTGTCAGTGAGTGTGTTAATATTAATCTGTGTTCTCTGTCAGTGTGTTAATATTACTGAGGACAGTGGGGGTGTTTTACACTTCACAGAGTGTATCTGACTGTGGGTCATGATGTACACAGTGTGTCAGTGAGTGTGTTAATATTAATCTGTGTTCTCTGTCAGTGTGTTAATATTACTGAGGACAGTGGGGGTGTTTTACACTTCACAGAGTGTATCTGACTGTGGGTCATGATGTACACAGTGTGTCAGTGAGTGTGTTAATATTGATCTGTGTTCTCTGTCAGTGTGTTAATATTACTGAGGACAGTGGGGGTGTTTTACACTTCACAGGGTGTATCTGACTGTGGGTCATGATATACACAGTGTGTCAGTGAGTGTGTTAATATTAATCTGTGTTCTCTGTCAGTGTGTTAATATTACTGAGGACAGTGGGAATGTTTTACACTTCACAGGGTGTATCTGACTCTGGGTCATGATATACACAGTCTGTCAGTGAGTGTGTTAATATTAATCTGTGTTCTCTGTCAGTGTGTTAATATTACTGAGGACAGTGGGGGTGTTTTACACTTCACAGAGTGTATCTGACTGTGGGTCATGATGTACACAGTGTGTCAGTGAGTGTGTTAATATTAATCTGTGTTCTCTGTCAGTGTGTTAATATTCCTGAGGACAGTGGGGGTGTTTTACACTTCACCGGGTGTATCTGACTGTGAGTCATGATATACACAGTGTGTCAGTGAGTGTGTTCATATTAATCTGTGTTCTCTGTCAGTGTGTTAATATTCCTGAGGACAGTGGGGATGTTTTACACTTCACAGGGTGTATCTGACTGTGGGTCATGATATACACAGTGTGTCAGTGAGTGTGCTAATATTAATCTGTGTTCTCTGTCAGTGTGTTAATATTCCTGAGGACAGTGGGGGTGTTTTACACTTCACAGGGTTTATCTGACTGTGGGTCAGGATATACACAGTGTGTCAGTGAGTGTGTTAATATTAATCTGTGTTCTCTGTCAGTGTGTTAATATTACTGAGGACAGTGGGGGTGTTTTACACTTCACAGGGTGCATCGGACTGTGGGTCATGATGTACACAGTGTGTCAGTGAGTGTGTTAATATTAATCTGTGTTCTCTGTCAGTGTGTTAATATTCCTGAGGACAGTGGGGGTGTTTTACACTTCACAGGGTGTATCTGACTGTGGGTCATGATATACACAGTGTGTCAGTGAGTGTGTTAATATTAATCTGTGTTCTCTGTCAGTGTGTTAATATTCTTGAGGACAGTGGGGGTGTTTTACACTTCACCGTGTGTATCTGACTGTGGGTCATGATATACACAGTGTGTCAGTGAGTGTGTTAATATTAATCTGTGTTCTCTGTCAGTCTGTTAATATTCCTGAGGACAGTGGGGGTGTTTTACACTTCACCGGGTGTATCTGACTGTGGGTCATGATATACACAGTGTGTCAGTGAGTGTGTTAATATTAATCTGTGTTCTCTGTCAGTGTGTTAATATTCCTGAGGACAGTGGTGGTGTTTTACACTTCACAGGGTGTATCTGACTGTGGGTCATGATGTACACAGTGTGTCAGTGAGTGTGTTAATAATAATCTGTGTTCTCTGTCAGTGTGTTAATATTACTGAGGACAGTGGGGGTGTTTTACACTTCACAGGGTGTATCTGACTGTGGGTCATGATGTACACAGTGTGTCAGTGAGTGTGTTAATAATAATCTGTGTTCTCTGTCAGTGTGTTAATATTCCTGAGGACAGTGGGCATGTTTTACACTTCACAGGGTGTATCTGACTGTGGGTCATGATGGACATAGTGTGTCAGTGAATGTGTTAATATTAATCTGTGTTCTCTGTCAGTGTGTTAATATTCCTGAGGACAGTGGTGGTGTTTTACACTTCACAGGGTGTATCTGACTGTGGGTCATGATATACACAGTGTGTCAGTGAGTGTGTTAATTTTAATCTGTGTTCTCTGTCAAGTGTTAATATTACCGAGGACAGTGGGGTGTTTTACACTTCACAGGGTGTATCTGACTGTGGGTCATGATATACACAGTGTGTCAGTGATTGTGTTAATAATAATCTGTGTACTCTGTCAGTGTGTTAATATTCCTGAGGACAGTGGGGGTGTTTTACACTTCACAGGGTGTATCTGACTGTGGGTCATGATGTACACAGTGTGTCAGTGAGTGTGTTAATATTAATCTGTGTTCTCTGTCAGTGTGTTAATATTACTGAGGACAGTGGGGGTGTTTTACACTTCACAGGGTGTATCTGACTGTGGGTCGTGATATACACAGTGTGTCAGTGAGTGTGTTAATATTAATCTGTGCTCTCTGTCAGTGTGTTAATATTCCTGAGGACAGTGGGGGTGTTTTACACTTCACAGGGTGTATCTGACTGTGGGTCATGATATACACAGTGTGTCAGTGAGTGTGTTAATATTAATCTGTGTACTCTGTCAGTGTGTTAATTTTCCTGAGGACAGTGGGGGTGTTTTACACTTCACCGGGTGTATCTGACTGTGGGTCATGATATACACTGTGTGTCAGTGAGTGTGTTAATATTAATCTGTGTACTCTGTCAGTGTGTTAATATTCCTGAGGACAGTGGGGGTGTTTTACACTTCACAGGGTGTATCTGACTGTGGGTCATGATGTACACAGTGTGTCAGTGAGTGTGTTAATATTAATCTGTGTTCTCTGTCAGTGTGTTAATATTACTGAGGACAGTGGGGGTGTTTTACACTTCACAGGGTGTATCTGACTGTGGGTCATGATATACACAGTGTGTCAGTGAGTGTGTTAATATTAATCTGAGTTCTCTGTCAGTGTGTTAATATTCCTGAGGACAGTGGGAGTGTTTTACACTTCACAGGGTGCATCTGACTGTGGGTCATGATGTACACAGTGTGTCAGTGAGTGTGTTAATATTAATCTGTGTTCTCTGTCAGTGTGTTAATATTCCTGAGGACAGTGGGAGTGTTTTACACTTCACAGGGTGTATCTGACTGTGGGTCATGATGTACACAGTGTGTCAGTGAGTCTGTTAATATTAATCTGTGTTCTCTGTCAGTGTGTTAATATTACTGAGGACAGTGGGGGTGTTTTACACTTCACAGGGTGTATCTGACTGTGGGTCATGATATACACAATGTGTCAGTGAGTGTGTTAATATTAATCTGTGTTCTCTGTCAGTGTGTTAATATTCCTGAGGACAGTGGGAATGTTTTACACTTCACAGGGTTTATCTGACTGTGGGTCATGATATACACAGTGTGTCAGTGAGTGTGTTAATATTAATCTGTGTTCCCTGTCAGTGTGTTAATATTACTGAGGACAGTGGGGGTGTTTTACACTTCACAGGGTGTATCTAACTCTGGGTCATGATATACACAGTGTGTCAGTGAGTGTGTTAATATTAATCTGTGCTCTCTGTCAGTGTGTTAATATTACTGAGGACAGTGGGAATGTTTTACACTTCACAGGGTTTATCTGACTGTGGGTCATGATATACACAGTGTGTCAGTGAGTGTGTTAATATTAATCTGTGCTCTCTGTCAGTGTGTTAATATTACTGAGGACAGTGGGGGTGTTTTACACTTCACAGGGTGTATCTGACTGTGGGTCATGATATACACAGTGTGTCAGTGAGTGTGTTAATATTAATCTGTGTTCTCTGTCAGTGTGTTAATATTACTGAGGACAGTGGGAATGTTTTACACTTCACAGGGTGTATCTGACTCTGGATCATGATATACACAGTGTGTCAGTGAGTGTGTTAATATTAATCTGTGTTCTCTGTCAGTGTGTTAATATTACTGAGGACAGTGGGGGTGTTTTACACTTCACAGAGTGTATCTGACTGTGGGTCATGATGTACACAGTGTGTCAGTGAGTGTGTTAATATTAATCTGTGTTCTCTGTCAGTGTGTTAATATTCCTGAGGACAGTGGGGGTGTTTTACACTTCACCGGGTGTATCTGACTGTGGGTCATGATATACACAGTGTGTCAGTGAGTGTGTTCATATTAATCTGTGTTCTCTGTCAGTGTGTTAATATTCCTGAGGACAGTGGGGATGTGTTACTCTTCACAGGGTGTATCTGACTGTGGGTCATGATATACACAGTGTGTCAGTGAGTGTGTTAATATTAATCTGTGTTCTCTGTCTGTGTGTTAATTTTCCTGAGGACAGTGGGGGTGTTTTACACTTCACAGGGTTTATCTGACTGTGGGTCATGATATACACAGTGTGTCAGTGAGTGTGTTAATATTAATATGTGTTCTCTGTCAGTGTGTTAATATTACTGAGGCCAGTGGGGGTGTTTTACACTTCACAGGGTGCATCGGACTGTGGGTCATGATGTACACAGTGTGTCAGTGAGTGTGTTAATATTAATCTGTGTTCTCTGTCAGTGTGTTAATATTCCTGAGGACAGTGGGGGTGTTTTACACTTCACAGGGTGTATCTGACTGTGGGTCATGATATACACAGTGTGTCAGTGAGTGTGTTAATATTAATCTGTGTTCTCTGTCAGTGTGTTAATATTCCTGAGGACAGTGGGGGTGTTTTACACTTCACCGGGTGTATCTGACTGTGGGTCATGATATACACAGTGAGTCAGTGAGTGTGTTAATATTAATCTGTGTTCTCTGTCAGTCTGTTAATATTCCTGAGGACAGTGGGGGTGTTTTACACTTCACCGGGTGTATCTGACTGTGGGTCATGATATACACAGTGTGTCAGTGAGTGTGTTAATATTAATCTGTGTTCTCTGTCAGTGTGTTAATATTCCTGAGGACAGTGGTGGTGTTTTACACTTCACAGGGTGTATCTGACTGTGGGTCATGATGTACACAGTGTGTCAGTGAGTGTGTTAATAATAATCTGTGTTCTCTGTCAGTGTGTTAATATTACTGAGGACAGTGGGGGTGTTTTACACTTCACAGGGTGTATCTGACTGTGGGTCATGATGTACACAGTGTGTCAGTGAGTGTGTTAATAATAATCTGTGTTCTCTGTCAGTGTGTTAATATTCCTGAGGACAGTGGGCATTTTTTACACTTCACAGGGTGTATCTGACTGTGGATCATGATGGACATAGTGTGTCAGTGAATGTGTTAATATTAATCTGTGTTCTCTGTCAGTGTGTTAATATTCCTGAGGACAGTGGGGGTGTTTTACACTTCACAGGGTGTATCTGACTGTGGGTCATGATATACACAGTGTGTCAGTGATTGTGTTAATAATAATCTGTGTACTCTGTCAGTGTGTTAATATTCCTGAGGACAGTGGGGGTGTTTTACACTTCACAGGGTGTATCTGACTGTGGGTCATGATGTACACAGTGTGTCAGTGAGTGTGTTAATATTAATCTGTGTTCTCTGTCAGTGTGTTAATATTACTGAGGACAGTGGGGGTGTTTTACACTTCACAGGGTGTATCTGACTGTGGGTCATGATATACACAGTGTGTCAGTGAGTGTGTTAATATTAATCTGTGCTCTCTGTCAGTGTGTTAATATTCCTGAGGACAGTGGGGGTGTTTTACACTTCACAGGGTGTATCTGACTGTGGGTCATGATAGACACAGTGTGTCAGTGAGTGTGTTAATATTAATCTGTGTACTCTGTCAGTGTGTTAATATTCCTGAGGACAGTGGGGGTGTTTTACACTTCACAGGGTGTATCTGACTGTGGGTCATGATATACACTGTGTGTCAGTGAGTGTGTTAATATTAATCTGTGTACTCTGTCAGTGTGTTAATATTCCTGAGGACAGTGGGGGTGTTTTACACTTCACAGGGTGTATCTGACTGTGGGTCATGATGTACACAGTGTGTCAGTGAGTGTGTTAATATTAATCTGTGTTCTCTGTCAGTGTGTTAATATTACTGAGGACAGTGGGGGTGTTTTACACTTCACAGGGTGTATCTGACTGTGGGTCATGAAAAACACAGTGTGTCAGTGAGTGTGTTAATATTAATCTGAGTTCTCTGTCAGTGTGTTAATATTCCTGAGGACAGTGGGAGTGTTTTACACTTCACAGGGTGCATCTGACTGTGGGTCATGATGTACACAGTGTGTCAGTGAGTGTGTTAATATTAATCTGTGTTCTCTGTCAGTGTGTTAATATTCCTGAGGACAGTGGGAGTGTTTTACACTTCACAGGGTGTATCTGACTGTGGGTCATGATGTACACAGTGTGTCAGTGAGTGTGTTAATATTAATCTGTGTTCTCTGTCAGTGTGTTAATATTACTGAGGACAGTGGGGGTGTTTTACACTGCACAGGGTATATCTGACTCTGGGTCATGATATACACAATGTGTCAGTGAGTGTGTTAATATTAATCTGTGTTCTCTGTCAGTGTGTTAATATTCCTGAGGACAGTGGGAATGTTTTACACTTCACAGGGTTTATCTGACTGTGGGTCATGATATACACAGTGTGTCAGTGAGTGTGTTAATATTAATCTGTGCTCTCTGTCAGTGTGTTAATATTACTGAGGACAGTGGGAATGTTTTACACTTCACAGGGTTTATCTGACTGTGGGTCATGATATACACAGTGTGTCAGTGAGTGTGTTAATATTAATCTGTGTTCTCTGTCAGTGTGTTAATATTCCTGAGGACAGTGGGGGTGTTTTACACTTCACAGGGTGTATCTGACTGTGGGTCATGATATACACAGTGTGTCAGTGAGTGTGTTAATATTAATCTGTGTTCTCTGTCAGTATGTTAATATTACTGAGGACAGTGGGGTGTTTTACACTTCACAGGGTGTATCTGACTGTGGGTCATGATATACACAGTCTGTCAGTGAGTGTGTTAATATTAATCTGTGTTCTCTGTCAGTGTGTTAATATTACTGAGGACAGTGGGGGTGTTTTACACTTCACAGGGTGTATCTGACTCTGGGTCATGATATACACAGTGTGTCAGTGAGTGTGTTAATATTAATCTGTGTTCTCTGTCAGTGTGTTAATATTCCTGAGGACAGTGGGGGTGTTTTACACTTCACAGGGTGTATCTGACTCTGGGTCATGATATACACAGTCTGTCAGTGAGTGTGTTAATATTAATCTGTGTTCTCTGTCAGTGTGTTAATATTACTGAGGACAGTGGGGTGTTTTACACTTCACAGGGTGTATCTGACTCTGGGTCATGATATACACAGTCTGTCAGTGAGTGTGTTAATATTAATCTGTGTTCTCTGTCAGTGTGTTAATATTACTGAGGACAGTGGGGGTGTTTTACACTTCACAGGGTGTATCTGACTCTGGGTCATGATATACACAGTGTGTCAGTGAGTGTGTTAATATTAATCTGTGTTCTCTGTCAGTGTGCTAATATCACTGAGGACAGTGGGGTGTTTTACACTTCACAGGGTGTATCTGACTGTGCGTCATGATATACACAGTGTGTCAGTGAGTGTGTTAATATTAATCTGTGTTCTCTGTCAGTGTGTTAATATTACTGAGGACAGTGGGGGTGTTTTACACTTCACAGAGTGTATCTGACTGTGGGTCATGATGTACACAGTGCGTCAGTGAGTGTGTTAATATTAATCTGTGTTCTCTGTCAGTGTGTTAATATTACTGAGCACAGTGGGGGTGTTTTACACTTCACAGAGTGTATCTGACTGTGGGTCATGATATACACAGTGTGTCAGTGAGTGTGTTAATATTAATCTGTGTTCTCTGTCAGTGTGTTAATATTACTGAGGACAGTGGGGGTGTTTTACACTTCACAGGGTGTATCTGACTCTGGGTCATGATGTACACAGTGTGTCAGTGAGTGTGTTAATATTAATCTGTGTTCTCTGTCAGTGTGTTAATATTACTGAGGACAGTGGGGGTGTTTTACACTTCACAGAGTGTATCTGACTGTGGGTCATGATGTACACAGTGTGTCAGTGAGTGTGTTAATATTAATCTGTGTTCTCTGTCAGTGTGTTAATATTACTGAGGACAGTGGGGGTGTTTTACACTTCACAGGGTGTATCTGACTGTGGGTCATGATATACACAGTGTGTCAGTGAGTGTGTTAATATTAATCTGTGTTCTCTGTCAGTGTGTTAATATTACTGAGGACAGTGGGAATGTTTTACACTTCACAGGGTGTATCTGACTCTGGGTCATGATATACACAGTGTGTCAGTGAGTGTGTTAATATTAATCTGTGTTCTCTGTCAGTGTGATAATATTACTGAGGACAGTGGGGGTGTTTTACACTTCACAGAGTGTATCTGACTGTGGGTCATGATGTACACAGTGTGTCAGTGAGTGTGTTAATATTAATCTGTGTTCTCTGTCAGTGTGTTAATATTACTGAGGACAGTGGGGGTGTTTTACACTGCACAGGGTATATCTGACTCTGGGTCATGATATACACAATGTGTCAGTGAGTGTGTTAATATTAATCTGTGTTCTCTGTCAGTGTGTTAATATTCCTGAGGACAGTGGGAATGTTTTACACTTCACAGGGTTTATCTGACTGTGGGTCATGATATACACAGTGTGTCAGTGAGTGTGTTAATATTAATCTGTGCTCTCTGTCAGTGTGTTAATATTACTGAGGACAGTGGGAATGTTTTACACTTCACAGGGTTTATCTGACTGTGGGTCATGATATACACAGTGTGTCAGTGAGTGTGTTAATATTAATCTGTGTTCTCTGTCAGTGTGTTAATATTCCTGAGGACAGTGGGGGTGTTTTACACTTCACAGGGTGTATCTGACTGTGGGTCATGATATACACAGTGTGTCAGTGAGTGTGTTAATATTAATCTGTGTTCTCTGTCAGTATGTTAATATTACTGAGGACAGTGGGGTGTTTTACACTTCACAGGGTGTATCTGACTGTGGGTCATGATATACACAGTCTGTCAGTGAGTGTGTTAATATTAATCTGTGTTCTCTGTCAGTGTGTTAATATTACTGAGGACAGTGGGGGTGTTTTACACTTCACAGGGTGTATCTGACTCTGGGTCATGATATACACAGTGTGTCAGTGAGTGTGTTAATATTAATCTGTGTTCTCTGTCAGTGTGTTAATATTCCTGAGGACAGTGGGGGTGTTTTACACTTCACAGGGTGTATCTGACTCTGGGTCATGATATACACAGTCTGTCAGTGAGTGTGTTAATATTAATCTGTGTTCTCTGTCAGTGTGTTAATATTACTGAGGACAGTGGGGTGTTTTACACTTCACAGGGTGTATCTGACTCTGGGTCATGATATACACAGTCTGTCAGTGAGTGTGTTAATATTAATCTGTGTTCTCTGTCAGTGTGTTAATATTACTGAGGACAGTGGGGGTGTTTTACACTTCACAGGGTGTATCTGACTCTGGGTCATGATATACACAGTGTGTCAGTGAGTGTGTTAATATTAATCTGTGTTCTCTGTCAGTGTGCTAATATCACTGAGGACAGTGGGGTGTTTTACACTTCACAGGGTGTATCTGACTGTGCGTCATGATATACACAGTGTGTCAGTGAGTGTGTTAATATTAATCTGTGTTCTCTGTCAGTGTGTTAATATTACTGAGGACAGTGGGGGTGTTTTACACTTCACAGAGTGTATCTGACTGTGGGTCATGATGTACACAGTGCGTCAGTGAGTGTGTTAATATTAATCTGTGTTCTCTGTCAGTGTGTTAATATTACTGAGCACAGTGGGGGTGTTTTACACTTCACAGAGTGTATCTGACTGTGGGTCATGATATACACAGTGTGTCAGTGAGTGTGTTAATATTAATCTGTGTTCTCTGTCAGTGTGTTAATATTACTGAGGACAGTGGGGGTGTTTTACACTTCACAGGGTGTATCTGACTCTGGGTCATGATGTACACAGTGTGTCAGTGAGTGTGTTAATATTAATCTGTGTTCTCTGTCAGTGTGTTAATATTACTGAGGACAGTGGGGGTGTTTTACACTTCACAGAGTGTATCTGACTGTGGGTCATGATGTACACAGTGTGTCAGTGAGTGTGTTAATATTAATCTGTGTTCTCTGTCAGTGTGTTAATATTACTGAGGACAGTGGGGGTGTTTTACACTTCACAGGGTGTATCTGACTGTGGGTCATGATATACACAGTGTGTCAGTGAGTGTGTTAATATTAATCTGTGTTCTCTGTCAGTGTGTTAATATTACTGAGGACAGTGGGAATGTTTTACACTTCACAGGGTGTATCTGACTCTGGGTCATGATATACACAGTGTGTCAGTGAGTGTGTTAATATTAATCTGTGTTCTCTGTCAGTGTGATAATATTACTGAGGACAGTGGGGGTGTTTTACACTTCACAGAGTGTATCTGACTGTGGGTCATGATGTACACAGTGTGTCAGTGAGTGTGTTAATATTAATCTGTGTTCTCTGTCAGTGTGTTAATATTCCTGAGGACAGTGGGGTGTTTTACACTTCACAGGGTTTATCTGACTGTGGGTCATGATGTACACAGTGTGTCAGTGAGTGTGTTAATATTAATCTGTATTCTCTGTCAGTGTGTTAATATTACTGAGGACAGTGGGGATGTTTTACACTTCACAGGGTGTATCTGACTGTGGGTCATGATATACACAGTGTGTCAGTGAGTGTGTTAATATTAATCTGTGTTCTCTGTCAGTGTGTTAATATTACTGAGGACAGTGGGGGTGTTTTACACTTCACAGAGTGTATCTGACTGTGGGTCATGATGTACACAGTGTGTCAGTGAGTGTGTTAATATTAATCTGTGTTCTCTGTCAGTGTGTTAATATTACTGAGGACAGTGGGGGTGTTTTACACTTCACAGGGTGTATCTGACTGTGGGTCATGATATACACAGTGTGTCAGTGAGTGTGTTAATATTAATCTGTGTTCTCTGTCAATGTGTTAATATTACTGAGGACAGTGGGGGTGTTTTACACTTCACAGAGTGTATCTGACTGTGGGTCATGATGTACACAGTGTGTCAGTGAGTGTGTTAATATTAATCTGTGTTCTCTGTCAGTGTGTTAATATTACTGAGGACAGTGGGGGTGTTTTACACTTCACAGGGTGTATCTGACTGTGGGTCATGTTATACATAGTGTGTCAGTGAGTGTGTTAATATTAATCTGTGTTCTCTGTCAGTGTGTTAATATTCCTGAGGACAGTGGGGGTGTTTTACACTTCACAGGGTGTATCTGACTCTGGGTCATGATATACACAGTGTGTCAGTGAGTGTGTTAATATTAATCTGTGTTCTCTGTCAGTGTGTTAATATTCCTGAGGACAGTGGGGGTGTTTTACAATTCACAGGGTGTATCTGACAGTGGGTCATGATATACACAGTGTGTCAGTGAGTGTGTTAATATTAATCTGTGTTCTCTGTCAGTGTGTTAATATTACTGAGGACAGTGGGGGTGTTTTACACTTCACAGGGTGTATCTGACTGTGGGTCATGATATACACAGTGTGTCAGTGGGTGTGTTAATATTAATCTGTGTTCTCTGTCAGTGTGTTAATATTCCTGAGGACAGTGGGGGTGTTTTACACTTCACAGGGTGTATCTGACTGTGGGTCATGATATACACAGTGTGTCAGTGAGTGTGTTAATATTAATCTGTGTTCTCTGTCAGTGTGTTAATATTCCTGAGGACAGTGGGGGTGTTTTACACTTCACAGGGTGTATCTGACTGTGGGTCATGATATACATAGTGTGTCAGTGAGTGTGTTAATATTAATCTGTGTTCTCTGTCAGTGTGTTAATATTACTGAGGACAGTGGGGGTGTTTTACACTTCACAGGGTGTATCTAACTCTGGGTCATGATATACACAGTGTGTCAGTGAGAGTGTTAATATTAATCTGTGTTCTCTGTCAGTGTGTTAATATTCCTGAGGACAGTTGGGGTGTTTTACACTTCACAGGGTTTATCTGACTGTGGGTCATGATATACACAGTGTGTCAGTGAGTGTGTTAATATTAATCTGTGTTCTCTGTCAGTGTGTTAATATTACTGAGGACAGTGGGGTGTTTTACACTTCACAGGGTGTATCTGACTCTGGGTCATGATATACACAGTCTGTCAGTGAGTGTGTTAATATTAATCTGTGTTCTCTGTCAGTGTGTTAATATTCCTGAGGACAGTGGGGGTGTTTTACACTTCACAGGGTGTATCTGACTGTGGGTCATGATGTACACAGTGTGTCAGTGAGTGTGTTAATATTAATCTGTGTTCTCTGTCAGTGTGTTAATATTCCTGAGGACAGTGGGGGTGTTTTACACTTCACAGGGTGCATCTGACTGTGGGTCATGATGTACACAGTGTGTCAGTGAGTGTGTTAATATTAATCTGTGTTCTCTGTCAGTGTGTTAATATTCCTGAGGACAGTGGGGGTGTTTTACACATCACAAGGAGTATCTGACTGTGGGTCATGATGTACACAGTGTGTCAGTGAGTGTGTTAATATTAATCTGTGTTCTCTGTCAGTGTGTTAATATTCCTGAGGACAGTGGGGGTGTTTTACACTTCACAAGGTGTATCTGACTGTGGGTCATGATATACACACTGTGTCAGTGAGTGTGTTAATATTAATCTGTGTTCTCTGTCAGTGTGATAATATTGCTGACGACAGTGGGGTGTTTTACACTTCACAGGGTGTATCTGACTCTGGGTCATGATATACACAGTCTGTCAGTGAGTGTGTTAATATTAATCTGTGTTCTCTGTCAGTGTGTTAATATTCCTGAGGACAGTGGGGGTGTTTTACACTTCACAGGGTGTATCTGACTCTGGGTCATGATATACACAGTCTGTCAGTGAGTGTGTTAATATTAATCTGTGTTCTCTGTCAGTGTGTTAATATTCCTTAGGACAGTGGGGGTGTTTTACATTTCACAGAGTGTATCTGACTGTGGGTCATGATGTACACAGTGCGTCAGTGAGTGTGTTAAACTTAATCTGTGTTCTCTGTCAGTGTGTTAATATTACTGAGGACAGTGGGGGTGTTTTACACTTCACAGAGTGTATCTGACTGTGGGTCATGATAAACACAGTGTGTCAGTGAGTGTGTTAATATTAATCTGTGTTCTCTGTCAGTGTGTTAATATTACTGAGGACAGTGGGGGTGTTTTACACTTCACAGAGTGTATCTGACTGTGGGTCATGATGTACACAGTGTGTCAGTGAGTGTGTTAATATTAATCTGTGTTCTCTGTCAGTGTGTTAATATTACTGAGGACAGTGGGGGTGTTTTACACTTCACAGAGTGTATCTGACTGTGGGTCATGATGTACACAGTGTGTCAGTGAGTGTGTTAATATTAATCTGTGTTCTCTGTCAGTGTGTTAATATTACTGAGGACAGTGGGGGTGTTTTACACTTCACAGGGTGTATCTGACTGTGGGTCATGATATACACAGTGTGTCAGTGAGTGTGTTAATATTAATCTGTGTTCTCTGTCAGTGTGTTAATATTACTGAGGACAGTGGGAATGTTTTACACTTCACAGGGTGTATCTGACTCTGGGTCATGATATACACAGTGTGTCAGTGAGTGTGTTAATATTAATCTGTGTTCTCTGTCAGTGTGATAATATTACTGAGGACAGTGGGGGTGTTTTACACTTCACAGAGTGTATCTGACTGTGGGTCATGATGTACACAGTGTGTCAGTGAGTGTGTTAATATTAATCTGTGTTCTCTGTCAGTGTGTTAATATTCCTGAGGACAGTGGGGTGTTTTACACTTCACAGGGTTTATCTGACTGTGGGTCATGATGTACACAGTGTGTCAGTGAGTGTGTTAATATTAATCTGTATTCTCTGTCAGTGTGTTAATATTACTGAGGACAGTGGGGATGTTTTACACTTCACAGGGTGTATCTGACTGTGGGTCATGATATACACAGTGTGTCAGTGAGTGTGTTAATATTAATCTGTGTTCTCTGTCAGTGTGTTAATATTACTGAGGACAGTGGGGGTGTTTTACACTTCACAGAGTGTATCTGACTGTGGGTCATGATGTACACAGTGTGTCAGTGAGTGTGTTAATATTAATCTGTGTTCTCTGTCAGTGTGTTAATATTACTGAGGACAGTGGGGGTGTTTTACACTTCACAGGGTGTATCTGACTGTGGGTCATGATATACACAGTGTGTCAGTGAGTGTGTTAATATTAATCTGTGTTCTCTGTCAGTGTGTTAATATTACTGAGGACAGTGGGGGTGTTTTACACTTCACAGAGTGTATCTGACTGTGGGTCATGATGTACACAGTGTGTCAGTGAGTGTGTTAATATTAATCTGTGTTCTCTGTCAGTGTGTTAATATTACTGAGGACAGTGGGGGTGTTTTACACTTCACAGGGTGTATCTGACTGTGGGTCATGTTATACATAGTGTGTCAGTGAGTGTGTTAATATTAATCTGTGTTCTCTGTCAGTGTGTTAATATTCCTGAGGACAGTGGGGGTGTTTTACACTTCACAGGGTGTATCTGACTCTGGGTCATGATATACACAGTGTGTCAGTGAGTGTGTTAATATTAATCTGTGTTCTCTGTCAGTGTGTTAATATTCCTGAGGACAGTGGGGGTGTTTTACAATTCACAGGGTGTATCTGACAGTGGGTCATGATATACACAGTGTGTCAGTGAGTGTGTTAATATTAATCTGTGTTCTCTGTCAGTGTGTTAATATTACTGAGGACAGTGGGGGTGTTTTACACTTCACAGGGTGTATCTGACTGTGGGTCATGATATACACAGTGTGTCAGTGAGTGTGTTAATATTAATCTGTGTTCTCTGTCAGTGTGTTAATATTCCTGAGGACAGTGGGGGTGTTTTACACTTCACAGGGTGTATCTGACTGTGGGTCATGATATACACAGTGTGTCAGTGAGTGTGTTAATATTAATCTGTGTTCTCTGTCAGTGTGTTAATATTCCTGAGGACAGTGGGGGTGTTTTACACTTCACAGGGTGTATCTGACTGTGGGTCATGATATACATAGTGTGTCAGTGAGTGTGTTAATATTAATCTGTGTTCTCTGTCAGTGTGTTAATATTCCTGAGGACAGTGGGGTTGTTTTACACATCACAGGGTGCATCTGACTGTGGGTCATGATGTACACAGTGTGTCAGTGAGTGTGTTAATATTAATCTGTGTTCTCTGTCAGTGTGTTAATATTACTGAGGACAGTGGGGGTGTTTTACACTTCACAGGGTGTATCTAACTCTGGGTCATGATATACACAGTGTGTCAGTGAGAGTGTTAATATTAATCTGTGTTCTCTGTCAGTGTGTTAATATTCCTGAGGACAGTTGGGGTGTTTTACACTTCACAGGGTTTATCTGACTGTGGGTCATGATATACACAGTGTGTCAGTGAGTGTGTTAATATTAATCTGTGTTCTCTGTCAGTGTGTTAATATTACTGAGGACAGTGGGGTGTTTTACACTTCACAGGGTGTATCTGACTCTGGGTCATGATATACACAGTCTGTCAGTGAGTGTGTTAATATTAATCTGTGTTCTCTGTCAGTGTGTTAATATTCCTGAGGACAGTGGGGGTGTTTTACACTTCACAGGGTGTATCTGACTGTGGGTCATGATGTACAAAGTGTGTCAGTGAGTGTGTTAATATTAATCTGTGTTCTCTGTCAGTGTGTTAATATTCCTGAGGACAGTGGGGGTGTTTTACACTTCACAGGGTGCATCTGACTGTGGGTCATGATGTACACAGTGTGTCAGTGAGTGTGTTAATATTAATCTGTGTTCTCTGTCAGTGTGTTAATATTCCTGAGGACAGTGGGGGTGTTTTACACATCACAAGGAGTATCTGACTGTGGGTCATGATGTACACAGTGTGTCAGTGAGTGTGTTAATATTAATCTGTGTTCTCTGTCAGTGTGTTAATATTACTGAGGACAGTGGGGGTGTTTTACACTTCACAGGGTGTATCTGACTGTGGGTCATGATATACACAGTGTGTCAGTGAGTGTGTTAATATTAATCTGTGTTCTCTGTCAGTGTGTTAATATTCCTGAGGACAGTGGGGGTGTTTTACACTTCACAGGGTGTATCTGACTGTGGGTCATGATATACACAGTGTGTCAGTGAGTGTGTTAATATTAATCTGTGTTCTCTGTCAGTGTGTTAATATTCCTGAGGACAGTGGGGGTGTTTTACACTTCACAGGGTGTATCTGACTGTGGGTCATGATATACATAGTGTGTCAGTGAGTGTGTTAATATTAATCTGTGTTCTCTGTCAGTGTGTTAATATTCCTGAGGACAGTGGGGTTGTTTTACACATCACAGGGTGCATCTGACTGTGGGTCATGATGTACACAGTGTGTCAGTGAGTGTGTTAATATTAATCTGTGTTCTCTGTCAGTGTGTTAATATTACTGAGGACAGTGGGGGTGTTTTACACTTCACAGGGTGTATCTAACTCTGGGTCATGATATACACAGTGTGTCAGTGAGAGTGTTAATATTAATCTGTGTTCTCTGTCAGTGTGTTAATATTCCTGAGGACAGTTGGGGTGTTTTACACTTCACAGGGTTTATCTGACTGTGGGTCATGATATACACAGTGTGTCAGTGAGTGTGTTAATATTAATCTGTGTTCTCTGTCAGTGTGTTAATATTACTGAGGACAGTGGGGTGTTTTACACTTCACAGGGTGTATCTGACTCTGGGTCATGATATACACAGTCTGTCAGTGAGTGTGTTAATATTAATCTGTGTTCTCTGTCAGTGTGTTAATATTCCTGAGGACAGTGGGGGTGTTTTACACTTCACAGGGTGTATCTGACTGTGGGTCATGATGTACAAAGTGTGTCAGTGAGTGTGTTAATATTAATCTGTGTTCTCTGTCAGTGTGTTAATATTCCTGAGGACAGTGGGGGTGTTTTACACTTCACAGGGTGCATCTGACTGTGGGTCATGATGTACACAGTGTGTCAGTGAGTGTGTTAATATTAATCTGTGTTCTCTGTCAGTGTGTTAATATTCCTGAGGACAGTGGGGGTGTTTTACACATCACAAGGAGTATCTGACTGTGGGTCATGATGTACACAGTGTGTCAGTGAGTGTGTTAATATTAATCTGTGTTCTCTGTCAGTGTGTTAATATTCCTGAGGACAGTCGGGGTGTTTTACACTTCACAGGGTGTATCTGACTGTGGGTCATGATATACACACTGTGTCAGTGAGTGTGTTAATATTAATCTGTGTTCTCTGTCAGTGTGTTAATATTGCTGAGGACAGTGGGGGTATTTTACACTTCACATTGTGTATCTGACTGTGGGTCATGATATACACAGTGTGTCAGTGAGTGTGTTAATATTAATCTGTGTTCTCTGTCAGTGTGATAATATTGCTGACGACAGTGGGGTGTTTTACACTTCACAGGGTGTATCTGACTCTGGGTCATGATATACACAGTCTGTCAGTGAGTGTGTTAATATTAATCTGTGTTCTCTGTCAGTGTGTTAATATTCCTGAAGACAGTGGGGGTGTTTTACACTTCACAGGGTGTATCTGACTCTGGGTCATGATATACACAGTCTGTCAGTGAGTGTGTTAATATTAATCTGTGTTCTCTGTCAGTGTGTTAATATTCCTGAGGACAGTGGGGGTGTTTTACACTTCACAGGGTGTATCTGACTGTGGGTCATGATGTACACAGTGTGTCAGTGAGTGTGTTAATATTAATCTGTGTTCTCTGTCAGTGTGTTAATATTCCTGAGGACAGTGGGGGTGTTTTACACTTCACAGGGTGCATCTGACTGTGGGTCATGATGTACAGAGTGTGTCAGTGAGTGTGTTAATATTAATCTGTGTTCTCTGTCAGTGTGTTAATATTCCTGAGGACAGTGGGGGTGTTTTACACATCACAAGGAGTATCTGACTGTGGGTCATGATGTACACAGTGTGTCAGTGAGTGTGTAAATATTAATCTGTGTTCTCTGTCAGTGTGTTAATATTCCTGAGGACAGTGGGGGTGTTTTACACTTCACAGGGTGTATCAGACTGCGGGTCATGATGTACACATTGTGTCAGTGAGTGTGTTAATATTAATCTGTGTTCTCTGTCAGTGTGTTAATATTACTGAGGACAGTGGGGGTGTTTTACACTGCACAGGGTTTATCTGACTGTGGGTCATGATATACACAGTGTGTCAGTGAGTGTGTTAATATTAATCTGTGTTCTCTGTCAGTGTGTTAATATTCCTGAGGACAGTGGGGATGTTTTACACTTCACAGGGTGTATCTAACTGTGGGTCATGATATACACAGTGTGTCAGTGAGTGTGTTAATATTAATCTGTGTTCTCTGTCAGTGGGTTAATATTCCTGAGGACAGTGGGGGTGTTTTACACTTCACAGGGTGTATCTGACTGTGGGTCATGATATACATAGTGTGTCAGTGAGTGTGTTAATATTAATCTGTGTTCTCTGTCAATGTGTTAATATTACTGAGGACAGTGGGAGTATTTTACACTTCACAGGGTGTATCTGACTGTGGGTCATGATATACACAGTGTGTCAGTGAGTGTGTTAATATTAATCTGTGTTCTCTGTCAGTGTGTTAATATTCCTGAGGACAGTGGGGGTGTTTTACAATTCACAGGGTGTATCTGACTGTGGGTCATGATATACACAGTGTGTCAGTGAGTGTGTTAATATTAATCTGTGTTCTCTGTCAGTGTGTTAATATTCCTGAGGACAGTGGGGGTGTTTTACACATCACAAGGAGTATCTGACTGTGGGTCATGATGTACACAGTGTGTCAGTGAGTGTGTTAATATTAATCTGTGTTCTCTGTCAGTGTGTTAATATTCCTGAGGACAGTGGGGGTGTTTTACACTTCACAGGGTGTATCTGACTGTGGGTCATGATGTACACATTGTGTCAGTGAGTGTGTTAATATTAATCTGTGTTCTCTGTCAGTGTGTTAATATTCCTGAGGACAGTGGGGATGTTTTACACTTCACAGGGTGTATCTAACTGTGGGTCATGATATACACAGTGTGTCAGTGAGTGTGTTAATATTAATCTGTGTTCTCTGTCAGTGTGTTAATATTCCTGAGGACAGTGGGGGTGTTTTACACTTCACAGGGTGTATCTGACTGTGGGTCATGATATACATAGCGTGTCAGTGAGTGTGTTAATATTAATCTGTGTTCTCTGTCAATGTGTTAATATTACTGAGGACAGTGGGAGTGTTTTACACTTCACAGGGTGTATCTGACTGTGGGTCATGATATACACAGTGTGTCAGTGAGTGTGTTAATATTAATCTGTGTTCTCTGTCAGTGTGTTAATATTCCTGAGGACAGTGGGGGTGTTTTACAATTCACAGGGTGTATCTGACTGTGGGTCATGATATACACAGTGTGTCAGTGAGTGTGTTAATATTAATCTGTGTTCTCTGTCAGTGTGTTAATATTCCTGAGGACAGTGGGGGTGTTTTACACTTCACAGGGTGTATCTGACTGTGGGTCATGATGTACACAGTGTGTCAGTGAGTGTGTTAATATTAATCTGTGTTCTCTGTCAGTGTGTTAATATTCCTGAGGACAGTGGGGGTGTTTTACACTTCACAGGGTGCATCTGACTGTGGGTCATGATGTACAGAGTGTGTCAGTGAGTGTGTTAATATTAATCTGTGTTCTCTGTCAGTGTGTTAATATTCCTGAGGACAGTGGGGGTGTTTTACACATCACAAGGAGTATCTGACTGTGGGTCATGATGTACACAGTGTGTCAGTGAGTGTGTAAATATTAATCTGTGTTCTCTGTCAGTGTGTTAATATTCCTGAGGACAGTGGGGGTGTTTTACACTTCACAGGGTGTATCAGACTGCGGGTCATGATGTACACATTGTGTCAGTGAGTGTGTTAATATTAATCTGTGTTCTCTGTCAGTGTGTTAATATTACTGAGGACAGTGGGGGTGTTTTACACTGCACAGGGTTTATCTGACTGTGGGTCATGATATACACAGTGTGTCAGTGAGTGTGTTAATATTAATCTGTGTTCTCTGTCAGTGTGTTAATATTCCTGAGGACAGTGGGGGTGTTTTACACTTCACAGGGTGTATCTGACTGTGGGTCATGATGTACACAGTGTGTCAGTGAGTGTGTTAATATTAATCTGTGTTCTCTGTCAGTGTGTTAATATTCCTGAGGACAGTGGGGGTGTTTTACACTTCACAGGGTGCATCTGACTGTGGGTCATGATGTACAGAGTGTGTCAGTGAGTGTGTTAATATTAATCTGTGTTCTCTGTCAGTGTGTTAATATTCCTGAGGACAGTGGGGGTGTTTTACACATCACAAGGAGTATCTGACTGTGGGTCATGATGTACACAGTGTGTCAGTGAGTGTGTAAATATTAATCTGTGTTCTCTGTCAGTGTGTTAATATTCCTGAGGACAGTGGGGGTGTTTTACACTTCACAGGGTGTATCAGACTGCGGGTCATGATGTACACATTGTGTCAGTGAGTGTGTTAATATTAATCTGTGTTCTCTGTCAGTGTGTTAATATTACTGAGGACAGTGGGGGTGTTTTACACTGCACAGGGTTTATCTGACTGTGGGTCATGATATACACAGTGTGTCAGTGAGTGTGTTAATATTAATCTGTGTTCTCTGTCAGTGTGTTAATATTCCTGAGGACAGTGGGGATGTTTTACACTTCACAGGGTGTATCTAACTGTGGGTCATGATATACACAGTGTGTCAGTGAGTGTGTTAATATTAATCTGTGTTCTCTGTCAGTGGGTTAATATTCCTGAGGACAGTGGGGGTGTTTTACACTTCACAGGGTGTATCTGACTGTGGGTCATGATATACATAGTGTGTCAGTGAGTGTGTTAATATTAATCTGTGTTCTCTGTCAATGTGTTAATATTACTGAGGACAGTGGGAGTATTTTACACTTCACAGGGTGTATCTGACTGTGGGTCATGATATACACAGTGTGTCAGTGAGTGTGTTAATATTAATCTGTGTTCTCTGTCAGTGTGTTAATATTCCTGAGGACAGTGGGGGTGTTTTACAATTCACAGGGTGTATCTGACTGTGGGTCATGATATACACAGTGTGTCAGTGAGTGTGTTAATATTAATCTGTGTTCTCTGTCAGTGTGTTAATATTCCTGAGGACAGTGGGGGTGTTTTACACATCACAAGGAGTATCTGACTGTGGGTCATGATGTACACAGTGTGTCAGTGAGTGTGTTAATATTAATCTGTGTTCTCTGTCAGTGTGTTAATATTCCTGAGGACAGTGGGGGTGTTTTACACTTCACAGGGTGTATCTGACTGTGGGTCATGATGTACACATTGTGTCAGTGAGTGTGTTAATATTAATCTGTGTTCTCTGTCAGTGTGTTAATATTCCTGAGGACAGTGGGGATGTTTTACACTTCACAGGGTGTATCTAACTGTGGGTCATGATATACACAGTGTGTCAGTGAGTGTGTTAATATTAATCTGTGTTCTCTGTCAGTGTGTTAATATTCCTGAGGACAGTGGGGGTGTTTTACACTTCACAGGGTGTATCTGACTGTGGGTCATGATATACATAGCGTGTCAGTGAGTGTGTTAATATTAATCTGTGTTCTCTGTCAATGTGTTAATATTACTGAGGACAGTGGGAGTGTTTTACACTTCACAGGGTGTATCTGACTGTGGGTCATGATATACACAGTGTGTCAGTGAGTGTGTTAATATTAATCTGTGTTCTCTGTCAGTGTGTTAATATTCCTGAGGACAGTGGGGGTGTTTTACAATTCACAGGGTGTATCTGACTGTGGGTCATGATATACACAGTGTGTCAGTGAGTGTGTTAATATTAATCTGTGTTCTCTGTCAGTGTGTTAATATTCCTGAGGACAGTGGGGGTGTTTTACACTTCACAGGGTGTATCTGACTGTGGGTCATGATATACACAGTGTGTCAGTGAGTGTGTTAATATTAATCTGTGTTCTCTGTCAATGTGTTAATATTCCTAAGGACAGTGGGGGTGTTTTACACTTCACAGGGTGGATCTGACTGTGGGTCATGATATACACAGTGTGTCAGTGAGTGTGTTAATATTAATCTGTGTTCTCTGTCAGTGTGTTAATATTACTGAGGACAGTGGGGGTGTTTTACACTTCACAGGGTGTATCTGACTGTGGGTCATGATATACACAGTGTGTCAGTGAGTGTGTTAATATTAATCTGTGTTCTCTGTCAGTGTGTTAATATTCCTGAGGACAGTGGGGGTGTTTTACACTTCACAGGGTGTATCTGACTCTGGGTCATGATATACACAGTGTGTCAGTGAGTGTGTTAATATTAATCTGTGTTCTCTGTCAGTGTGTTAATATTCCTGAGGACAGTGGGGGTGTTTTACACTTCACCGGGTGTATCTGACTGTGGGTCATGATGTACACAGTGTGTCAGTGAATGTGTTAATATTAATCTGTGTTCTCTGTCAGTGTGTTAATATTCCTGAGGACAGTGGGGATGTTTTACACTTCACAGGGTGGATCTGACTGTGGGTCATGATATACACAGTGTGTCAGTAAGTGTGTTAATATTAATCTGTGTTCTCTGTCAGTGTGTTAATATTCCTGAGGACAGTGTGGGTGTTTTACACTTCACAGGGTGTATCTGACTGTGGGTTATGATGTACACAGTGTGTCAGTGAGTGTGTTAATATTAATCTGTGTTCTCTGTCAGTGTGTTAATATTACTGAGGACAGTGGGGGTGTTTTACACTTCACAGGGTGTATCTAACTGTGGGTCATGATATACACAGTGTGTCAGTGAGTGTGTTAATATTAATCTGTGTTCTCTGTCAGTGTGTTAATATTCCTGAGGACAGTGGGGATGTTTTACACTTCACAGGGTTTATCTGAATGTGGGTCATGATATACACAGTGTATCAGTGAGTGTGTAATTATTAATCTCTGTTCTCTGTCAGTGTGTTAATATTCCTGAGGACAGTGGGGGTGTTTTACACTTCACAGGGTTTATCTGACTGTGGGTCATGATATACACAGTGTGTCAGTGAGTGTGTTAATATTAATCTGTGTTCTCTGTCAGTGTGTTAATATTACTGAGGACAGTGGGGGTGTTTTACACTTCACAGGGTGCATCTGACTGTGGGTCATGATTTACACAGTGTGTCAGTGAGAGTGTTAATATTAATCTGTGTTCTCTGTCAGTGTGTTAATATTACTGAGGACAGTGGGGGTGTTTTACACTTCACAGGGTGTATCTGACTGTGAGTCATGATATGCACAGTGTGTCAGTGAGTGTGTAATTATTAATCTCTGTTCTCTGTCAGTGTGTTAGTGTTCCTGAGGACAGTGGGGATGTTTTACACTTCACAGGGTGTATCTGACTGTGGGTCATGATATACACAGTGTGTCAGTGAGTGTGTTAATATTTATCTGTGTTCTCTGTCAGTGTGTTAATATTCCTGAGGACAGTGGGGTTGTTTTACACTTCACAGGGTGTTTCTGACTGTGGGTCATGATGTACACAGTGTGTCAGTGAGTGTGTTAATATTAATCTGTGTTCTCTGTCAGTGTGTTAATATTCCTGAGGACAGTGGGGGTGTTTTACACTTCACAGGGTTTATCTGACTGTGGGTCATGATATACACAGTGTGTCAGTGAGTGTGTTAATATTAATCTGTGTTCTCTGTCAGTGTGTTAATATTCCTGAGGACAGTGGGGATGTTTTACACTTCACAGGGTGTATCTGACTGTGAGTCATGATATACACAGTGTGTCAGTGAGTGTGTAATTATTAATCTCTGTTCTCTGTCAGTGTGTTAATATTCCTGAGGACAGTGGGGGTGTTTTACACTTCACAGGGTGTAACTGACTGTGGGTCATGATATACACAGTGTGTCAGTGTGTGTGTTAATATTAATCTGTGTTCTCTGTCAGTGTGTTAATATTCCTGAGGACAGTGGGGGTGTTTTACAATTCACAGGGTGTATCTGGCTGTGGGTCATGATATACACAGTGTGTCAGTGAGTGTGTTAATATTAATCTGTGTTCTCTGTCAGTGTGTTAATATTACTGAGGACAGTGGGGATGTTTTACACTTCACAGGGTTTATCTGACTGTGGGTCATGATATACACAGTGTGTCAGTGAGTGTGTTAATATTAATCTGTGTTCTCTGTCAGTGTGTTAATATTCCTGAGGACAGTCGGGGTGTTTTACACTTCACAGGGTGTATCTGACTGTGGGTCATGATATACACACTGTGTCAGTGAGTGTGTTAATATTAATCTGTGTTCTCTGTCAGTGTGTTAATATTGCTGAGGACAGTGGGGGTATTTTACACTTCACATTGTGTATCTGACTGTGGGTCATGATATACACAGTGTGTCAGTGAGTGTGTTAATATTAATCTGTGTTCTCTGTCAGTGTGATAATATTGCTGACGACAGTGGGGTGTTTTACACTTCACAGGGTGTATCTGACTCTGGGTCATGATATACACAGTCTGTCAGTGAGTGTGTTAATATTAATCTGTGTTCTCTGTCAGTGTGTTAATATTCCTGAGGACAGTGGGGGTGTTTTACACTTCACAGGGTGTATCTGACTCTGGGTCATGATATACACAGTCTGTCAGTGAGTGTGTTAATATTAATCTGTGTTCTCTGTCAGTGTGTTAATATTCCTGAGGACAGTGGGGGTGTTTTACACTTCACAGGGTGTATCTGACTGTGGGTCATGATGTACACAGTGTGTCAGTGAGTGTGTTAATATTAATCTGTGTTCTCTGTCAGTGTGTTAATATTCCTGAGGACAGTGGGGGTGTTTTACACTTCACAGGGTGCATCTGACTGTGGGTCATGATGTACAGAGTGTGTCAGTGAGTGTGTTAATATTAATCTGTGTTCTCTGTCAGTGTGTTAATATTCCTGAGGACAGTGGGGGTGTTTTACACATCACAAGGAGTATCTGACTGTGGGTCATGATGTACACAGTGTGTCAGTGAGTGTGTAAATATTAATCTGTGTTCTCTGTCAGTGTGTTAATATTCCTGAGGACAGTGGGGGTGTTTTACACTTCACAGGGTGTATCAGACTGCGGGTCATGATGTACACATTGTGTCAGTGAGTGTGTTAATATTAATCTGTGTTCTCTGTCAGTGTGTTAATATTACTGAGGACAGTGGGGGTGTTTTACACTGCACAGGGTTTATCTGACTGTGGGTCATGATATACACAGTGTGTCAGTGAGTGTGTTAATATTAATCTGTGTTCTCTGTCAGTGTGTTAATATTCCTGAGGACAGTGGGGATGTTTTACACTTCACAGGGTGTATCTAACTGTGGGTCATGATATACACAGTGTGTCAGTGAGTGTGTTAATATTAATCTGTGTTCTCTGTCAGTGGGTTAATATTCCTGAGGACAGTGGGGGTGTTTTACACTTCACAGGGTGTATCTGACTGTGGGTCATGATATACATAGTGTGTCAGTGAGTGTGTTAATATTAATCTGTGTTCTCTGTCAATGTGTTAATATTACTGAGGACAGTGGGAGTATTTTACACTTCACAGGGTGTATCTGACTGTGGGTCATGATATACACAGTGTGTCAGTGAGTGTGTTAATATTAATCTGTGTTCTCTGTCAGTGTGTTAATATTCCTGAGGACAGTGGGGGTGTTTTACAATTCACAGGGTGTATCTGACTGTGGGTCATGATATACACAGTGTGTCAGTGAGTGTGTTAATATTAATCTGTGTTCTCTGTCAGTGTGTTAATATTCCTGAGGACAGTGGGGGTGTTTTACACATCACAAGGAGTATCTGACTGTGGGTCATGATGTACACAGTGTGTCAGTGAGTGTGTTAATATTAATCTGTGTTCTCTGTCAGTGTGTTAATATTCCTGAGGACAGTGGGGGTGTTTTACACTTCACAGGGTGTATCTGACTGTGGGTCATGATGTACACATTGTGTCAGTGAGTGTGTTAATATTAATCTGTGTTCTCTGTCAGTGTGTTAATATTCCTGAGGACAGTGGGGATGTTTTACACTTCACAGGGTGTATCTAACTGTGGGTCATGATATACACAGTGTGTCAGTGAGTGTGTTAATATTAATCTGTGTTCTCTGTCAGTGTGTTAATATTCCTGAGGACAGTGGGGGTGTTTTACACTTCACAGGGTGTATCTGACTGTGGGTCATGATATACATAGCGTGTCAGTGAGTGTGTTAATATTAATCTGTGTTCTCTGTCAATGTGTTAATATTACTGAGGACAGTGGGAGTGTTTTACACTTCACAGGGTGTATCTGACTGTGGGTCATGATATACACAGTGTGTCAGTGAGTGTGTTAATATTAATCTGTGTTCTCTGTCAGTGTGTTAATATTCCTGAGGACAGTGGGGGTGTTTTACAATTCACAGGGTGTATCTGACTGTGGGTCATGATATACACAGTGTGTCAGTGAGTGTGTTAATATTAATCTGTGTTCTCTGTCAGTGTGTTAATATTCCTGAGGACAGTGGGGGTGTTTTACACTTCACAGGGTGTATCTGACTGTGGGTCATGATATACACAGTGTGTCAGTGAGTGTGTTAATATTAATCTGTGTTCTCTGTCAATGTGTTAATATTCCTAAGGACAGTGGGGGTGTTTTACACTTCACAGGGTGGATCTGACTGTGGGTCATGATATACACAGTGTGTCAGTGAGTGTGTTAATATTAATCTGTGTTCTCTGTCAGTGTGTTAATATTACTGAGGACAGTGGGGGTGTTTTACACTTCACAGGGTGTATCTGACTGTGGGTCATGATATACACAGTGTGTCAGTGAGTGTGTTAATATTAATCTGTGTTCTCTGTCAGTGTGTTAATATTCCTGAGGACAGTGGGGGTGTTTTACACTTCACAGGGTGTATCTGACTCTGGGTCATGATATACACAGTGTGTCAGTGAGTGTGTTAATATTAATCTGTGTTCTCTGTCAGTGTGTTAATATTCCTGAGGACAGTGGGGGTGTTTTACACTTCACCGGGTGTATCTGACTGTGGGTCATGATGTACACAGTGTGTCAGTGAATGTGTTAATATTAATCTGTGTTCTCTGTCAGTGTGTTAATATTCCTGAGGACAGTGGGGATGTTTTACACTTCACAGGGTGGATCTGACTGTGGGTCATGATATACACAGTGTGTCAGTAAGTGTGTTAATATTAATCTGTGTTCTCTGTCAGTGTGTTAATATTCCTGAGGACAGTGTGGGTGTTTTACACTTCACAGGGTGTATCTGACTGTGGGTTATGATGTACACAGTGTGTCAGTGAGTGTGTTAATATTAATCTGTGTTCTCTGTCAGTGTGTTAATATTACTGAGGACAGTGGGGGTGTTTTACACTTCACAGGGTGTATCTAACTGTGGGTCATGATATACACAGTGTGTCAGTGAGTGTGTTAATATTAATCTGTGTTCTCTGTCAGTGTGTTAATATTCCTGAGGACAGTGGGGATGTTTTACACTTCACAGGGTTTATCTGAATGTGGGTCATGATATACACAGTGTATCAGTGAGTGTGTAATTATTAATCTCTGTTCTCTGTCAGTGTGTTAATATTCCTGAGGACAGTGGGGGTGTTTTACACTTCACAGGGTTTATCTGACTGTGGGTCATGATATACACAGTGTGTCAGTGAGTGTGTTAATATTAATCTGTGTTCTCTGTCAGTGTGTTAATATTACTGAGGACAGTGGGGGTGTTTTACACTTCACAGGGTGCATCTGACTGTGGGTCATGATTTACACAGTGTGTCAGTGAGAGTGTTAATATTAATCTGTGTTCTCTGTCAGTGTGTTAATATTACTGAGGACAGTGGGGGTGTTTTACACTTCACAGGGTGTATCTGACTGTGAGTCATGATATGCACAGTGTGTCAGTGAGTGTGTAATTATTAATCTCTGTTCTCTGTCAGTGTGTTAGTGTTCCTGAGGACAGTGGGGATGTTTTACACTTCACAGGGTGTATCTGACTGTGGGTCATGATATACACAGTGTGTCAGTGAGTGTGTTAATATTTATCTGTGTTCTCTGTCAGTGTGTTAATATTCCTGAGGACAGTGGGGTTGTTTTACACTTCACAGGGTGTTTCTGACTGTGGGTCATGATGTACACAGTGTTTCAGTGAGTGTGTTAATATTAATCTGTGTTCTCTGTCAGTGTGTTAATATTCCTGAGGACAGTGGGGGTGTTTTACACTTCACAGGGTTTATCTGACTGTGGGTCATGATATACACAGTGTGTCAGTGAGTGTGTTAATATTAATCTGTGTTCTCTGTCAGTGTTTTAATATTCCTGAGGACAGTGGGGATGTTTTACACTTCACAGGGTGTATCTGACTGTGAGTCATGATATACACAGTGTGTCAGTGAGTGTGTAATTATTAATCTCTGTTCTCTGTCAGTGTGTTAATATTCCTGAGGACAGTGGGGGTGTTTTACACTTCACAGGGTGTAACTGACTGTGGGTCATGATATACACAGTGTGTCAGTGTGTGTGTTAATATTAATCTGTGTTCTCTGTCAGTGTGTTAATATTCCTGAGGACAGTGGGGGTGTTTTACAATTCACAGGGTGTATCTGGCTGTGGGTCATGATATACACAGTGTGTCAGTGAGTGTGTTAATATTAATCTGTGTTCTCTGTCAGTGTGTTAATATTACTGAGGACAGTGGGGATGTTTTACACTTCACAGGGTTTATCTGACTGTGGGTCATGATATACACAGTGTGTCAGTGAGTGTGTTAATATTAATCTGTGTTCTCTGTCAGTGTGTTAATATTCCTGAGGACAGTATGTGTGTTTTACACTTCACAGGGTGTATCTGACTGTGGGTCATGATATACACAGTGTGTCAGTGAGTGTGTTAATATTAATCTGTGTTCCCTGTCAGTGTGTTAATATTACTGAGGACAGTGGGGGTGTTTTACACTTCACAGGGTTTATCTGACTGTGGGTCATGATATACACAGTGTGTCAGTGAGTGTGTTAATATTAATCTGTGTTCTCTGTCAGTGTGTTAATATTACTGAGGACAGTGGGGATGTTTTACACTTCACAGGGTTTATCTGACTGTGGGTCATGATATACACAGTGTGTCAGTGAGTGTGTTAATATTAATCTGTGTTCTCTGTCAGTGTGTTAATATTCCTGAGGACAGTGGGGGTGTTTTACACTTCACAGGGTGTATCTGACTGTGGGTCATGATTTACACAGTGTGTCAGTGAGTGTGTTAATATTAATCTGTGTTCTCTGTCTGTCTGTTAATATTACTGAGGACAGTGGGGGTGTTTTACACTTCACAGGGTGTATCTGACTGTGGGTCATGATATACACAGTGTGTCAGTGAGTGTGTTAATATTAAACTGTGTTCTCTGTCAGTGTGTTAATATTACTGAGGACAGTGGGGGTGTTTTACACTTCACAGGGTTTATCTGACTGTGAGTCATGATATACACAGTGTGTCAGTGAGTGTGTTAATATTAAACTGTGTTCTCTGTCAGTGTGTTAATATTACTGAGGACAGTGGGGGTGTTTTACACTTCACAGGGTTTATCTGACTGTGAGTCATGATATACACAGTGTGTCAGTGAGTGTGTTAATATTAATCTGTGTTCTCTGTCAGTGTGTTAATATTACTGAGGACAGTGGGGGTGTTTTACACTTCACAGGGTGTATCTGACTGTGGATCATGATATACACAGTGTGTCAGTGAGTGTGTTAATATTAATCTGTGTTCTCTGTCAGTGTGTTAATATTCCTGAGGACAGTGGGGATGTTTTACCCTTCACAGGGTGTATCTGACTGTGGGTCATGATATACACAGTGTGTCAGTGAGTGTGTTAATATTAAACTGTGTTCTCCGTCAGTGTGTTGATATTCCTGAGGACAGTGGGGGTGTTTTACACTTCACAGGGTGTATCTGACTGTGGGTCATGATATACACAGTGTGTCAGTGAGTGTGTTAATATTAATCTGTGTTCTCTGTCAGTGTGTTAATATTACTGAGGACAGTGGGGGTGTTTTACACTTCACCGGGTGTATCTGACTGTGGATCATGATATACACAGTGTGTCAGTGAGTGTGTTAATATTAATCTGTGTTCTCTGTCAGTGTGTTAATACTCCTGATGACAGTGGGGATGTTTTACACTTCACAGGGTTTATCTGAATGTGGGTCATGATATACACAGTGTGTCAGTGAGTGTGTTAATATTAATCTGTGTTCTCTGTCAGTGTGTTAATATTCCTGAGGACAGTGGGGGTGTTTTACACTTCACAGGGTTTATCTGACTGTGGGTCATGATATACACAGTGTGTCAGTGAGTGTGTTAATATTAATCTGTGTTCTCTGTCAGTGTGTTAATATTACTGAGGACAGTGGGGGTGTTTTACACTTCACAGGGTGCATCTGACTGTGGGTCATGATTTACACAGTGTGTCAGTGAGAGTGTTAATATTAATCTGTGTTCTCTGTCAGTGTGTTAATATTACTGAGGACAGTGGGGGTGTTTTACACTTCACAGGGTGTATCTGACTGTGAGTCATGATATACACAGTGTGTCAGTGAGTGTGTAATTATTAATCTCAGTTCTCTGTCAGTGTGTTAATATTCCTGAGGACAGTGGGGATGTTTTCCACTTCACAGGGTGTATCTGACTGTGGGTCATGATATACACAGTGTGTCAGTGAGTGTGTTAATATTTATCTGTGTTCTCTGTCAGTGTGTTAATATTCCTGAGGACAGTGGGGGTGTTTTACACTTCACAGGGTTTATCTGACTGTGGGTCATGATGTACACAGTGTGTCAGTGAGTGTGTTAATATTAATCTGTGTTCTCTGTCAGTGTGTTAATATTCCTGAGGACAGTGGGGATGTTTTACACTTCACAGGGTGTATCTTACTGTGAGTCATGATATACACAGTGTGTCAGTGAGTGTGTAATTATTAATCTCTGTTCTCTGTCAGTGTGTTAATATTCCTGAGGACAGTGGGGGTGTTTTACACTTCACAGGGTGTAACTGACTGTGGGTCATGATATACACAGTGTGTCAGTGAGTGTGTTAATATTAATCTGTGTTCTCTGTCAGTGTGTTAATATTACTGAGGACAGTGGGGGTGTTTTACACTTCACAGGGTGTATCTGGCTGTGGGTCATGATATACACAGTGTGTCAGTGAGTGTGTTAATATTAATCTGTGTTCTCTGTCAGTGTGTTAATATTACTGAGGACAGTGGGGATGTTTTACACTTCACAGGGTTTATCTGACTGTGGGTCATGATATACACAGTGTGTCAGTGAGTGTGTTAATATTAATCTGTGTTCTCTGTCAGTGTGTTAATATTCCTGAGGACAGTGGGGGTGTTTTACACTTCACAGGGTGTATCTGACTGTGGGTCATGATATACACAGTGTGTCAGTGAGTGTGTTAATATTAATCTGTGTTCTCTGTCAGTGTGTTAATATTACTGAGGACAGTGGGGGTGTTTTACACTTCACAGGGTTTATCTGACTGTGGGTCATGATATACACAGTGTGTCAGTGAGTGTGTTAATATTAATCTGTGTTCTCTGTCAGTGTGTTAATATTACTGAGGACAGTGGGGATGTTTTACACTTCACAGGGTTTATCTGACTGTGGGTCATGATATACACAGTGTGTCAGTGAGTGTGTTAATATTAATCTGTGTTCTCTGTCAGTGTGTTAATATTCCTGAGGACAGTGGGGGTGTTTTACACTTCACAGGGTGTATCTGACTGTGGGTCATGATTTACACAGTGTGTCAGTGAGTGTGTTAATATTAATCTGTGTTCTCTGTCAGTGTGTTAATATTACTGAGGACAGTGGGGGTGTTTTACACTTCACAGGGTGTATCTGACTGTGGGTCATGATATACACAGTGTGTCAGTGAGTGTGTTAATATTAAACTGTGTTCTCTGTCAGTTTGTTAATATTACTGAGGACAGTGGGGGTGTTTTACACTTCACAGGGTTTATCTGACTGTGAGTCATGATATACACAGTGTGTCAGTGAGTGTGTTAATATTAAACTGTGTTCTCTGTCAGTGTGTTAATATTACTGAGGACAGTGGGGGTGTTTTACACTTCACAGGGTTTATCTGACTGTGAGTCATGATATACACAGTGTGTCAGTGAGTGTGTTAATATTAATCTGTGTTCTCTGTCAGTGTGTTAATATTACTGAGGACAGTGGGGGTGTTTTACACTTCACAGGGTGTATCTGACTGTGGATCATGATATACACAGTGTGGCAGTGAGTGTGTTAATATTAATCTGTGTTCTCTGTCAGTGTGTTAATATTCCTGAGGACAGTGGGGATGTTTTACCCTTCACAGGGTGTATCTGACTGTGGGTCATGATATACACAGTGTGTCAGTGAGTGTGTTAATATTAAACTGTGTTCTCTGTCAGTGTGTTGATATTCCTGAGGACAGTGGGGGTGTTTTACACTTCACAGGGTGTATCTGACTGTGGGTCATGATATACACAGAGTGTCAGTGAGAGTGTTAATATTAATCTGTGTTCTCTGTCAGTGTGTTAATATTACTGACGACAGTGGGGGTGTTTTACACTTCTCAGGGTGTATCTGACTGTGGTTCATGATGTACACAATGTGTCAGTGAGTGTGTTAATATTAATCTGTGTTCTCTGTCAGTGTGTTAATATTACTGAGGACAGTGGGGGTGTTTTACACTTCACCGGATATATCTGTCTGTGGATCATGATATACACAGTGTGTCAGTGAGTGTGTTAATATTAATCTGTGTTCTCTGTCAGTGTGTTAATATTCCTGAGGACAGTGGGGGTGTTTTACACTTCTCAGGGTGTATCTAACTGTGGGTCATGATATACACAGTGTGTCAGTGAGTGTGTTAATATTAATCTGTGTTCTCTGTCAGAGTGTTAATATTACTGAGGACAGTGGGTGTATTTTACACTTCACAGGGTGTATCTGACTGTGGGTCATGATGTACACAGTGTGTCAGTGGGTGTGTTAATATTAATCTGTGTTCTCTGTCAGTGTGTTAATATTGCTGAGGACAGTGGGGGTGTTTTACACTTCACAGGGTGTATCTGACTGTGGGTCATGATGTACACAGTGTGTCAGTGAGTGTGTTAATATTAATCTGTGTTCTCTGTCAGTGTGTTAATATTACTGAGGACAGTGGGGGTGTTTTACACTTCACAGGGTGTATCTGACTGTGGGTCATGATGTACACAGTGTGTCAGTGAGTGTGTTAATATTAATCTGTGTTCTCTGTCAGTGTGTTAATATTCCTGAGGACAGTGGGGGTGTTTTACACTTCACCGGGTGTATCTGACTGTGGGTCATGATATACACAGTGTGTCAGAGAGTGTGTTAATATTAATCTGTGTTCTCTGTCAGTGTGTTAATATTCCTGAGGACAGTGGGGGTGTTTTACACTTCACAGGGTGTATCTGTCTGTGGGTCATGATATACACAGTGTGTCAGTGAGTGTGTTAATATTAATCTGTGTTCTCTGTCAGTGTGTTAATATTACTGAGGACAGTGGGGGTGTTTTACACTTCACAGGGTGTATCTGACTGTGGGTCATGATGTACACAGTGTGTCAGTGAGTGTGTTAATATTAATCTGTGTTCTCTGTCAGTGTGTTAATATTACTGAGGACAGTGGGTGTATTTTCCACTTCACAGGGTGTATCTGACTGTGGTTCATGATATACACAGTGTGTCAGTGAGTGTGTTAATATTAATCTGTGTTCTCTGTCAGTGTGTTAATATTACTGAGGACAGTGGGGGTGTTTTACACTTCACAGGGTGTATCTGACTGTGGGTCATGATATACACAGTGTGTCAGTGAGTGTGTTAATATTAATCTGTGTTCTCTGTCAGTGTGTTAATATTACTGAGGACAGTGGGGGTGTTTTACACTTCACAGGGTGTATCTGACTGTGGGTCATGATACACACAGTGTGTCAGTGAGTGTGTTAATATTAATCTGTGTTCTCTGTCAATGTGTTAATATTACTGAGGACAGTGGGTGTATTTTACACTTCACAGGGTGTATCTGACTGTGCATCATGTTATACACAGTGTGTCAGTGAGTGTGTTAATATTAATCTGTGTCCTCTGTCAGTGTGTTAATATTCCTGAGGACAGTGGGGGTGTTTTACACATCACCGGGTGTATCTGACTGTGGGTCATGATATACACAGTGTGTCAGTGAGTGTGTTAATATTAATCTGTGTTCTCTGTCAGTGTGTTAATATTCCTGAGGACAGTGGGGGTGTTTTACACTTCACAGGGTGTATCTGACTGTGGGTCATGATATACACAGTGTGTCAGTGAGTGTGTTAATATTAATCTGTGTTCTCTGTCAGTGTGTTAATATTACTGAGGACAGTGGGGGTGTTTTACACTTCACAGGGTGTATCTGACTGTGAGTCATGATATACACAGTGTGTCAGTGAGTGTGTAATTATTAATCTCTGTTCTCTGTCAGTGTGTTAATATTCCTGAGGACAGTGGGGATGTTTTCCACTTCACAGGGTGTATCTGACTGTGGGTCATGATATACACAGTGTGTCAGTGAGTGTGTTAATATTTATCTGTGTTCTCTGTCAGTGTGTTAATATTCCTGAGGACAGTGGGGGTGTTTTACACTTCACAGGGTTTATCTGACTGTGGGTCATGATGTACACAGTGTGTCAGTGAGTGTGTTAATATTAATCTGTGTTCTCTGTCAGTGTGTTAATATTCCTGAGGACAGTGGGGATGTTTTACACTTCACAGGGTGTATCTGACTGTGAGTCATGATATACACAGTGTGTCAGTGAGTGTGTAATTATTAATCTCTGTTCTCTGTCAGTGTGTTAATATTCCTGAGGACAGTGGGGGTGTTTTACACTTCACAGGGTGTAACTGACTGTGGGTCATGATATACACAGTGTGTCAGTGAGTGTGTTAATATTAATCTGTGTTCTCTGTCAGTGTGTTAATATTACTGAGGACAGTGGGGGTGTTTTACACTTCACAGGGTGTATCTGGCTGTGGGTCATGATATACACAGTGTGTCAGTGAGTGTGTTAATATTAATCTGTGTTCTCTGTCAGTGTGTTAATATTACTGAGGACAGTGGGGATGTTTTACACTTCACAGGGTTTATCTGACTGTGGGTCATGATATACACAGTGTGTCAGTGAGTGTGTTAATATTAATCTGTGTTCTCTGTCAGTGTGTTAATATTCCTGAGGACAGTGGGGGTGTTTTACACTTCACAGGGTGTATCTGACTGTGGGTCATGATAGACACAGTGTGTCAGTGAGTGTGTTAATATTAATCTGTGTTCCCTGTCAGTGTGTTAATATTACTGAGGACAGTGGGGGTGTTTTACACTTCACAGGGTTTATCTGACTGTGGGTCATGATATACACAGTGTGTCAGTGAGTGTGTTAATATTAATCTGTGTTCTCTGTCAGTGTGTTAATATTACTGAGGACAGTGAGGATGTTTTACACTTCACAGGGTTTATCTGACTGTGGGTCATGATATACACAGTGTGTCAGTGAGTGTGTTAATATTAATCTGTGTTCTCTGTCAGTGTGTTAATATTCCTGAGGACAGTGGGGGTGTTTTACACTTCACAGGGTGTATCTGACTGTGGGTCATGATTTACACAGTGTGTCAGTGAGTGTGTTAATATTAATCTGTGTTCTCTGTCAGTGTGTTAATATTACTGAGGACAGTGGGGGTGTTTTACACTTCACAGGGTGTATCTGACTGTGGGTCATGATATACACAGTGTGTCAGTGAGTGTGTTAATATTAAACTGTGTTCTCTGTCAGTTTGTTAATATTACTGAGGACAGTGGGGGTGTTTTACACTTCACAGGGTTTATCTGACTGTGAGTCATGATATACACAGTGTGTCAGTGAGTGTGTTAATATTAAACTGTGTTCTCTGTCAGTGTGTTAATATTACTGAGGACAGTGGGGGTGTTTTACACTTCACAGGGTTTATCTGACTGTGAGTCATGATATACACAGTGTGTCAGTGAGTGTGTTAATATTAATCTGTGTTCTCTGTCAGTGTGTTAATATTACTGAGGACAGTGGGGGTGTTTTACACTTCACAGGGTGTATCTGACTGTGGATCATGATATACACAGTGTGGCAGTGAGTGTGTTAATATTAATCTGTGTTCTCTGTCAGTGTGTTAATATTCCTGAGGACAGTGGGGATGTTTTACCCTTCACAGGGTGTATCTGACTGTGGGTCATGATATACACAGTGTGTCAGTGAGTGTGTTAATATTAAACTGTGTTCTCTGTCAGTGTGTTGATATTCCTGAGGACAGTGGGGGTGTTTTACACTTCACAGGGTGTATCTGACTGTGGGTCATGATATACACAGAGTGTCAGTGAGAGTGTTAATATTAATCTGTGTTCTCTGTCAGTGTGTTAATATTACTGACGACAGTGGGGGTGTTTTACACTTCTCAGGGTGTATCTGACTGTGGTTCATGATGTACACAATGTGTCAGTGAGTGTGTTAATATTAATCTGTGTTCTCTGTCAGTGTGTTAATATTACTGAGGACAGTGGGGGTGTTTTACACTTCACCGGATATATCTGTCTGTGGATCATGATATACACAGTGTGTCAGTGAGTGTGTTAATATTAATCTGTGTTCTCTGTCAGTGTGTTAATATTCCTGAGGACAGTGGGGGTGTTTTACACTTCTCAGGGTGTATCTAACTGTGGGTCATGATATACACAGTGTGTCAGTGAGTGTGTTAATATTAATCTGTGTTCTCTGTCAGAGTGTTAATATTACTGAGGACAGTGGGTGTATTTTACACTTCACAGGGTGTATCTGACTGTGGGTCATGATGTACACAGTGTGTCAGTGGGTGTGTTAATATTAACCTGTGTTCTCTGTCAGTGTGTTAATATTGCTGAGGACAGTGGGGGTGTTTTACACTTCACAGGGTGTATCTGACTGTGGGTCATGATGTACACAGTGTGTCAGTGAGTGTGTTAATATTAATCTGTGTTCTCTGTCAGTGTGTTAATATTACTGAGGACAGTGGGGGTGTTTTACACTTCACAGGGTGTATCTGACTGTGGGTCATGATGTACACAGTGTGTCAGTGAGTGTGTTAATATTAATCTGTGTTCTCTGTCAGTGTGTTAATATTCCTGAGGACAGTGGGGGTGTTTTACACTTCACCGGGTGTATCTGACTGTGGGTCATGATATACACAGTGTGTCAGAGAGTGTGTTAATATTAATCTGTGTTCTCTGTCAGTGTGTTAATATTCCTGAGGACAGTGGGGGTGTTTTACACTTCACAGGGTGTATCTGTCTGTGGGTCATGATATACACAGTGTGTCAGTGAGTGTGTTAATATTAATCTGTGTTCTCTGTCAGTGTGTTAATATTACTGAGGACAGTGGGGGTGTTTTACACTTCACAGGGTGTATCTGACTGTGGGTCATGATGTACACAGTGTGTCAGTGAGTGTGTTAATATTAATCTGTGTTCTCTGTCAGTGTGTTAATATTACTGAGGACAGTGGGTGTATTTTCCACTTCACAGGGTGTATCTGACTGTGGTTCATGATATACACAGTGTGTCAGTGAGTGTGTTAATATTAATCTGTGTTCTCTGTCAGTGTGTTAATATTACTGAGGACAGTGGGGGTGTTTTACACTTCACAGGGTGTATCTGACTGTGGGTCATGATATACACAGTGTGTCAGTGAGTGTGTTAATATTAATCTGTGTTCTCTGTCAGTGTGTTAATATTACTGAGGACAGTGGGGGTGTTTTACACTTCACAGGGTGTATCTGACTGTGGGTCATGATACACACAGTGTGTCAGTGAGTGTGTTAATATTAATCTGTGTTCTCTGTCAATGTGTTAATATTACTGAGGACAGTGGGTGTATTTTACACTTCACAGGGTGTATCTGACTGTGCATCATGTTATACACAGTGTGTCAGTGAGTGTGTTAATATTAATCTGTGTTCTCTGTCAGTGTGTTAATATTCCTGAGGACAGTGGGGGTGTTTTACACATCACCGGGTGTATCTGACTGTGGGTCATGATATACACAGTGTGTCAGTGAGTGTGTTAATATTAATCTGTGTTCTCTGTCAGTGTGTTAATATTCCTGAGGACAGTGGGGGTGTTTTACACTTCACAGGGTGTATCTGACTGTGGGTCATGATATACACAGTGTGTCAGTGAGTGTGTTAATATTAATCTGTGTTCTCTGTCAGTGTGTTAATATTACTGAGGACAGTGGGGGTGTTTTACACTTCACAGGGTTTATCTGACTGTGAGTCATGATATACACAGTGTGTCAGTGAGTGTGTTAATATTAATCTGTGTTCTCTGTCAGTGTGTTAATATTACTGAGGACAGTGGGGGTGTTTTACACTTCACAGGGTGTATCTGACTGTGGATCATGATATACACAGTGTGGCAGTGAGTGTGTTAATATTAATCTGTGTTCTCTGTCAGTGTGTTAATATTCCTGAGGACAGTGGGGATGTTTTACTCTTCACAGGGTGTATCTGACTGTGGGTCATGATATACACAGTGTGTCAGTGAGTGTGTTAATATTAAACTGTGTTCTCTGTCAGTGTGTTGATATTCCTGAGGACAGTGGGGGTGTTTTACACTTCACAGGGTGTATCTGACTGTGGGTCATGATATACACAGAGTGTCAGTGAGTGTGTTAATATTAATCTGTGTTCTCTGTCAGTGTGTTAATATTACTGAGGACAGTGGGGGTGTTTTACACTTCTCAGGGTGTATCTGACTGTGGTTCATGATGTACACAATGTGTCAGTGAGTGTGTTAATATTAATCTGTGTTCTCTGTCAGTGTGTTAATATTAGTGAGGACAGTGGGGGTGTTTTACACTTCACCGGATATTTCTGTCTGTGGATCATGATATACACAGTGTGTCAGTGAGTGTGTTAATATTAATCTGTGTTCTCTGTCAGTGTGTTAATATTCCTGAGGACAGTGGGGGTGTTTTACACTTCTCAGGGTGTATCTAACTGTGGGTCATGATATACACAGTGTGTCAGTGAGTGTGTTAATATTAATCTGTGTTCTCTGTCAGAGTGTTAATATTACTGAGGACAGTGGGTGTATTTTACACTTCACAGGGTGTATCTGACTGTGGGTCATGATGTACACAGTGTGTCAGTGGGTGTGTTAATATTAATCTGTGTTCTCTGTCAGTGTGTTAATATTGCTGAGGACAGTGGGGGTGTTTTACACTTCACAGGGTGTATCTGACTGTGGGTCATGATGTACACAGTGTGTCAGTGAGTGTGTTAATATTAATCTGTGTTCTCTGTCAGTGTGTTAATATTACTGAGGACAGTGGGGGTGTTTTACACTTCACAGGGTGTATCTGACTGTGGGTCATGATGTACACAGTGTGTCAGTGAGTGTGTTAATATTAATCTGTGTTCTCTGTCAGTGTGTTAATATTCCTGAGGACAGTGGGGGTGTTTTACACTTCACCGGGTGTATCTGACTGTGGGTCATGATATACACAGTGTGTCAGAGAGTGTGTTAATATTAATCTGTGTTCTCTGTCAGTGTGTTAATATTCCTGAGGACAGTGGGGGTGTTTTACACTTCACAGGGTGTATCTGTCTGTGGGTCATGATATACACAGTGTGTCAGTGAGTGTGTTAATATTAATCTGTGTTCTCTGTCAGTGTGTTAATATTACTGAGGACAGTGGGGGTGTTTTACACTTCACAGGGTGTATCTGACTGTGGGTCATGATGTACACAGTGTGTCAGTGAGTGTGTTAATATTAATCTGTGTTCTCTGTCAGTGTGTTAATATTACTGAGGACAGTGGGTGTATTTTCCACTTCACAGGGTGTATCTGACTGTGGTTCATGATATACACAGTGTGTCAGTGAGTGTGTTAATATTAATCTGTGTTCTCTGTCAGTGTGTTAATATTACTGAGGACAGTGGGGGTGTTTTACACTTCACAGGGTGTATCTGACTGTGGGTCATGATATACACAGTGTGTCAGTAAGTGTGTTAATATTAATCTGTGTTCTCTGTCAGTGTGTTAATATTACTGAGGACAGTGGGCGTGTTTTACACTTCACAGGGTGTATCTGACTGTGGGTCATGATACACACAGTGTGTCAGTGAGTGTGTTAATATTAATCTGTGTTCTCTGTCAATGTGTTAATATTACTGAGGACAGTGGGTGTATTTTACACTTCACAGGGTGTATCTGACTGTGCATCATGTTATACACAGTGTGTCAGTGAGTGTGTTAATATTAATCTGTGTTCTCTGTCAGTGTGTTAATATTCCTGAGGACAGTGGGGGTGTTTTACACATCACCGGGTGTATCTGACTGTGGGTCATGATATACACAGTGTGTCAGTGAGTGTGTTAATATTAATCTGTGTTCTCTGTCAGTGTGTTAATATTCCTGAGGACAGTGGGGGTGTTTTACACTTCACAGGGTGTATCTGACTGTGGGTCATGATATACACAGTGTGTCAGTGAGTGTGTTAATATTAATCTGTGTTCTCTGTCAGTGTGTTAATATTACTGAGGACAGTGGGGGTGTTTTACACTTCACAGGGTGTATCTGACTGTGGGTCACGATGTACACAGTGTGTCAGTGAGTGTGTTAATATTAATCTGTGTTCTAAGTCAGTGTGTTAATATTACTGAGGACAGTGGGTGTATTTTACAGTTCACAGGGTGTATCTGACTGTGGTTCATGATATACACAGTGTGTCAGTGAGTATGTTAATATTAATCTGTGTTCTATGTCAGTGTGTTAATATTACTGAGGACAGTGGGGGTGTTTTACACTTCACAGGGTGTATCTGACTGTGGGTCATGATATACACAGTGTGTCAGTGAGTGTGTTAATATTAATCTGTGTTCTCTGTCAGTGTGTTAATACTACTGAGGACAGTGGGGGTGTTTTACACTTCACAGGGTCTATCTGACTGTGGGTCATGATATACACAGTTGTGTCAGTGAATGTGTTAATATTAATCTGTGTTCTCTGTCATTGTGTTAATATTACTGAGGACAGTGGTGCTGTTTTACACTTCACAGGGTGTATCTGACTCTGGTTCATGATGTACACAGTGTGTCAGTGAGTGTGTTAATATTAATCTGTGTTCTCTGTCAGTGTGTTAATATTCCTGAGGACAGTGGGGGTGTTTTACACTTCACAGGGTGTATCTGACTGTGGGTCATGATGTACACAATGTGTCAGTGAGTGTGTTAATATTAATCTGTGTTCTCTGTCAGAGTGTTAAGATTCCTGAGGACATTGGGGGTGTTTTACACTTCACAGGGTTTATCTGACTGTGGGTCATGATGTACACAGTGTGTCAGTGAGTGTGTTAATATTAATCTGTGTTCTCTGTCAGGTGTTAATATTCCACACTAGCCAAATCGCTCCTATCACATTTTGCTCTCTCTCTCTTGCCACAACTCCTCTCCCACCCTTCTCCTCCTTTGAGCTCATCACTTTGTTCCCCAAATCCCCACCCCGACTCCCATACACCATTCCCCGATAGCACTACCCCGTAACACCCATCCCTCACTCCCATACCCCACATCCCACCCAGCCACCCCTCCCCCACACCCCTTCCCCACACCCCTCCCAACTTCCCTCCATCATTCCCCTCCCCCACTCCCCAACCCCTCCCCCAACCACACTCCCCTATCCCAATGCTTCCCCCACTGCCCTCCCCCACTCTCCTACCCCACTCCCCTCCCCAACTCCCCTCAAACGCTCCACGCCCCAACTCCACCACCATCTCCCATCCCCCACTCCCCTCCCCAACTCCCCTCCGCCAATCACCTCCCCCAGTCCCGTCCCCACTCTCCTCCCCAACTCCACTCCCCTACTCCCCTCTCCCCTCCCCTCCCACACTACCCGCCCTCACTCCCCAGCCCACTTCCCTCCCCCACTCCCCTACCCCATTCCTGCTGGCACTCCCCTACCCCACTCCCCTCCCCCACTCCACACCCCTCTCACTGCCCCCACTCCCCTACCCCGCTCCCCTCCCCAGTCCCCTTACCACTCCACCCCGCCACTCCCCTACATCACTCCCCTACCCCACTCCCACACCCCACTTACCTACCGCACTCCCCTTCCCTACTCCCTTCCCACACTCCCCCTACCGAACTCCCCTCCCACACTCCCCTGCCACATGCCCCTCCCCCACACCCCTCTCCCCGCCCCGACTCACCTACCGCACACCCCTGCACCACTTGCTGTCCCCCATTTCCCTCCCCCACTCCCTTCACTCACTCCCCTACCCCACTCCCCTACCCCACTTCTCTCACCCACTCCTGTCCCCACTCCCATATATCACACCCCTACCCCACTCCCTGTCCCCCACTCCCCTCACCCACTTCCCTACCCCACTCCACTTTATCACTCCCCTACCCCACTCCCTGTCCCCAACTCCCTGTCCCCCACTCCCCTCCCCAACACCCCTCCCCCACTCCCCTACCCCACTCCCTGTCCCCCACTCCCTTTCCCCACTCCCTGTCCCCCACTCCCCTGACCTACGTCCCTCCCCCACACCCGTACCCCACTCCCCCACCCCACTCCCAAACCCACTCCTCTACCCAACTCCTCTCCCCAACTCCCCTCCCCCACTCCCCTCCCCCACTCCCCACCCCAACTCATTACCCCACACCCCTACACCATTTCCCTCCCCAACACCCCTCCCCCACTCCCCTACCCCACTCCCTGTCCCCCACTCCCTTTCCCCCACTCCCTGTCCACCACTCCCCTCCCCCACACTCCTCCCCCACTCCCCCACTCCCCACCCCAACTCATTACCCCACACCCCTACCCCACTCCCCTCCCCCACTCCCCTCACTGACTCCCATACCCCATGCCCGTACTCCACTCCCCTCCCCAACTTACCTCCCCCACTCCCCGCCCCAACTCCCCTCCCTCCGCCACACCCCTCCCCAACTCCCCCCAACTGCCCTCCCCCACATTCCTCCCCTACTTCCCTCCCCCACACCCCTCCCCAATCCCCTCCGCATCTCCTATCCCCCACTCCCCTCCCCCACTCCCCGCACCAGCTCCCCTCGCCCACTCCCCTCGCCCACTCCCCTCCCACACTAACTTCCCCCACTCTCCTCCCCACTCCCCTCACCAACTAGCCTCCCAAACTCCGCTACAACACACCCCTACCCCATTCGCAGAAACCACTCCCTTACCACACCCCACCACCAATCCCCTCCCCCACTCCGATCCACCACTCCGTTTCCCTCCATTATTTCACTGCCCTCACCAAAGACAATCACATCCCCAACTACCCTCCCCCACGCCCCTGCCCCACTCCCCGACCTCACACCCCGACCGCAGACCCCTCCACAACTCTCCTACCTCACTCCCCTACCACACTCCCCTACGCCACTCCCCGACCCCACTCCCCTACCGCTCTCCCCTCCACAACTCCCCTACCACACTCCCCTACCCCACTCCCCTACCACACTACCCTACCCCACTCCCCTCCCCCACTCCCCTCCTCCTCTCCCCTCCCCCACTCCCCTACCTCACTCCCCTCCCCGACACCCCTACCCACCTCTCCTACCCCACCCCATCCCCCACTCACCTTCTCTCCACCTCCTCACTGCCCTCCAATACCCAACGCCCCGACCCCACTCCACTATCCCACTCCACTATCCCACTCCCCTTTCCCACTCCCCTACTCCACTCCCCTCCCCCACTCGCATCCCCCACTCCCCTACATCACTCCCATACCCCACGCCCTGTCCCCACTCCCTGTCCCCCACTCCCCTCCCCAACTCCCATCCCCCACTCCCCTACCCCACTCCTCACCCCACTTCCATCCCACACTCCTCTACCCCACTCCCCTCCCCAACTCCCCTCCCCATATCCCCTTACCAACTCCCATACCCCACTCCCCTACCCCACTTACATACCCACTCCCCTCCCCAACACCCCTGCCTCACTTCCTTCCCCCACTCCCCTCCCCAACTCCTCCCAACTCCCCTCCCCCACCCCCCGGCCCAACTCTTCTCCCCACTCCCCTCCCAAACTCCCCGACCCCATCCCCTAACCCATTCTCCTACCCCACTCCCCTACCTCACTCCCTTACCACACCCCCTCCTCCAATCACCTCCCCCACTCCCCTCCACCACTCCGATTCCCTCCACCTCTTCACTGCCCTCACCTAAGACAATCCCATCCCCCACTACCCTACCCCACTCCCCTGCCCCACTCCCCTACCCCACACCCTGTCCGCAGTCCCATCCACAACTCCCCTACCCCACTCCCCTACTACACTCCCCTACGCGACTCCCCGACTCCACTCCACTACCGCACTCCCCTCCACAACTCCCCTACCCCACTCCTCCTACCCCACTCCCCTACCACACTCCCCTACCCCACTCCTCTCCTCCACTCCCCTCCCCCACTCCCCTCCTCCACTCCCCTCCCCCACTCCCCTACCTCACTCTCCTCCCCGACACCCCTACCCACCTCTCCTACCCCACCCCATCCCCCACTCACCTTCTCTCCACCTCCTCACTGCCCTGCAATACGCAACGCCCCGACCCCACTCCACTATCCAACTCCACTATCCCACTCCCCTTTCCCACTCCCCTACCCCACTCCCCTCCCCCACTCGCCTCCCCCACTCCCCTACCTCACTCCCATACCTCACGCCCTGTCCCCACTCCCTGTCACCCACTCCCCTCCCCAACTCACATCCCCCACTCCCCTACCCCACCCCCCACCCCACTTCCATCCCACACTCCTCTACCCCACTCCCCTCCCCAAGTCCCCTGCCCAGCTCCTCTACCCCACTCCCCTACCCCGCTCCTCACCCCAACTCCCCTATCCCACTCCCCTCCCCAACTCCCATCCCCAACTCCCCTCACAAACTCCCATACCCCACACCCCTACTCCACTTACATACCCCACTCCCCTCCCCAACTCCCCTGCCTCACTTCCTTCCCCTACTCCCCTCCCCAACTCCTCCCAACTCCCCTCCCCATCTCCCCGGCCCAACTCTCCTCCCCACTCCCCTCCCAAACTCCCCGACCCCATCCCCTACCCCATTCTCCTACCCCACTCCCCTACCTCACTCCCTTACCACACCCCCTCTCCAATCACCTCCCCCACTCCCCTCCACCACTCTGCATCCCTCCACCTCTTCACTGCCCTGCCCAACCACCCTCCCATCCCCCACTACCCTCCCCCAATCCCCAACCCCACTCCCCTCCCCCACTCCCCTACTGCAACCCCTCTACAACTCCCCTACCCCACTCCCCTACCACACTGCCCGACCCCACTCCCCTACCCCACTCCCCTCCACAACTCCCATACCTCACTCACCTCCCCTACTCCCCTACCCACCTCTCCTACCACACCCCTTCCCCACTCCCCTTCCCGGCAGCTCCTCACTGCACTCCCCTATCCCACTCCCCTTTCCCACTCCCCTACCTCACTCCCCTCCCACACTCCCCTCCCCCTCTCCCCTTCCCCACTCCCCTCCCTCACTCCCCTACCCCTCTCCCCTCACCAATTACCCTCACCCACTCCTCTACATCACTCCCCTACCCCACTCCTTGTCCCCCACTCCCGTCTCCCACTCCCCTCTCCCACCCCCCGACCGCAGTCCCCTACCCCACACCCCTGCCTCACTCCCCTCCCCAATCCCCAACATCACTCCGCTACCCCACTCCCTGACCCCCACTCCCCTCCCCACTCCCCTCCCCAATTCCCCTCCCCCACTCCCATTCCCCACTCCCCTCCCCCACTCCCCACAACAACTCCAATGCCCCACTCTTTATACTCCCTTCCCCTCCCCCAATCACCTGCCCCACTCCCCTCCCCAACTCCCCTACCCCACTCCCCTCCATAACTCCCCTACCCCACTCCCCTACCCCACTCCCCTACCCCACTCCACGACCCCACTCCCCTACCCCAATACCCTCCCCCACTCCTCTACCCCACTCCCCTCCCCTACCCACCTCTCCTACCCCACTCCCCTACCCCACTCCCTCCACAACTCCCCTACCCCACTCACCTATCCCAATCCCCTTTCCCACTCCCCTATGCCACTCCCCTACCTCAGTCTCCCCCCCCACTCCCCTACACCACTCCCCTACCCACTCCCCTACCACACTTCCCTCCCCACTACCCTCCCCCACTCCCATCACATACTCCCCTTCCTTATCCTCCTCATTGCCCTCCCCTACCAAATTCCACTACGCCAGTGCCCTCCCCCACCCCCCACGCAACTCCCCTTCACTCCACCTCCTCACTGCCTTCCCCTACCCCCACCCCTACCCCACTCCTCTACCCCACTCCCATCCCCCACTCCCCTCCCCCACTGCCCTACCTCACTCCCCTCCCCCTCTTCTCTCCGCAACACCCCTACCTCAATCCTCTGCCCCACTCCCCGCCTGAACTCCCTCCCCCACTCCCCTACCCCACTCCCCTACCCCTCTCCCCTACCCAACTCTCCTCATCCACTCCCTCACCAACTCCCAAACACCACTCCCCTACTCCACTTCCCTCCCCCACTCCCACCCCCCACACACCTCCACATCTCCCCTCCCTCATTCCCCTCCCTCATTCCCCTCCCCCACTCCCCTCCCAAACTCCCCTCCCCATCTCCCCTCCCCAACTTCCCTACTGCACTCCCATCCCCCACTGCCCAACCCACTCCCCTCCCCCACTCCCCTCCGCCACCCCCTCCCCCACTCCCCTTCCCCCTCCCGTCCACCAATCCACTTCCCTCCACCTCCCCTACCCTACCTCCCTACCCCACTCCACTCCCCCACACCCCTACCACACTCACCTCCACAACTCCCACACCCCACTCCCCTACACCACTCCCCGACACAACACCCCTACCCCACTCCCCGACCACACTCCCCCACCCCCACTCCCCTACCACACTTCCCTACCCCACTGCCCTACCCCATTCCGCTCCCCAACTCTCCTATCCTGCTCCCGTCCCCCACTCCCTTCCCTCCACCTCCGCACTGCCCTCCACTACCCAACTCCCCTACCCCAGACACATCCCCCGCTCCCCTACCCCACTCCCCTAACTCACTTCCGTCCCCCACTCCCCTACCCCACTCACCTCCCCCACACCCCTCCCCCACTCCACTCCCCTACTCCCATTCCTTCTCCTCCTCACTTCCCTCCCCTACCCAACTCCCCTACGCCACTGTCCGCCCCTACTCCCCACGCCACTCCCCTTCACTCCATCTCCTCACTTCCGTCCCCTATGCCACTCGCCGAACCCACTCGCCTCCCCCACTGCCCTGCCTCACTCCACTCCTCCAGTGACCTCCCCCACTCCCCTCCCCTACTCCCCTTCCTTATCCTCCTCACTGCCTTCCCCTAGCCAACTCCTCTACCCAACTCCCTTCTCCAACTCCCCTGCTCACTGCCCTCCCCCAATCCCCTCAACAACTCCAATACCCCACTCTCTATACTCCCATCCCCTCTCCAACTCCCCCACCCCACTCCCCTACCACTCTGCCCTACCCCACTCTCATCCACAACTCCTCTACACCACTCCCCAACCGCACTCCCCTAACCCACTCCCCAACCTCACTTACATAACCCACTCCCCGACCCCACTACCCTACCCCACTCCCATTGCCTAATCCCCTACCCACCTCTCCTACCCCACTCCACTAACCCACTCCTCTCCATAACTCCGCTACCCCACTCCCCTACCACACGCCCCTCCCCACTCCCCTCCCCAACTCCCCTCACATACTCCCCTTCCTTATCCTCCTCATTGCCCTCCCCGACCAAACTCCCCGACGCCAGTGCCCTCCCCCACTCCCCATGCAACTCCCCTTCACTCCACCTCGTCACTGCTCACCCCTACCCCACTCCCCGCCCCCACTCCCTTCCCCAAAACCCCTCCACAACTCCCCTCCCCAACTTCACTACTGCACTCCCCTCCCCCACTCCCCACTCCCACTCCCCTCCCCCACTCCGCTCCTCCACACCCCTTCCCCACCCGCTCCCCCACTCCTCTTAGCCACTCCCGTCCACAACTCCACTTCCCTCCACCTCCTCGGTCCCCTACCCTACCTCCCTACCCCACTCCACTCCCTCACACCCCTACCGCACACCCCACCACAACACCCACACCCCACACCCCTACCCCATTCCCCGACCCCACACCCCTACCCCACCCCGCTCCCCAACTCTCCTATCCTGCTCCCGTCCCCCACTCCCCTTCCCTCCATCTCCTCACTGCCCTCCACTACCCAACGCCCCTACCCCAGACACCTCCCCTACTCTCCTACCCCACTCCCCTACCCCACTCCGCTCCCAAACTCACCTATCCTACTCCCCTCCCCAATCTCCTTCCCTCCACTTCCTCACTGCACTCCCCTACCCCACGCCCCTATCCCACACCACATTCCCGCTCCCCTACCCCACTCCCCTAACTCACTTCCCTCCCACACTCCCCCACCCCACACCCCTACCCCACTCCCCTCCACCACACCCCTCCCCCACACCCCTTCCCTGCTCCCATTCCTTCTCCTCCTCACTGCCCTCCCCTACCGAACTCCCCTGTGCCACTGCCCTCACCTACTCCCCACGCCACTCCCCTTCACTCCACCTCCTCACTGCAATCCCCTATGCCACTCCCCTACCCAACTCCCGACCCCACTCGCATCACCCACTGCCCTACCTCACTCCACTCCCCCAGTTACCACCCCCACTACCCTCCCCCACTCCCCTCCCCTACTCCCCTTCCTTATCCTCCTCACTGCCTTCACCTACCCAACTCCCCTACCCCACTCCCCTCCCACGCTCACCTCACACAATGCCCTTCCTTATCCTCCTCACTGCCTTCACCTCCCCCATTCCCCTACCTCACTCCCCTCCCCCACTCCCCTACCCCACTCATTAAACACACTCCCCTCCCCAATTCCCCTCCCCTATTTTCCTTCCCCGCTACCTTTCCTTCCAAATCCTCACTGCCCTCCCCTCCACCACTCCCCTCCCCTCTCCCCTTTCCTCCAGCTCCTCACTGCTCTCCCCTACCCCACTCGCCTACCCCACTCCCTTCCACCACTCCCCTCCCACACGACCCTACCCCACTCCACTCCCCTGATCCCCTACCCCACTGCCCACTCCAAATCCCCTTCCCAACTCCCCTTCCCTCCATCTCCTTACAGCCTTCCCCTACCCCTCTCCCCTACACCAATCCGCTCCCCCACTCCGCCCCACCACTCCCCTACCCCACTCCCCTCCACAACTCCCATACCTCATTCACCTCCCCTACCCCCTACCCACCTCTCCTGCCACGCCCCTTCCCCACTTCCCTTCCCGGCAGCTCCTCACTGCGCTCCCCTATCCCACTCCCCTTCCTCACTTCCCTACCTCACTCCCCTCCACCTCTCCCCTCCCCCACTCCCCTCCCTCACTCCCTCACCCCACTCCCCTCACCAAATCCCCTCACCCACTCCACTACATCTCTCCCCTACCCCACTCCTTGTCCCTCCCTCCCCTCCCCCACTCCCCTACATCACTCCGCTACCCCACTCCCTGACCCCCACTCCCCTCCCCACTCCCCTCACCAATTCCCCTCCTCCACTCCCATCCCCCACTCCTCTACCCAACTCCGCTCACCAACTCCCCTCCCCAACTCCCCTCCCCACTCCCATTCTCCACTCCTCTACCCCACTCCCCTCCACAACTCCCCTGCCTCACTCCCCTCCCCCACTCCCCTCCCCAACTCCCCTACCCCATTCCTCTACTACACTGCCCTACCCCACTCCCCTCGACAACTCCCCTACCCCACTCCCCTACACCACTCCCCTACCCCACTCCCCGACCCCACTCCCCTACCCCAATCCCCTCCCCCACTCCCCTACCCCACACCCCTCACCTACTCCCCTACCCGCCTCTCCTACCCCACTCCCCTACCCCACTTCCTCCACAACTCCCCTACCCCACTCAGCTATCCCAATCCCCTTTCCCACTCCCCTATGCCACTCCCCTACCTCAGTCTCCTCACCCACTCCCCTACACCACTCCCCTACTCACACCCCTACCACACTTCCCTCCCCACTACCCTCCCCCACTCCCTTCACCTACTCCCCTTCCTTATCCTCCTCATTGCCCTCCCCTACCAAACTCCCTGACGCCAGTGCCCTCCCCCCACTCCCCACGCAACTCCCCTTCACTCCACCTCCTCACTGCCCTCCACTACCCCACTCCCATCCCCCACTCCCTTCCCCCACTGCCCTACCTCACTCCCCTCCCCCTCTCCTCTCCGCAACACCCCTACCCCAATCCTCTGCCCCACTCCCCGCCTCAACTCCCCTCCCCCACTCCCCTACCCACTCCCCTCCCCAACTCTCCTCCCCCACTCCCTCACCAGTCCCCAAACACCACTCCCCTACTCCACTTCCCTCCCCCACTCCCCTCCCCCACTCCCCTCCCCCACACACCTCCACATCTCCCCTCCCTCATTCCCCTCCCTCATTCCCCACCCCCACTCCCCTCCGCCACCCCCTCCCCCCTCCCCTTCCCCACTCCCGTCCACCACTCCACTTCCCTCCACATCCCCTACCCTACCTCCCTACCCCACTCCACTCACCCACACCCCTACCGCACTCACCTCCAAAAGTCCCACACCCACTCCCCAACCCACTCCCCAAGACAACACCCCTAACCCACTCCCCGACCACACTCCCCCACCCCCACTCCCCTACCACACTCCCCTACCCCACTGCCCTACCCCACTCCACACCCCAACTCTCCTATCCTGCTCCCGTCCCCACTCCCCTTCCCTCCATCTCCTCACTGCCCTCCACTACCCAACGCCCCTACTCCACTCCCTTTCACCACTCCCCTCCCCTCTCCCCTTCCCTACATCTCCTTACAGCCTTCCCCTACCCCTCTCCCCTACACCACTCCGCTCCCCCACTCCGCTCCACCACTCCCCTACCCCACTCCCCTCCACAACTCCCATACCTCACTCAACACCCCTACTCCCCTACCCACCTCTCCTACCACACCCCTTCCCCACTCCCCTTCCCTCCATCGACTCTCTGCCCTCCACTACCCAACGCCCCTAATCCACTCCCTTCCACCACTCCCCTCCCCTCTCCCCTTTCCTCCACCTCCTCACTGCCCTCCCCTACCCCACTCCTCTACTACACTCCCTATCACAACTCCCCTCCCACACGACCCTACCACACTCCACTCCCCTACGCCCCACCCCCACACCCCTCCCCCACACCCCTCCCCCACACCCCTTCCCAACTCCCCTCCCCAACGCCCTATCCCACTCCCCTCCCCTGCTCCCCTACCCCACTGCCCACTCCAACTCCCCTTCCCTCCATCTCCTTACAGCCTTCCCCTACCCCTCTCCCCTAGACCACTACGCACCCCCACTCCGCTCCCCCACTCCCCTACCCCACTCCCCTCCCAAGCTCCCCTACCTAACCCCTCCCCCACTCCCCTCCCCCACTCCCTTCCCCCACACCACTCCCCTCTCCCAGCCCCATCTCCTCTCCGCAACATCCCTCCTCCACTCCCCTCCGCCACTCCCTTACCCCACTCCCATACCCCACTCCCCTCCCCAACTCCCCTCCCCAACTCCCCTCCCAACTCCCCTCCCCAACTCCCCTCCCCAACTCCCCTCCCCCACACCCCCTCCCAACTCCCCTCCCCAACTCCCTATCCCACTCCCCTCCCCTGCTCCCCTACCCCACTACTCACTCCAAATCCCCTCCCAAACTCCCCTTCCCTCCATCTCCTTGCAGCATGCCCCTACCCCTCTCCCCTACACCACACCGCTCCCCCACTACCATCCCCTACTCCCCTACCCCACTCCCCTCCCATGCTCCTCTATCAAACCCCTCTCCCACTCCCCTCCCCTACTCCCATCCTCCACACCACTCCCCTCTCCCAGCCCCATCTCCTCTCCGCAACATCCCTCCTCCACTCCTCTCCCCCACTCCCCGCCTCAACTCCCCTCCTGCACTCCCCTACCCCACTCCCCTCCCCCATTCCCTTCCCCAACTCCCCTCCCCAACTCTCCTCCACACCTCTCCTCCCCCACTCTCCTCAGCAACTCCCATATCGCACTATCCTACCCCACTCTCCTCCCCAACTCCCCGCCCCCACACCCCTCTCCCACTCCACTAAACCAGCTCCCCTCCACCACTCCCATGCCCCCCTCCCCTACATCGCACTCCTCCCCCACTCCACTCCCCTCTCCCCGCCCCAACGGAACTACGCCACTCCCCTACCCCACACCCTGTCCCCCACTCCCCTCCCTCTCTCTCCTCCCCCACTCCCCACCCCCACTCCCACCCCACACGACACTCCCCCGCTCCTCTCACCCACTCCCCACCCCCTCTCCTCTCCGCAACTCCCTGCATCCACTCCCCTCCCCCAATCCCCTCCCTCACTCCCCTCCCCCACTCCCCTCCCCAACTCCCCTTCCCAACTCCCACCCCCAACTCTCCTCCCCCACTCCCCTCACAAACTCCCAAACCCAACTCCCCTGCTCCACTTACCAGCCCACTCCCCTCCCCCACACCCCTTCTCAACTCACCTCCCTCACTCCCCTCTCCAACTCCCCTACCGTACTCCACTCCCCCACTCCTCTCCCATCTCCCCTCCCCAAATCTCCACCCCCACTCCCCTTCACAAACTCCCATACCGAACTCCCCTGCTCCACTCCACACCCCACTCCACTCATCACCCCACTCCCCTCCCAAGCTCCCCTAGCCACTCGCCTCCCCAATCCCCTCCCCACTCCCCTCCCCCACTCCACTCCCCCATCCCCTCCCCCACGGACCTACGCCTCTCCCCTACCCCACTCCCTGTCCCCCACTCCCCTCCCTCTTTCCCCTCCCCCAGTCCATATCCCACTCCCCTACCCCACACACCGAACCCACTCTCCACCCCCACTCCCATCCCCAACTCCCCTCCCCCACTCCCTTACCCCACACCCACACCCCACTACACTCCCCTACTCCTCTCACCCACTCCCCTCCGCCTCTCCTCTCCGCAACTCCCCGCAACCACCCCTCTCCCCACGCCCCTCCCCCACTCCCTTCCCCCACTCCCTTCCCCCACTCCCCTACCGCAATCCCCTATCCAACCCTCCCCAACTCCCCTTCCCAGCTCCCACCCCTAACTCCCGTCCCCCACTCCCCTAACCAACTCCCATACCCAACTCCCCTGCACCCTTACTACCCCACTCCCTTCCCTCACTCCCCTCCCCAACTCCCCTCCCGCAATACACTCCCCCACTCTCCTCCTCACAACCCCTCCCCAACTCTCCTCCGCCACTCCCCGCAGAAACTCCCGTACCCGACTCCCCTACTCCACTCCCATCCCCCACTCCTCTCCCCCACATTCCTCCCCATCTCCCCTCTCACACTCCCCTCCCTCACTCCCCTCCCTCTTTCCCCTCCCCCACTCCCCTACCCCACTCCCCTACCCCACTCCCCTACCCCACTCACTTACACCACTCCCAACCCCCAGTCCCATCCCCAACTCCCCTCCCCCACTCCCCTCCCCCACAATCCTCTCCAACTCCCCTCCCTCACTCCCCTCCCCACTCCCCTCCCCCACTCCTCTCCCCAACTCTCCTTCCCCACTCCATTTACCAACTCCCATACCCAACTCCCCTGCTCCACACCCCACGCCACTCCCCACCCCACCCCCTCCCAAACTCCCTTACCCACCCCCTCCCCACGCCCCTCCCCCACTCCACTCCCCTCTCCCCACCCCTACGGACCTTTGCCACTCCCCTACCCCATGCCCATACCCCACTCCCCACTCCCACTCACATCCGCAACTCCCCTGCCCCAATCCCTTACCCCACTCCCACGCCCCACTACACTCCCCCACTCCTATCACCCTCTCCCCTCCCCTCTCCTCTCCCCACTCCCCTCCCACACACCCTTCCCCCACTCCCCTACCGCACACCCTTCCCCAACTCCCATACCCAACTCCCCTGCTCCACTTACAACGCCACTCCCCTCCCCCACACCCCTTCTCAACTCCACTCCCGTCCCCAACACCCCTCCCCAACTCCCCACCCCAACTCTCCTCCCCCACTCCCCGCACCAACTCCCACACCCGGCTCCCCTCCCCCACTCCCCTCCCCCACTCCCCTCCCCCACTCCCCTACGCACAATCCTCCCCAACTCCCCTCCCTCACTCCCCTCCCACACTCCCCTCCCCAGTTCCCCTCCTCAACTCCCCTACAGGGCTCCCCTCCCCACTCCACTCGCACACTCCCCTTCCCCACTCCAGTCATAAGTCCCCTCCCCCACACCCCTCCTCAAATCCCCTCCCTCACTCCCCTACCCCACTGCCCTCCCAACTCCCCTCCCCAACTCTCCTCATCCACTCCCCTCACCAACACCCAAACCCCACTCCACTCCCCAACTCCACTCCGCAACTCCCCTCCCTTAATCCCCTACCCCACTCCCCTCCCCAACTCCCCTCCCTCACTCCCCTACCCCACTACCCTCCCCAACTCCCCTCCCCAACTCCCCTCCCCAACTCCCCTCCCAAACTCCCCTCCCCAACTCGCCTCCCACACTCCCCTACACCACTCCCCTCCACAACTCCACACCCCAACACCCCTCCACTGCTCCACTCCCGAACTCCCCTCCCCCAATCCACTCCCCCGCTCGCCTCCCCCACTTATCTATAACAACTCCCCAGCCCCCCTCCCCTGCCACCTCCCCTACCTCGCTCTCCTCCCCTACTCCCCTCCCCCACTCCCCTACGTCACAACCAATCCCCACACCACTACTACCCTCCCCAACTCCCCTCCCCAACTCCCCTCCCCCACTCCCCAACCCACTCCCCTCCCCCTCCTCTCTGTAACTCCCCTCCCCTTCTCCCCTACCCCCTCCCCTCCCTCACTCCCCTCCCTCACTCCCCTCCTCACTCCCCTAGGCCACTCCCCTACCCCACCCCCTCCCCACTCCCCTCCCCCACTTCCATCCACCACTTTGCTTCCATGCACCTCCTCACTGCCCTCCCCTACAACACTCCCGTCCCCCACTACCCTCCCCATATCACCCACTCAACTTCCCTCCCCCTCTCCTCTCCGCAACTCCCCTCCACCACTCCTCTCCCCCACTCCCTGCCTCAAATCCCCTCCCCAACGCTCCTCCCCCACTCCCTCACCTACTCCCATACCATACACCCCTCCTCAATCCCCTCCCCAACTCCCCTCCCCAACTCTGCTCCCCAACTCCCCTACCGCGCAGCCACCCCACTCCACACCCCAACTCCCCTCCCCAGATCACCTCCCCAACTCCCCTACCCCACTCCCCGACGCTACTCACATCCCCCACTCCCCTCCCCATTCCCCTCCCTCAATCCCCTCCCCCACTCCCCACCCCACTCCCCTAACCCTCCCCCCCTCCCCTCCCCGACTCCCCTTCCCCACTCCCCTCCCCCACACTCCCCCCACTGCCCTCCCCCACTCCTGTACGCCACTCCACTCCCTCTCTCCTCTCCGCAACTCCCCTCAACCACTACGCTCCTCCAACCCCTGCCTCCACTGCCCTATCCCACGCCCTTACCCCACAACCGTCTCCAACTCCCCTCCCCAACAGTCCTCCCCCACTTCCCTCACCAACTCCCATACCCCACTCCCCTGCACCACTCCCCTCCCTCACTCCCCTCCCCACTCCCCTCCCACACTCCCTTCCCCCACACCCCTCCTCAACTCCCCTCCCTCACTCCCCTCCCTTGCTCACCTCCCCAACACCCCTCCCTCACTCCCCAACCCCATTCCCTTCCCCCATTCCAGTCCCCAACTCCCCTCCCCCACTCACCTCCCCAACTCCCCTACCGCAATCCCCTCCCCCACTCCCCTCCCCACTCCAGTCCCCAACTCCCCTCCCCCACTCCCCTCCCCCACTCCCATCCCCCACGCAGCTCCCCAAGTTCCCTCCCCAACTACGCGCCCCGACTCCCCCACCCTGCCTTCCCCCATTTCTCTACCCCACCCCCCTCCTCCTCTCCTCTCCACAACTCCCCTCAACCACTCTGCTCCCCCAATCCCTGCCTCATCTCCCCTCCGCCACTCTCCTACCACACTCCCCTACCCCACTCCCCGTATCAGCTCCCCTCCCCAACACTCCGCCCCCACTTCCATCACCAACTCCCATATTCAACTCCCCTACTCCAAAGCCCAACTCCACTCCCCTCACCCACTCCACTCCCCAACTCCCCTCCCCCACTCAACTCCCCTACAGTACTCCCCTCCCCCACTCCCCTCCCCACTCCAGTCCCCAACTCCCCTCCTCCACTCCCCTCCCTCACTCCAATCCCCCGCTCCACGCCCCCACTCCCCTCCCTAACTCCCCTCCCCAGCTCTCCTCCCTCACTCCCCTGACAAACACCCATACCCCACTCCCCTCAGCAACTCCCCTCTGCAACTTCCCTCCCGCACTCCACTCCCAAACCCCCCATCCCATTCCCCACCGCAACACCCCTACCCCGCTCCCCTTCACCCACTCCCCTACCCCAACCCCTCCCCCACTCCCCTCCCCTACTCCCGTCCACCACTCCGCATCCCTGCACCCTCTCACTGCCCTCCACTACCACACTCCCATCCCCCTCTACCCTCCCCCACTCTACTCCCCTACTGCACTCCCCTCCACATATCCCCTACCTCACTCCGCTACTACACTCCCCGTTACCACACCCTTACACAACTCCCCTTCCCAACTCTCCTCCCCCACTCCACTCACTAACTCCCATACCCGCCTCCACTACTCTGCTCCCGACTCCACTCCCCTCCCCCACACCCCTCCGCAACTCCCTCCTGCACTCCCCTCTCCTACGCCCCTCCCCCACTCCTCACCCCCAATCCCCTCCACTACTACCCTCCCCAACTCCCCTCCCCAACTCCCCTACCCCACTCCCCTCACAAACTCCCCTCCCCACTGCCCGACCGCACTCCACTCCCCAACTGCCCTCCCCTACTCCCCTCCGCAACTCCCCTCCCCAACTCCCCTCCCCAAATTCCCTACAGCATTCCCCTCCCCCACTGCCCAACCCACTCCCCTCCCCCACTCCCCTCCCCCACTCCCCTCCCCTACTCCCATTCCTTCTCCTCCTCACTGCCCTCCCCTACCCAACTCCCTACCCCACTTCCCTCCCCTACTCCCCACGTCACTCCCCTTCACTCTACCTCCTCACTGCCGTCCCTATGCCACTCCCCTACCCCACTCCCCGACCCCACTCACCTCCCCCACTGCCCTACCTCACTCCACTCCCCAGTTACCACCCCCACTACCCTCCCCCACTCCCCTCCCCTACTCCCTTCCTTATCCTCCTCACTGCCTTCCCCTACCCAACTCCTCTACCCCACTCCCCTCCCCAACTCCCCTGCCTCACACCCCTCCCCCATTCCCCTCAACAACTCCAATACCCCACTCTCTGTACTCCCCTCCCCTCCCAATCACATCCCCCACTCCCCTAACCCACTCCCCGACCCCACTCCCCTACACCACGCCCTTTTCCTACTCCCCTACCCACCTCTCCTACCCGACTCCACTACCCCACTCGCCACCATAACTCCCCTACCCGCTCCCCTACCACACTCCCCTACCCCACTCCCCTACCAGACTCCCCTCCCCACTCTCCTCCTCAACTCCCCTGCCTCACTCCCCTCCCCCATTGCCCTCAACAACTCCAATACCCACTCTCAGTACTCCCCTCCCCTCCCCAATCACCTCCCCCACTCCCCTAACCCACTCCCATTCCCTACTCCCCTACCCACCTCTCCTACCCCACTCCACTCCCCCACTCGCCTCCATAACTCCCCTACCACACTCCCCTACCACCCTCCTCTACCCCACTCCCCTACCAGACTCCCCTCCCAACTCCCCTCACCCACTCCCCTCCTTATCCTCCTCATTGCCTCCCCACTCCCCTATCAAACTCCCCTATGCCAGTGCCCTCCCCCACTCCCCATGCAACTCCCCTTCACTCCACCTCCTCACTGCCCTCCCCTACCCCACTCCCCTCCCCACTCCCCTCCCTCACTCCCCTCCCCACTCCCCTCCCACACTCCCTTCCCCCACACCCCTCCTCAACTCCCCTCCCTCACTCCCCTCCCTTGCTCACCTCCCCAACACCCCTCCCTCACTCCCAACCCCATTCCCTTCCCCATTCCAGTCCCCAACTCCCCTCCCCACTCACCTCCCCAACTCCCCTACCGCAATCCCCTCCCCCACTCCCCTCCCCACTCCAGTCCCCAACTCCCCTCCCCCACTCCCCTCCCCCACTCCCATCCCCCACGCAGCTCCCCAAGTTCCCTCCCCAACTACGCGCCCCGACTCCCCCACCCTGCCTTCCCCCATTTCTCTACCCCACCCCCCTCCTCCTCTCCTCTCCACAACTCCCCTCAACCACTCTGCTCCCCCAATCCCTGCCTCATCTCCCCTCCGCCACTCTCCTACCACACTCCCCTACCCCACTCCCCGTAACAGCTCCCCTCCCCAACACTCCGCCCCCACTTCCATCACCAACTCCCATATTCAACTCCCCTACTCCAAAGCCCAACTCCACTCCCCTCACCCACTCCACTCCCCAACTCCCCTCCCCCACTCAACTCCCCTACAGTACTCCCCTCCCCCACTCCCCTCCCCACTCCAGTCCCCAACTCCCCTCCTCCACTCCCCTCCCTCACTCCAATCCCCCGCTCCACGCCCCCACTCCCCTCCCTAACTCCCCTCCCCAGCTCTCCTCCCTCACTCCCCTGACAAACACCCATACCCCACTCCCCTCAGCAACTCCCCTCTGCAACTTCCCTCCCGCACTCCACTCCAAAACCCCCCATCCCATTCCCCACCGCAACACCCCTACCCCGCTCCCCTTCACCCACTCCCCTACCCCAACCCCTCCCCCACTCCCCTCCCCTACTCCCGTCCACCACTCCGCATCCCTGCACCCTCTCACTGCCCTCCACTACCACACTCCCATCCCCCTCTACCCTCCCCCACTCTACTCCCCTACTGCACTCCCCTCCACATATCCCCTACCTCACTCCGCTACTACACTCCCCGTTACCACACCCTTACACAACTCCCCTTCCCAACTCTCCTCCCCCACTCCACTCACTAACTCCCATACCCGCCTCCACTACTCTGCTCCCCGACTCCACTCCCCTCCCCCACACCCCTCCGCAACTCCCCTCCTGCACTCCCCTCTCCTACGCCCCTCCCCCACTCCTCACCCCCAATCCCCTCCACTACTACCCTCCCCAACTCCCCTCCCCAACTCCCCTACCCCACTCCCCTCACAAACTCCCCTCCCCAACTGCCCGACCGCACTCCACTCCCCAACTGCCCTCCCCTACTCCCCTCCGCAACTCCCCTCCCCAACTCCCCTCCCCAAATTCCCTACAGCATTCCCCTCCCCCACTGCCCAACCCACTCCCCTCCCCCACTCCCCTCCCCCACTCCCCTCCCCTACTCCCATTCCTTCTCCTCCTCACTGCCCTCCCCTACCCAACTCCCCTACCCCACTTCCCTCCCCTACTCCCCACGTCACTCCCCTTCACTCTACCTCCTCACTGCCGTCCCCTATGCCACTCCCCTACCCCACTCCCCGACCCCACTCACCTCCCCCACTGCCCTACCTCACTCCACTCCCCCAGTTACCACCCCCACTACCCTCCCCCACTCCCCTCCCCTACTCCCCTTCCTTATCCTCCTCACTGCCTTCCCCTACCCAACTCCTCTACCCCACTCCCCTCCCCAA